>NC_137127.1:18003279-18603279 GCF_949319135.1 Squalius cephalus | reverse complement strand
GCATAAATGGATTTCTGATAAAGGCATATGAGGTGAAATGAATGACTTATTTGTGGATTTGATTATATGCTTTCTGTGAAAACAAAATTTTCTGTACATCCAATAAGTAGCAACTTCTCCAAAGTCCCTACATTTTAATTTATCTTGCAGGTCCTTCTGACCTTCTTTTTCTCCACCAGCTTCTTTCTCCTTCAGCTTCTTTCTTACAAGGAACACCTGAATAACTCAATCAATGACTGTGGAGAAAAAATAGCGAAGGAAACACTGGCAAACAGGAACTGAACACAATGAACACCGCCACACAATAAACACGTCCTTCTGCGGCCCTCGTTTTCTTTTTCTCTTCTTTCTCTATTTAAAAGAGGGTTGTGGTTCAGATAACAATTCACATTCTCAAACAGACCTGATTGGCCTTTACATAAGAGCCTAAATCAATAAGAACAGAATGAACCTGGTTCTTCTACCCAATGATCTTACACTCATTGACTGTTGACTTTTGTGAATGATCAGGCACGTGCACACATAGACATCAAAGGGGGCTTGAGCACCTGCCCTTTTTATTCCTGGAGAGAAAGTGCCCTTTTTTTCTGGGGTGCTTATTTTTTTTTATTTTTTTTTATTTTGAAAAATAATATATATATATTCCTGTTTGCGTACAGCTTCCCTGTCAAACAAATATATTTATTGAAGAATAGTATATCTAAATATCAGGTCAGGAGTTCTGAAGTTCTCTCTCTCTCTCTCCCGATTAAAACCCGATTGTATTGCTTCCGCTAAAGAAAATAGTACGCTCCGTCTCTACGGTTAGAGTCCATAGCAATGCTCTGTTTTTCATGGCAACGGTCTGTTATACTCCGCACAGCGGTCTGTTATCAAGAAATAACACACCGCATTCTACATTGGAATTCAACCAAGCCATGTAATAAAATAAGTTAGTAATAAAATAAGCATATATCACCACCAGGTGATATGCTTTAGTTATTTTGTTTATCCTATTTACCTGCATTGCCCTGTCAATTAGATGCAAATGTGCGCATTTTAACTAGTTGACGCCTAATTTGCATACAGAACGTCCCCAGTTAATGACTTACATCAAGAGTCTTTCCCCCTGAAATTTAGAAATCTAAATTGGTGAATTTAGAAGAAATCTACAGATGCAAACAGATGGAGGATACACTCTAAAAAATGTAGTAAATCTGAGTAACTGCATCTGCTACATTAATAAATAAAACTGAGTAAATAAGTTAACATTAAACTTTAAAAATAACAATATTTATAAATTAACTTTTTATTTATGAGTAATTTAACTTTTTTTTTATTTCCTCTAAACCTTTATAAAATAGTATTCCATACAACCACAAATACATACATGACATTGGCTTTTATTGAATTTTTACTCAATTATTTTGGTAAGTTTAATTCAAACAATCAAGTAAGATTTTCAGAGATTTTATTAAGTTAATAAAGTTAAATATTTCTGTAATATTTACTAAGCCATAGAATATTTTTAAGAGTGTAGGTTTAATACAAACTCCATTTAAATGTGGATTTTGAAGGTTTTATTTGATGATACAGTCCTCCCTGCTCCTCAAATGTGAAACTAAGTCCATGTCAGTCACCATCAGTTATTGTGTATGTGTCTGTGTGTGTACATGCATAGCAATAATAATATTCATGTATTTGATTAAAACATTAAGGCAATTCAGTATTCTGATGCTTGGTTGTGTGAAGCTAAAAAGTTATTTTGCTTGTGAAACAAAAAGTATTTAAACAATTAATAAATATATACTTGAAACTAGTAGCATAGAAAATGTTTTCAAAACATGCACATTGTGGAATGGTTTCCTTTGCTGCTCTATAAACCTAGTGAATACTAAGGAGACCATGGTTTCTGTGTGAACTGATTATTTTGTAGACATCTTTTGAAAATGAAACAATTGCGTGAGTTTGAGGAAGATAAAATTAATTAACTTTTTTAATTATTTTTTTAAAAAGGAAGTTAGAGTTGCGTTAATATATATACTTTTTTGTTTAAAAAAAGAAAAAAAAAAACGTAATTATGAGAAGTGCCCTTTATTTCACTTGAGCCCTGCCCCTCAAAATGTCTGTGCACGTCCCTGTGAATGATATTATCAGTAGCTGTGGGTGTACGAAGCACACAACGAAGGAGTTTTAAACAAAAATAGTCTTTATTATACATCACAAAGCAAACTCAAAAAATGAGAATGTTGGGAAAACACAACCACGCATAACATTGATGACACGGAACAAATACCTGAATGAACTGAGGGCTAATATACACAGAGATAATTAACGTAACTAGGAACACCTGAATAACTTAATCAACAACCAAGGAGGCAAACTAGCAAAGGAAACACTGGCAAACTGAAACCTGAACACAATGCAGTTCAGTTCAGTTGTCGTTAACTCTTAGATTGAGTTTGGTGATGCTTTCGTTACATTAATAAAGTATTGTTTTATATTCATCTTCTGTTTCTGTTTGACATCATGCTTAGCTACATCGTGTTAGTGACCTTTATTATAATGGGTTTATGGAAGATTGTTTTAAGTTCACTTAAACTGAAAGTTTTGATATTTTTAAAGCCTGCATTTTTTTTTTTTAAATTGATAGCTTTCAACTAGACTGCAATGCTGAATGCCTACAATTTCAGTAGCAGTATTGGTATCGGTGATGGCCTTCTTTAAAAAAAAATGCCATTGAACAAATATTTAAAATATAGGCTACTATCTTGATGCTGTTTCTACATTAATTTGGAAATGAAATGTGAAATAATTACAATTTAAAAATATATATATATATATAAAAAAAACTTTAATGTTACTGTAGGTGCGATTAATCACGATTAATTACAGAAAAATGTGATTAATTGGTTGTTTTTTTTATTGATTGAAAGCACTTCAATTATTATATTTCCTTTTTCATTAGTATTTTCCAGCCTCTTATAATTCAATCTTCATTTTTTTATTTGTATGTTTTGTTTAAGAAAAACCTCTTTGCATGTGATTGCTGTCTGGTGTTCTGAATGTTTAATATATCCATGCCCTTTTTCTTTTTGTCAATTTCTAACTACACAGTTTGTCTCTATTTGACTGTCGCTTATGTCTGATTCTGGATTTGTGGATTGGATTACAGAAATAAACACTCCACTCCATGGTGTTTGTACATTGCATTACATTTAGACACACTCAAACATGCTCATACATACAGTACATGCTAATAGTAGTGGATGCAGACCCATAGCAAAGCGTTCCTTTGTGTAAACATCTACATCAACAAATCTTCTGTGACATATAATGGTGTGAGTGGATCCATAGCTGCTGCTGTTCTCTATAGTGGCTGGATTATGCACAAGGTGGAAGAGTTCTGTGCGTGTACGGCTAGAGACCATTACCGGAATGATAGATCAGCTCTTGAACGACAAACAACAGGGAAAATGTATGCATAAACACATAGGAACTACATTCGCATTTAGACCACAAATAAGTCATTTCAGCTTACCAGTATGCAACAAATGAATTCTGCATTTTTCAGTTGACAAACACACTGGTAAAAACACACCCACACTGTAACTACTCCATCCACTTCCGTCCATCAGTTGGCCTCAAATGTAATGATTTTGTTTAAAATCAATATATGGATGAATTGATTATATGTTGATCATTCATGAGTATTTTTTAAATAAGTTAGTCTACAGGTATGAAGGTAGTACAAAAAAAAAAAAAAACATAGTACAAATATTATACGTGTTGTGTAAGTCCTTTGGGCAAAACCTTGTATGAGTGTTAAAACCCCAGCAGCTATTTCCCACAATGCACTGAGAAGTGAAAAGTGAGAGTGTGTTAAAAAACAAAAACAACAACAGTAGTGTTTTAAAAATGTAATAGTGTGTATCTGTCATAACGGGCACTTTCATACACTGCCTCTGCAAGCCCGTCTCTGATAGGAATCAATGAACCGGGTCACGGGCCGCATCTCTTGTGTCTCTGAAAGAAAACAGACCCAGTGAAGGGTGAGAACTATAAAAGCCATTATTTTCAGAGACCACGAGTCCACGGCTGCAGGAACTAGCTGTCCTGGGACAACAATGACCAAGTTAATTCTCACTTTCACCGGTTATAAAGGCATCTGGATGGGAGACAAAGAAAGATTTGGTCATTTTGAACCTCCAGATCTGTTATTATTGTGAATGTCTTGTCTTTTCTGGTACTGATATTGAGTTATGCTTCTGTGATATAAATAGCAGGGTCTCCTTTCAAAATTACCATAGAGAGACTGATTTGTAATAATAATGAATGAACATTTATATAGACTCACGAATAACTAATTTCAAGACACATTACAAGATGGCAAAATGATTCTGAAATCATAAGTCTTCAGTGTGACTTGAACTTTTTAATCAGCAAAAAAAAAAAAAAAACACGGTATAATTTGTTTAATTGACAGTGAAGCGAGGTCCATGACAGGGTAGCATAAATTGACTTTCGTTCAGTCACTCCGAGTTAAGTCAGTGACTGACGAATGGCGGTTTCGCTTAGAAGCCTATCACCTTTGAGTTCTTACAAAACGAGCCAATGGCAAAACAATGTCATGGGTCTGCGGAATTTGCATAGCGCAACTCCGCCCCACCGTGTGGCTATAAAAGGAGCAGCGCAGTAATCTCGCATTATGTTTTTGCTTCGGAGCCGAGTGTTTCTCACACCTTTCTCAGAGACGGGGCACCCTCTAGCACGCACGTCCCGATCTGTGGAACCTGCATGTGTGGGTTCTGGACGAGACGCGGCAGGTTTGAGTACCCTACCATCTCAGGTGGTGGCTAGCTACCATCACTTCTGCAAGGGCCTTGTCCACGAGACACACCTATGCTCTGAAGTGGAACCTCTTCGTCACCTGGTATTCTTCTTGCCGAGAAAATCCCAGAAAATGCCTGATCGGGTCGGTACTCTCCTTCCTCCAAGAAGGGTTGGAACGAAGGCTGTCTCCTTCCACCCTGAAGGTTTATGTGGCTGTGATCTCTGTGCACCATGTCCTTGTGGAGTCAAAAAATGGTGGGACAGCATGACCTGGTTGTCAGATTCCTGAGGGGGGCGAGGAGACTAAATCCTCCTCTTGGGACCTCGCAGTGGTCTTATCTGCCCTGCAGAGAGCTCCCTTTGACCAATTGCGATCAGTTGAGCTTAGGTTCCTGTCTATGAAGACAGCGCTCCTAGTCGCTTTGGCCTCCATCAAGAGGGTAGGGGACCTTCAGGCATTTTCAGTTGACAAAGCGTGCCTAGAATTCGGGCCGGCTAACTCTCGCATGATCTTGAGACCCCGGCCTGGATACGTGCCCAAGGTTCCCACCACTCCTTTCAGGGATCAGGTGGTGAATCTGCAAGCACTGCCCTTGGAGGAGGCAGACCCAGCCTTAGCACTGCTCTGTCCAGTACGCGCCCTCCATGCTTAAGTAGACAGAACACAGTGTTTCAGGACCTCAGATCAGCTCTTTGTCTGTTTTGGTGGGAAGCTGGAGGGAAAGGCTCTCTCCAAGCAAAGGTTGTCTCACTGGATAGTGGACGCCATTGTCTTGGCTTACCAGACGCAGGGTCGACCATGCCCCCTAGGGGTGTTTAACCACCACATGTGTATTTCCACTGTAAGTCTCCACCAAGCACGTTTTTTCCCTTGGCAAGACCTCTTGCCATCTCGAGGTTGAAACATTCCACCCTGCAGGCTGGAAACCTCTGAGTTTTCCATATGCATCCTGCACTCGGGTCATATGTGTATATGTCCTCCCTACGGGTAGGCGCTGTGTTACATATTCCACCTGGGATATGCCACCCAGTGTACCTTGGTATTCTTGTGTCCGTGCTAGTCTCACGACAGGGAGCTCAGACTGCACAGGGCACTGGAAGACAGCCGCGGTGGCGTGATTGAATTGGGACCCCCATTCATCAGTCACTAACGTAACTCGGAGTGACTGAACGAAAGGGAACGTCTCGGGTTACATTTGTAACATAAAATTGTAACATAATGCGAGATTGCTGCACTGCTCCTTTTATACCCACGCAGTGGGGCGGAGTTGCGCTATGCAAATTCCGAAGACCCATGTCATTGTTTTGCCATTGGCTCATTTTGTAAGAACTCAAAGGTGATAGGCTTCTAAGCGAAACCCCCATTCGTCAGTCACTGATGTACCGTCTCCGTTCTCTCCTCAGGGAACGAGGGTTACATCCGTAACCGAGACGATTTTTTTATACAAAAATATATTAAAACACACAAAAACACAGATAGATTAAATTACATCACTCAAAATGCTTTATGTAGGCCCCAAAATTTAGTTGGTCAGTAACTTTTGCAATTGCACTATAATATGGTTGAGCTTGTATATTATTCCTTATCTGAAATTTGAAATTTGAGAATTGAGACTGTAAAACTGTTATGATTCCTGTCTTGTGTTTCCCTCGTCTTGTGTGGACTTTAGTTATTTCCTGTTCTGTGTCATGTTTTGTAGTCCTTTGTAGTTTTTCTAGTTTATTAGTATCCCCAGGTGTTTCTAATTAGCCACACCCCCTTGTTAGCTTGTTTAGCTTGTTGGTCCCTGTGTATTTATAGCCCTTGTGTTTCACTTGTTACTTTGTCAGTTGTTGTACATGTAATGGTTGCCTCTGTAATGTGCTGAGGAAGACAGGTGAAGACGAGGATCTAAACGCAGGGTATTTTAATAAAGTAGCAAGAAACATGGAACACGGAACTCAAAGGAACAAAACCAGGGAATCACAGAGGCAACCATTACATGTTCAACAACTATAATTCTGATAGCACGCAAAGGCAGCAAAATTACAGGGCACAGAGGAAAACAGGAACAGAACTAAAACTAAACAAAAAAATAAGCCAAAACAGAACATGTATGTGACAATAATTTAATAATATATTCAGAGGAGGAAACTCTATAACCCTAACTCTATAAACTCTTTTGCCTCAGTAAACTCAAAATTACTGCTTATTAATAGTTAGTAAGGTCATTGTTAAGTTCAATAAGGTATTGGGTAGGATTAAGGGATGTAGAATATGGTCATGCAGAATAAGGCATTTATATGTGCTTTATAGTACTAATAAACAGCCAATATCTTAATACTATGTTTTCTTATAAGCAACTAGTTAACAGTGAGAATTGGACCCTAAAATAAAGTGTTACCATTCAAGTAAATATTTTATGTCTAAGAGGTTTATTTATGTTTAAGAGATTTGGCTGACAGAGTCCCTTTTTTAATAATAAATAGGGCAAAATAATAGTGGATTCAATATTTGATAAAGACATTTTATATTCTATATAGCCATTGTAAATAAAGCCCCAATGAATTCAAGGACCATCTTCTCAGTTCTGACTCTTTTCTGCCTGCCTGATGTCCCTCAAAATGAGGATTCATCTGCCTCTCGATGCCGTACCTCTGGCGGGACCACTTATGTCGGTGCTAATGGCTTCCTGTCTGCTCTCAGTGATTCTGGATTCTCTCTCTGTAGGGGAAATCCCTCTACTTTCCATCCTTCATTGGCACGCTGATGCTTTGTGCATGTTCTTTCATCTTTCCTTCCTATAGATCTCTCATGAACCCTTTTAAGCCATAAGCAGTTAATTAGAAAAGTTGAAGCTGCAATTGGATTTTAGTCATTTAGCAGATATTTTACCGGTGACAAAAGCAACACGCAGCACACTTTCCCAGCCCGGGGTAAAGCATCCAGCTCCAGGGCACAGTGGTGATACTGGTTACACCAGTCTGTGAATATCTGAAAACAGTTTCTATGAAAACAAACTGACTGAGTGAATATCTTTGCAATTTACAACTTAGAAACAAAACCATAATCACAGAGGAAGGTAGCATGGAGGGACTTTTTAGGGTTTTGACTTTTTTT
Source organism: Squalius cephalus (assembly GCF_949319135.1). Taxonomy (NCBI): domain Eukaryota; kingdom Metazoa; phylum Chordata; class Actinopteri; order Cypriniformes; family Leuciscidae; genus Squalius; species Squalius cephalus. Next base: position 18,595,367 of record NC_137127.1, on the reverse strand, counting down.
GGGCAGATTCCAGGAGGATAGAGATAGTGCTGTAATCATGGCCTGGAAATACTGTAAATCTCAGGTCATCAGAAGCCTCATGGCAAGAGCATTTGTGATGAAGATCTCCTCCTCTTCATCTGTGTGACCCTGTCAATACTTATGCCACATCAAAGAGAGAGAGACAAGGCTTTGAGCCGCCAGCGTCTGGAAGGCACTAAAAACGTTTATGCGTGCACACGCACACACACACACACACATTTTTTTTTACAGCAAGAAATACCTGCTTGTTAATTCTAGGAAGCGTTCTCCTTCTCACTGAGATAGGATGTGGAGCATGTGGAAAATACATCCTATGGACTCACCAGAGGGAAGTACTACATAGGGACCACCCTGTGGTGGGCTCCACCTAGTCTCAGCCTCAGACTACAATGGACCGTTGGCTGAACGTCTGATGCATATGGCACACTTTTCTTGAAACACTTCAGGAGTATCAAAGTTGCGATCTGATTGGTTGAATTCTACAGGATGTCCGGAAGACGTGTGTGTCACGTTCTTTATCAGTCCGCCTGGAAACAAATGCCGTGACACCAAAACCCCTCATGGAAGAAGAAGGCTGTGTGTTTACAACTGTGACAATGAGCGCTTACCAGGATCAACTTAATGCTGGATTTTCAAAAGTATGTGAAGTTCACCGCTCCATTGTTGCAGTAAATTTGCACAATGTTCTTGAATGAATAATTTATTAGATGCACGCTGGTCTGTTATTGTAGGGACATCGACATTATATTGGCACATGACACGGAACAAAACGAACTGTGATTGGTTGAGTTACATGTCAGTCAAACACCCACTTGGGCAGCCCTTGGCCAAGAAAAGCTGCGATAGAGTCCAGACCTTCTGCCGTCAGTCTGAGGGTCTGGCTATGCCACCTAACGAGGGGGAGACTACTGGCTTCACAGCGACTCATGATGGAGCTGATTCTATTCAGGGGAAGACCCTGGGGTCACCGTTAGGGAACCACTACATACGGAGCACTAGCCAAATTAAAAGAGCTCACCTGAAAACGGGCATACCACGAGTAATGGGCCTGGTAGTGAGTTCCTCCACCGAACTCATCTAATCAATAGTGCTTAGGTGATGGAGAAGGGGGGCCAGGGTTCACCATTCAAGGGAAACTCTAACTGGACCTAAAAAGCGCACATTATCAGGCGCTAATGCAAGTACTACTATCTAACCAGTTTGTCCGAGATTTACCTGTTATTACCTAAAGGCCAGTTCACACCAAGGACGATAACTATAACGATAGGAGGATAAAGATATAGTTCTAAAAAACATTCTCAATATTACAGAGTTCACACCACAGCTATAACGATAACGGCACAGAGAAACAATATAGTTGGAATCACTTTCAGAATGATTTTATCCAGCTGATGAATGATAAAAACATTGACAGCCAATCAGAATCCATCCTACTGTAATGAGCTTGAGCATTTAAAACAAGCATACGCTTAGAATTAACAGAACAATATCGTCCACTAGTGTGGACACTAACATAGTTATCTTTATAGATATCGTTATTGGTGTGAACGGGCCTTTAGGTAATAACAGGTAAAACTTGGATGAAACTGTCTCCATGCATAGATAATAAAATCTCTCAAAAGTGTTGGGTGTCCAGCAGCTCATCATATGTCTGCTAATGAAGCACCATTCACTAGAGCCAACGTGGATGCGATACCCCTGGTCAGGTGAGCCCTCACTCACAGGCACCGTACAACCACGACCTGATTAGCCTGGAGAATGGCATCCACAATCCAGAGGGCCATTCTTTGTTTGGAGACAGCCTGCCCCTTCTACTGACCTCCAAAGCAGACAAAGAGCTACTCAGCTCCTCTCAAGCTCTGCGTCCAGTCCAGATAAATGTGCAGAGCCTGTACTAGACACCACAGAGACAGGGCTGGGTTTCCCTGATCAGGAGGAATTGCTTGCAAGTTCACCACTTGGTCCCTGAGCATGAAGCCAATGCTGAAGTGGTCTCATATGCATCAACCCAAGAAAAGCCATATGCCCAAAAGCCATATGCAGCAACGGTCTATGCCAAGGAAGGATCGAGACATGAAAGAACACGTCCTTCAGGTCTATTGCCGCGAACCAATCTTGATGTTGAACACATGAAAGAATGTGTTTCTAAATGAGCATTTTGGCAGCTTGTACAGGGCCAGATTCAAAACTCACAGATCTAAGATTGGTCTCAACCCACCTCCTTTGTTTGTTATGATGAAGCAAGGGCTGTAAAACCCCTTCTTCATCTCGGCTGGAAGGGAAATTCTCTATTGCGTCCTTCTCCAGAAGGACAGTAATCTCCGCCCGAAGGATAGGAGCGTTCTCTCCTTGTACAACACAGTCTCACCCCCAAACGTCACATACTGACGCGTCTTGACCAAACGGCAATATACGACGAAAAGGGTACCCCTAAAACGTCCGTATGTGACTATTAGGGTTATGGGTAGGTTTAGGTATGCGTTAGGGTACCGCTAAGAGGCGCTGCTGGTGCGCTTATGTCTTCGTCTCATATGGACGTTTTAGGGGTACCCTTTTCGTCGTATATTGCCGTTTGGTCAAGACGCGTCAGTATGTGACGTTTTGGGGTGAGACCGGGCTGCCTTGTACAGAGGTGGAAAGCAATCCACTGTACTTAGGCGGCGGATGGTTCTGATGAACCAGCGTAATGGACTGTGCACCGCTAGCCACGTGTCCAGACTCTGTACAAGTGGCACAAGTGGAACACCTCTGGTGTAACCGAGGTAGGGTGTTCAAGATTCAAGATTCTTTATTGTCATTCTACAACTACAGTGAAATTAGAGCAATCCTTACAGTGCAATCACATAACTTGTGCAAACTAAACATCCAATTGAAATAAATATATATATAGTAAGTAAAGTTACTTAGACCAATACATACAGTTCGGTCAAGGCAAAGTGCAAATTAAGCATATAATAAGTAGTATAAAATGTAAACATGCAGTTTGACATACATTGAGGTATTGGGAGGAATTTAACCTGTGGGATTGAGGTATGAAATGCCAGATCAGATTGGCACATTCTTTCACATTCAGATTCAACTCACATTCAGTTTGTGTGTGTGTGTGTGTGTGTGTGTGTGTGTGTGTGTGTGTGTGTGTGTGTGTGTGTGTGTGTGTGTGAGAGTGTGCCCTTGTTTATATTACATTGTGGGGACCAAATGTCCCCATAAGAATAGTAAAACCTGAGATCACCTACATTGTGGGGACCAGCCAGCGGTCCCCACTTTTCAAAAGGCTTATAAATCACACAGGATGAGTTGTTTTGAGAAAGTAAAAATGCAGAATGTTTCCTGTGATGGGTAGGTTTAGGGGCAGGGGCAGTGTAAGGGGATAGAATGTACAGTTTGTACGGTATAAAAACCATTACGTCTATGGAGAGTCCCCACAAAGATAGTGAACCAGACGTGTGTGTGTGTGTGTGTGTGTGTGTGTGTGTGTGTGTGTGTGTGTGTGTGTGTGTGTGTGTGTGTGTGTGTGTGTGTGTGTGTGTGTGTGTGTGTGTGTGTGTGTGTGTGTGTGTGTGTGCCTGGCAGTGTTCAGCTCCCATATGGCGCTGGGGTAGTCTATTTGTCCATGATTTGATGGACCTGAATCGTTTACCACAGGGCAACAGTGACAATCAAGTGATGTCCAGGGTGGAAAGGGTCCTTTAGGATGTTTGCTGCTCTGTTAAGGCAGTGTGCAATGTAAAGTTATTTTATAGAAAGCAGAGGGTAGCTGAATGATTTTCTGTGCTGAGTTGATCACCCCCTGGAGGGCTTTCTTGTCAGCCACTGAGCTGTTGGTGTACCACGTGGAGATGCAGTAAGTTATCACACACTCAATGGAGCAGCGATAGAAGGACACTAGCAGCTGCTCTTGCAGGTGGTTCTTCCTGAGGATCCTCAAGAAGTAAAGTTGCTGTTGTGCCTTTTTGCCTGCTGCTGAGGTGTTTGCGGTCCAGGAGAAATTCTCAGTGATGTTCAGAAATCTAAAGCTTGGAACCCTCTCTACGCAGACCCCACTGATGTACAGTGATGTGTGTTCCATTTTGTGCTTTCAAAAGTCTATAATGAGCTCTTTGGTTTTAGAAGCATTCAGGTCACAGTTGTTTACCCCACAACATTCTGTCAGTCTCTTAACTTCATCTCTGTAAGCGGTTTCGTCTTCTCCTGAGATGAGTCCAACAACGGTTGTATCATCTGTGAATTTGATGATAGTGTTGGTAGGATGGGTTGGGGTGCAATCATGAGTGTAAAGGGTGTAGAGAAGTGGACTTTGCACACAGCCTTGTTGGGCACCTGTGCTGAGCATTGCAGTGGAAGAGGAATAGGGGCCTAACCTAACCATCTGGGGGCGGCTGGTCAGGAAGTCCTTGATCCAATGGCAAATAGATGAGGAGAGACCCAAGTCCAGTATTTTGGCTACCAGTCTGGTAAATGAATGGGGCGCATGTTCGTTGGGGGTGGGTGTGAGTGAGTGGTGTGACCGTCTCTGTCACTCTCAACTTGAAGCGGGCAAAAAAGCAATTGAGTTCTTCTACTAACAAAGCATTAGCATCAGAGGTCTTGTGAATACTGCTTTTGTAGTTTATGAAATGCTGGATACCCTGCCAGAGTCGTTGTGTGTGAAGTGGTCCTCAATTTCTCTTTTGTACTCTGTTTTCGCACCCTTGATGGCTCTGGCTCTGCACTATAGAGGGCTTTGTCTCTGGAGCATTACAGGCTTTTAAGAGAGTTTTAAAGTCTGCATGATTAAAATTCCATGCTATGATGTGAAAAGCATCAGTGTGGGTAGTCTGGTTAGAGTTTATGGCATGTAGCAGATAGCCTTGAGCTGTGTTAGCGTTAGCATTCAGTGGGATGTAAACAACTGTAACTATAACAGCGGTTAACTCCCGAGGCAGGTAGAAGGGGCTGTATTTAACAGTCAAGTAATCTAAGTCAGGAGTACAATGACTGTCTACAATATTGACATTGGTACACCAGTTATCATGTACGTAGATGCAAAGTCCACTGCGCTTGGTCTCACCGGAATCTTTGTTGCTGTCCCAGCGGATTGCTGTGCATCCTGTTAGCTCCATGGCAACGTTGGGGATGAGCGGGTTCAGCCACGTCTCTGTTATCATTATTTGTAGCAATCTGCAGTTATAATTCATCCCTTTTCATGGCGAGTGATCTGGCATTAGTGAGGAATAAACTAGGAAGAGGTGGTTTGTGGTGTTGTTCCTTTAGCCTAGCTAGTAGGCACAACCAGCTTGTGACTGTTTGGTCACATCAAAATCCTATATTTAAGATATCTGACTGACTGTAACTGTAATTTGCCTGACTGATTTTAACAATTACAAATAGAAAAACTAACGAAACACAAATGAGAAGTACCGAACAGGAGGACGAAGCCGCTGCCACTGTGCGAGCTGCCGTCTTTAAGATCGCGGCGAGGGGGAGCAAGGGAAGCCACAGAGGGAGGCTCTGCATCCCTTGCTACTCGTGGTGAGCGATGTGTTGAAAATACATACCTTGTTCCTTGGGTCCGCTGTGGCGGTGACTGGTGACGGTTGAGGAGGCTGGGCCTCATAGATCACACTGACCTGCTGTGTACAGGCACGTTGCAGCAGAAAGTGGAGAGGAGGCATGCTTGCACCCACCGAGGTTCTGGTGTGAAAGAGGAAAGAGGAAATTGCTCTTTTTTAATGACCTTGTAAAATTCACTCCCCCCTCAGAAGAGAGTAAGGCTCGCCCCGGCCAGGGTGAACTTTCCCTGGGTGCCTCTCCTTCCCTGGATCACCTGTCTCAGGACCGCCTTGTGGGGTTTTTTTAGAGAGACCGTTCCAGCAACAAGCGTAGGCTAGCAGGTCTTTATGATGTGAAAGGACAAAGAAATATTTTAGTCTCTGCACTCTTCCTAATCAAATAATTACTGGCATTGTTCATGTGACTGTTTGCACTGACGGTCAGATCTTCATTGAAGCACAAAATTCTCTTTGGATCATCTAAAATCATGCTGGAGAACATGATCATCATCAGGTTTTGTTCACGTCAGCTCCAGTGCTGCCGTGCAAAGGCAAAAGACCGTAACTTCGTTTTTGGTCGAAAATGAGTTATTTACATTTTTGGCACATTCAAGACCTTCTTTATCATGTGGATAAGTATCTTGAATCAATTCCGTTTTTTTTTTCGAGAAAATAATGATTTGTCTTAACAGTAACTTCCAAAAGCCCATGAGAAACCAAGGCAGAACACCGTAACATCAGTTACCGCTCTTTGGCTTTGTTTTGGAACGCTCAAATTACGAGTTAACGGTGCTCTGCCTTTGTTTAGCCGCGCGTCAATATGAAGTTACTGTGCCGGTGTTCAATCAAATAATGCTACCTACCAGATTGTACGGTTATCTTCCTTTGTTTTAATGTCCATTAAAATTAAAATTACGGTGTAGCCTGTGTACTTTGTACAGCTGCCATCAGTCGCTCTAACTTCTGATGTCCTCAGAGCGGTCAGAACATTTAGTATGGTCTGCTCCATCGACAAACGTGCGATATCGATCGCGAAGGATTATGCAGAGTTGACAGAAAAACGTTACACATTGCCGTATCAGATGAATACAACCAAGAATTAAAGCTCGGCAAACTAGCTGGCAGAGTGCCAAAACTTCGCCTTCAGCCCCGCCCTAAACGCGGTCGAGTCAACGCTGGACTAATAGGAGGTATTTTGTCATGTCAAATGTATTAATAATGCCATCAGAATGCAACCAAAGCACAGGATAGCAATAAGTAGATGGCTATAAATAATTGTAAATCATAAAAAATAAATGCCATGATCACTAGATTTTATACAGGTGTGTACTATAATGATTTTGTTAATGGTGATCAGCAACTAAATATTGATAATGTGGAAGTTACTGCCTTTTGCCTTGGCATGACTTCTCACTTTTTGCTGACAATACAAAGGCAGAGTACAGTAACTTTAAAATAGTGGTCAAAAGTCAAGTTTGAGCTCAAGATTTTTTTATGTATATAATTTCCATTACTAAAACATCTATTTGCCAGATTTCCAGTGTCCTACCTATAATTAATTTGGCGGGACAACTAAAAATCTTTAAAGTCATTTTTCTCAGTTCCACACTCTAGCGACTTAAGGTCTTTTGCCTTTGTAGGGCAGAGTGTTGCTGTCATTAAAGCAAAACAAATGCATCCTAATTTTTCAATTCAGCTTCAAACTGTTTTTTCTTTATGCAAAATATAATTTCTTTTTTGATTTTGGAGTGAAATAGCCAGGACATTTCTTTTCAGTTTTCACGAGAATCACCCACACACACATGCTCTTGCTGCCCTGACATGAAAAAAACCTGAGTGAAAGAGTGACAGATATTAACGTTCGTGTTTGTGCAATTTTTTACAGAAAGTCAGAGAAAATATAAGAGGTAAGAGCAAATGTGTATTTTGTGTGGCAATGTACATGTCGAGCACAGAGCTCTGGCCAGTCTGAAAGTGTGTTGATGGAAGGGATGTTGTATACCCCTGTACACACACACACAAATACAAATACTCTGTGTTCAGTAGGCCTTATAATCCTGTTACAGCACCATACAGCACACTACGCAACAAAAGCAAAGCAGCAGTCAGCCTCCAGCAGAGATTTGTCTGTCTAATCGTGCACAAACAAGTACACAAATACACATACACAACCGAGGCTCACAGATAAGACCGTTTTACAGGCAATACTTGAGCCATGGTGGAAATACAAAACACTTTCCAAAAATATGCCACAGCCTTTAAACATGATAATATTACATTACATGCATAATGTTAACCGGAAAGGTAAAGCAACACTGCTGGAGGACCAATGTGTACCATATACCATCATTACAGCAACAAATAAATCTTAAATTATTGCTCGGAGCAAGCTGTCATGGTTTATAACTAATGCTTTAACAAACGCTTGTAGCAATCTTGATATTTAAGAACGTGGATGATGTTGGCAATGGGGGGGGGGGGGGGGGGGGGGGGGGTATTTGGTAACATTTTAGGGTATTTTACTGTAGACTACCTTTTTAACATAACTTTTTTTTTTTTTTTTTTGTAAATTTTCTGGTCATCAAGGAATCCTGAAAGAAAAGTATCAGTTTCCACAAACATTAAGCAGTGCAACTATTTTCAACATCAGCAAATCAGCATATTGTGATTTCTGAATGATTTTCAGCTTTTTTTCACTTGAAAAAAAATATATATATATTTTTTAAAACATAATCACATAGAAAATGTTTGTTTTAAACTATTAATATTTCATAATATTACTGTTTCCACTGTATTTTTGATAAAATAAATGCAGCCTTGGTGAACAGAAGAAACGTCTTTCAAAAACATTTATAAATCCTACTGACCCCAAACTTTTCAATGGTAGTGCACGTCATTATGCTTTACCAATAATTCTTTTAATGTTTTTATTTGGCTGCCGATTATCCAACTGAAACAACTTAGAAAATACAACTTTCTAAAAGAATTATGGTAATAAAAAAAATTATGAAAAATACTCAAAGATTCTTTATTTCTTTATGTCATTACTAAATTGCTGAATCTCTTTTAAAAGCGAACGAGAAAGAACCATAACACACAGATATCGGCAGTAATCTTTGAGATCTGGATAGATTTAGTTAGATTTTCATGTGTGTGCGCATGAGAGGTGCACCTCTGCGGTGGGTCTCAGCAGTTGTGTCAGTGTAAGCGTATAAGTGTGTCTGTTCACCAACGGGATATGAATGAATGCTGAAATAAGCAAATTAATCAAGGCTGAATGCATGTGCTGGGCTAGAGAGGGTTTTTTTAATGAGTGTGCAGACTGAACACTAATGAGCTGACTCTAATAAGGGGATCTAATGAGCAAGATGCCACAGTAGCAGGTACCCAGCGCATGGTGTGTGCTGTTTTGCGAGACATGTGCATCTCTGAATCTCTCATCATACACACAGGCGGTTAGGCACATAAGTGTGTGCTAGGGAAAAATCAAAACATATTAATGTTTTAGGTAACACATTAAAAAGCCTTTCATAAATCATTCATTAAAGTTATTAATGTACATTATGTTCATTCAATATTTGCATTAAATGAATCAAAAGTGACAGTAAAGTCATTAATAATGTTACTATTATAATTCTATTTTAAATAAATGCTGTTCTTTTGAACTTAATATTCATGAAAGAATCCTGAAAAATTGTATCATAGTTTCCACAAAAATTAAGCAGCACAACTGTATTCAACATTTCTAATAATCAGACATGTTTCTTGAGCAGCAAATCAGCATATTAGAATGACCTTGAAGGATCATGTGAAACTGAAGACTGGAGTAATGATGCTGAAAATTCAGCTTAGCTTAGCCATAAATAAATTATATTTTAAAGTGCCCCTATTATGCTATTTTAAAGGCTCTTAATGTTGTTTTGGAGGTCTCCCACAACAGTTTTACATGCATCAAAAGTCAAAAAACAGATTAATTTTCTCATAATATCCATTGCATATCACCACATTTTTCAATGATTCTCAAACAACTCGATGGATGAATTAGTCTCTCTAAATCCCTCCTTTCCGAGAGCTACTCTGCTCTGATTGGCCAGATGGCCCAGTCTGTTGTGATTGGTCTACCGCGTACAAAGCCTGTCAGAAACTACACACCATTACCGTAACTGAACGTCAGCTCTGTCTGGACGCTTCCTACAACTCAGTGATTGAAGTGTAAAGACAGTAACGATGACGTTGATTTTACCATATCAATCAGAGTGCGAGTCCGATGATGAAACATTGGAAGAAATGAAAGCTCTAGCGTAAGTTCTGCCAGGAAGACTCAATTGTTACCATCAGCGAGACACGCCAACATTACAGTGATTCGATTTTTTTCATTTCCAGTAGATCGCACAATAACTGATTTGTCCCCTTTCTTGGCAACAGTGACAGATGTTGGCATGTCAAAAAACACTGGTGTTTGGTCAGCATTCCCTATCTGATCCAGGGGGTATGAGTGAGTTTTCCTCAGTTTAAGCACATATCGCTGAAAGACAGCAACTTCTCCTCAAAGTCTGAGGGCAGGCGCTGGGCCAGACTTGTTCTACGATCATTCGTGTACACCACCCAGTGCTAGCTTTGAATTCATTTGTCGGTATGTTCAGCTCCTTGGCTATCTCCAGAGCCCTCAGCCGAATGATTTCTCTTGTGATTGGCATCGCATCATGACATTTTTCTATCACATATTCATAGATTCTATCATCAAGTTCTGCAAACTTGCCACTTTGAAGTCCATGGAAAGCTTTCCTTTGGCTGTTGGTATTTTTTAGTCGTTCTTTTTGTGCTCGCCACCTCCGAACGTTGCATTCTGTGACTCCAAATTTTTTGGCAGCTTTGCAATTATTAGATGATTCCATTCACGACCATAAGTTTAAAGTTGGCGTCATAACTGTTTCGAACGTGTTGGTTTATTTGACCAACTTTTGATGCGCTTTTTCTCAAGATGATTTCTTGACCTCTCCATGGCGGCACTTTACTGTTTATTTAATTCATAACACTGTCACTAATAATTAGCCTATTGTGTTGGCGCCCTCTACTGTTTCCCCCTGCTTTCTCCCTTTCCCCCCGTGATTTTGTCTATATTGCGAATATAAGACGACCCCCCATTTTTTAGCCTATTTTTAGGACAAAAACCTTGTATTATATTCGGGTATATACGGTATTTCAGTAAGACACTCACAGTAATAACGTATTAAGTATTTTGAACACCCTGTTGAAAATGTATACATCAATAATTATTCATACAGGTTATGATTCTGAGGAGCAAGCTAGTCCAAATAAACTGAGCACTGACCCATCTTTCTAGAGCAAGCATTTTGCGAAGCAGTCCTCGGTAAAACGACCTGTTGTTGGGCTGGTCAAGTTGTTCACGGGCAGACAACATACAACACAGGTAGGCATTATGCAAATGTTTCTTCTAGTGATGTAGAACCGTAAAGCAGTAGGATTCGAATGAAAAACGACTCGTGGTTCAGAGTCAATTCTTTCTTTTGGGAAAAATAACTATTTATCGTGCACTTTCGACATTACAACTTTGAAGAACATTTACATTCACAAACAGCTATACCAACCATAATGGGGCACTTTAAAATATATTCAAATTCAATAAAACACTGCAATATTTCACAATATTACTGTTTATACTGTGAGTTTAATTGGTGAGCATAAGACACTTCTTTAAAAACATTAAACAAATCTAATAGTATATATAAAATTTATTTTATTATGTATTTAGAGTATATAATGTTTAAAATGATATAGTTATTATAAAGTGTTACCATATTGTACCATATTTCACTGCAGTTCTTATGAAAAGGATATTTGATAAGGATTTGAGTAGATATCAGAAATAAATTTGGTTTTTACTCAGTAACAAGTTTCAGAATTCATACAAGGGGGCAAATAATTCTGACCAGCACTGTATACAATTTTTTAAACATTTTATTTTTGCACAATGCAGCATTTGAAAGCCCTTAACAATTAGTGACAGTTTCCAATAATAAAAAATAAGAATCTTATATTTGAACTAATATGTCTGGAAGTGTTATTCTAATAATCTGCACCAAATAATGGCTATTAATGGCTATAAAAGCCGTTTTATAGACTAACTATATAGCAACAGATCTAACTTTTACAGTATATCTTCTTATCCTTTATTTATATTACACTGAATAAAAAAAAAAAAAAGAAAATCCTTAATTTGAGTAACTGCAGTCCAGACAAGTCTTAGTCACTAAGCCTCCTCACCCTGATCTAATGGTGTAGTGCTCATATTTCTGAACTCTTCTTCAAGGCAGGCCAGAGCCAGGCAATCCTCCTCATCAGAGTCCTGGAGATCGAGGTGGTCCACAGTCTGGGCCTCCCTGATCTCCTGGGCGACACAAGACAGTGGCCGGTTTGACGGGTCAGGTCGATGAGGCTCGATGCTCAGGGGCCGAAAAGAGATGGGAGAACATCTGCTTTTGGTGCCTAAAATGAATAATAAGACATTGATGAGAATACAAGAAGACATGTAAGAGAAACAATAAGAAAATGGCTACTAACACACCCTCTGATTTGAGGAATCATTCATGTCTGTGGCCCAACCAGGGGTGAGTTTCCAGTACAATGACGTAACTTGCTGCTTAACTACCATAGTACGATGCATCATTGAAGAAATCAACTAGCTAGTCACGACTGTTTCCCGAAACCGGATTGTCTCAAATTTGTCGTTCAACCACTTTGTTTAATAGTGTAACGCTGGTGGTGGAGTAATAACTACTTTTAATGGATCTGTTGGAGATCTTATTAATGCTAGATGTTTTGCTATAAATTAGGGACATGGTATCTGAGAACTAATTCTCATTTTAGTTATTTTGCTTTATTTCCAAATTCAATCATAGGCTCGTTCTTCCGTACTAGAGCACGTACATACATGCGCACTCTTCAAAAACGGTGCTTTAAATCGCTTGACAAACTAAAAGACGTAAATGACATTGTATTTGAAATTGTATGTATTTGAAATAAAAGATAAAGATTGTACTGAATGTCAGCTTGCTTATTTTGCTCAAGGTAGGATTTATTGAGTCCACATGTCATGCAAACAAGAAACTATGCTTTAACCACAGCTATAGTTCCAACCACAGAACTTTGCGATGCTGTTTGCAAATGTTCATTGGAACTATAGTTTCGGTAATCACCGACTCATTGAACTATGCTGATAACGACGGAACTTGCATAGTTGGCTAACGATGCTTTCGGGAAACGCACCCCAGGATGAGTTACACATCGAAATTTAATAACTACAGTAATATATTCAGTAATCTGTCAATTCAGATTCCTAAACCCAAGTATGAGCAACAGTAATAATGATAGTTGTCTAGAAAATACCACATTTATTAGTATTTGCTAGACAAGTATCATTATTACTGTTGCTCATACTTGGGTTTAGGAATCTGAATTGACAGATTACTGAATATATTACTGTAGTTATTAAATTTCGATGTGTAACTCATCCTGGGGTGCGTTTCCCGAAAGCATCGTTAGCCAACTATGCAAGTTCCGCGAGAAAAAGAGAGATGTTAAAAGCAGAAAAGCAGACATGGGAAGACAGCGCTGGGATGGGCGGCTTAAGTTAACAGGGTTAGAATTATTTACTGTCTCATGCTGGCCTAATCAGCTTCAATCAAACAGAGCTTTAAATGCTCTTTGATCCAGCATATCACAACAAAAAATACCTTTCTCTCTTCTATGTGACTTTTTCCAATATATTCCCTAGCATCCTCTTGTCTTGGGTGATCTTTCACTTGCTGATAGTCCACTAAACAGTTTTACTGCTTAATATTTTTGTGGAAATCTTGATGCATAATTGTTTGATAAATAGAAAGTTCAGGAGAACAGCATTTATTTGAAATAGAAATCTTTTGTATTATTGTAAATGTTGTAAGACTTGAGAAATTATAAAATGCGGGGCTTTGGTTGAGGAACGACCACTCCCCGAGAAGACAAAAGATGTTTCAGGATATTAACATTTGAACTCTCTCTTGTGAAATTAGCATCACCATTCGAGACACAAGTCTCACCTCAGTAACATCCTAATCTACATATCTTCCCCTTGACCCCATCTTCTCCCATTCCTTCTCTCTCTCATGCTGAGATCACCAAAATTCACCCCAAAATCTATATGGTTTAATGTGAACAATTATCATACAACACTATACATGTCTGGTATAATTTTAAATGTCTCAGTGCGACTGGTACAAAGGTCTCATCTCCAAAGAAGTAAACCAAAAGGTAATAAAGTTTTTAAGAGTTTAGAGATATCTTACTTACAGAGGAGGGTGGGTCTTTCGTGAAAATAGCATCCTGCCCTCAAAAGGCGTAAACTCTGAAGATAGTGATTAATGCAAATTACCATTGTTAGCATAAGTTTAGGTTTCTTTCTTGGTCTGAGTATATAAAGCAATGTCTCAAGAGGCTCGAGGCGATAGCATCATGTATTTTTATTATGTCAGGTAGCAGATTAGTAATGGACTAACGTCCAGTTTTGAGATTTTAGAATATCGGCTAATATTTGGCACTAATTCAAGTGTACTTGGAATGTAAAGACAAAAAGGGAATTTCCGTAAGGACAGCAAAATTTTGCTCGACCAACCTAAATAGGGTGAGTCTTACCTCTGTTTAATGTAATGTTACTGTAGTTAAGTGTACATGGGAAACCATGGCATGACCAAACCAAAGCTACTATCAGAAGTAATATTGGTCAGCTTATATCTGTAGTAGGCTAGTGGCCATGACCTCTGACTGAAGTAAATGTTACTTTAATTCAAGTGTATACATATCCATGGGGGGCAATCCAAAAATATCTTTGATTGATTAAGCGTGAATGCGACCACCTAAGATATTAGCCAATTACCTCTGTTTAGTGACCAAAAACTTTTTTCTTTTTTTTTTGTGATAGTGAGCCTGCATAATATTAACAGCCGGTGCGAGGACCCAGTGTGACTTTGGCACCCGAATGAACGAGGATAATAAGAGTAAAGAGTCAAATAGAATAATCAAATGTGTTGCTGAACTATTATACTGTATAAATGACCAATAACTAATTGTCATTCTAACCTAAATTCGAGGTCGTTATAAATGGAGTCAGATAAAAGTTTAATTGGAATTAAATTACTTTGCCACGATGAAAAGACAGTAACACGCAGTAAACCTTCACCCGCTTTTCGGAAACTGTCGTTGGACCGATTGGGCAGGCCTTACAATGTCTTTGCTGTCACTTTTGATCAATTTAATGTGTTCTTGCTGAATAAAAGTATTCATTTCTTAAAAGAATGTTACTGATCCCAAACATTTGAATGGTAGTGTTGAAGTGAATAAGAATGATTAATTCACCTAAAAATATTTATTTAAAAACAGTAGTTCAGAACTAAAATACCCAGGTGAAATACTGTTGCAGGAGTGATTGTGTATTAACTGATATCGCTTCCCACGATTTGGACTCGGGAGCCAACGGCTTTGAGTGTCCCCCGATGCACAAGGCTCATTCTAGCGTGTCTAACCTGACACAAGTATACGAGACAAAAAAAGAATGAACGGGAGAGAGAGAAAGAGAAAAGCAGGCAAGAGAGCATGGACGGATATCTGACGCTTTGATTTGCACCAGCCGAAATCACAGCTGTCATGCTGTTAAACAGATTATTTTTCCCTCCTCTGCAGACCTGCGAGTGATGAGCTGAGAGACAGAGAGGAAGATATGTCGAGAGGTAGAGAAAGCAAGACTGATAAACCGAGCTAGCTAGCTGAGCTGATCTGAGTTGAGCTGAGAGATTGAGGAGCGTGCCGTTGGACGCATTCCCTGCACTCCCGTATGCGGCAACCCAGGGTAATCTCTTTATGAAACCTCAGCCGTGTGTGCTGGCACAGAAAGCTCAGGAATCAGCTCGGCTTTAATTACGGGCGCGAGCCAATAAATCACACCATTGCTGAGGGTTAGCGCGACTATTCTACAGCCATGTCATTGATGTCCCGTTGGCCGTAACGCCGTGTCCAAAGGGTTGGAGGACGTTCTCTGTAAATAATCGTTTAGTCACGGCAAAGATATAACATCAGACAGGCTCAACATTTTATAATCTGGACTAAGTCTGCACACAGAAGAAAAAGAAAGAGTAGAGCTGAAGGTTTTATTGTACTCAGACTGTTTTCTAGTGTATGACAAGGGCCTAGATGTGGTAAATAGACCATAGAAAGCGATTCATATGATTGATACCTTCCCTTGAAGAAATAGTTTACCAAATAAAATGAAAATTCTGTCTCATCATCATGTATTCCAAACCAGTTTGAGTTTGGAGCACACAAAAAAGAAATGTTCTTGCCCATTCAATAGAAGCAGACAGTGACCAGGGGCTTTCAAACTTAAAGCTGCAGTCCGTAGTTTTTTCCTCTTTGTCGCCATCTCTGTTCGAAATCTGCAATTGCAGTTATTCGCGGAATTATTAACTTTACGTGGGTTGTGCCTCGGCACGGCACAGCGCAGATGAATCCAATGTTTTGAGGAGTCAGTCACCACACCGGTGTGGATACTGTCAATCGGAATCACAGATTCTACTTTTTGGAAGTATGACCAGCATAAGAATTTTCACCGGAAAATGTCATCTGAACAAGTAAGTAACATCCACTTTTGTTCCGACCAACTAAGGGAAAAAAGCATTGCAGTAAATCGCGCCGATTAAATCTAACGATCGCTTATCATATCATGTCAAACCATGCAAATTATACTTTGTTCTCAAATTGTTAATGTTAACAACATCAGCATTGCGTGACTACATTTAATGGCCTTCCGATATTATCCTTGTTTTCGGATGGGCCCGGTTGCAGTCTCTTTTTTTCTGTAGCCACCCCAAAGTCCGAAGTCTTTTGCGTTTTACAACGGGTGAATCTACAGTTGTCACTGGTGATTGTCGTTTGAACCTTTCTGGATCCGCCATCAAATTGATAAGTTTAATTATATCAAGTGCTGTGAGAAAAGGCTATAAATCTCCACCTCTAACATCCTCACACGCAATATAGCCTACTAGCCGAGACACCTTTATGTGTACAGATGTGACGTAATGACGCAAAGACATGCTCGAATTTCCCACGGAAATCCACCAGTGCCACTGGAATTAAAAACATTATTACAAGCTTACCGTTTTGAATCGAGCTAAGGCAAGCAGATAGTTTTGAACACTGACTGGTTATGAACTTGCTCAAAAATTTATTTTGGATCATTTTTAACCCAAAAAAGTTACGGACTGCAGCTTTAAAACAGGATGAAAAAGCACCATAAAAGTAGTTTGTGCATTATATTATTATTAGAGATTCATTGAAAATCTTGCACTTAAATCTCATTTGGGATTCCACTTCTTCAAACTTTGGGTTCTGTAGTAAGATTTGTATTTATTTATTTTTAAAGAAATTAATTTACCAAGGATTAATTAAATTGATCAAATGTGACATAAAAAATATATATTTTTTCTATTTCAGATTTCTATTTCAAATTAATGCTGTTCTTTTGAACTTTCTGTTCATCAAAGAATCCTGAAAAAATGTATCATGGTTTCCACAAAAAATATCAAGTCACAGAATAAAGTTGTTCTTCGCAGCCCCTTTTTCATTCACATCAAATTAAATCTCTACACACGTCTATTGTTGTAGAAGTAATGAAGACTATTTACCTGAGAAGCACAGCCTCTGTGATGACATTCTGCTATGGCATGGTGTGAATGCACGAGGGGTGCAACTGATGGGTCCACCGTTCACCAGCGCAGTGACTAGCCCCTCATCTGCATGATGCTGTAGACTGCTGCTGGATCTCCAGGACCCCTGCCCTGCAACTACAGTACCAAGAAAATGATACAAGAAAACAAACAATGAGATCTCCACACAGCAAGACAAGATTCATCATGTACTGCAGTCTTGAAGGTGAGCAACGATCAGAACATACAGTTTACTAGAAGGCCAATGTGTTACTGTACATCACAACTCTAAATGTTCACCCTGAATGTGTAACCTTCAACATCAGAAGGAAAGAGGACCACATTCAAACAAACACAAAAATGGAAAGGATTTTTGTGCCAGCAAATATCAGTTGGCCCTTCTTTTGCAAAACTCACACACACACACACACACACACACCGTTTGTGTGCACGGTAACGTAACAGTGGTTTTTCCAAATTTTTAATTGTTCAGGTTGGGCGCCAGACATTTTAATTAAAATTACAATTTTCTGTTAACCACCCTTACGGGAAGAAGAAAGAAACAGAAATGTCCATTCACATTTTATAGCAACAACAACAATAACAAATAAATAAATAAATATTTCAGTCTCTTAATGACCAGAAACACGCCCTCAGAAATGAGCAAACGAAAAGATTCTTTACAAATGAAATACTGGCGCATTTGCACACAGGCCATCAAGGTTCAACAGTAGGCCTTTTAAAAATAATAACAAAAAGGGGTCCAAAAATCGTCCCAAAACATGAGTAAATATATAATGAAAACGAAATTAAAGACGCAAGAAAAAGTACCTTCACGACACGCTGAAACAACGGCCTCGTTTTCCCCTTACTTTTCCAGACGCTGCTTCCAAACTTCCCGACCAGGCTCTCGCTTCCGCTTCTCTACTTCCTCTTTTCTTTTCCTCTCAATCACCCAAACCCCACCTCTTTTCGTTACCATATTTAGTTTTTCGTTTGTACAAATTCTATTAACTATGCAAATAGGCTTTTTTTGTTTGTTTTTTTTTGTTCGGTAACACTTTAGAATACTGTCCCGTTATTAATGAATAACTACACAGGAACAAGAGAATAATGCATTATTAACATTCTAGTAACTACTATTAACTAATCTCTGTTTCTCGAATTGGTAGTAATAGTGCTCAGTTGAATAAGGTAGTTCACTATAAGCTAATCAGTAACTACTATTTTTTCATACCTCCCAAAGGACTACGTAGAAGAGAGATGAGAGTAATGTACGATGTATAATTGATTCTAAAGTAAAGATCATGGTAACCCACTAGTAATGACTCAAATATAACCAAATCCTTCAGAAAGTAAATTACTAATTATTTGGTTTGCTTTTTTTATTTGCAATGCTTTTGAGGTTTTTGTAAGGTTTTGGGTAGTAATGACTCAAGTGTTACTACTTCCTTTTTAGAGGGACTAATCTAGCTTGGGATTAAAGGACACAATAGGACACTCCTTGTGAGCTTCTAACCATCAACCTATTGGTTACCACCTTGAGCTTTAGCTGGAAAACCACATGGGCCAACACACACCCAACAGCCTGACTGCAGACAGTGACTGTTTGAAGGTTAAACATGTCTGCCTTCTATTGCCATCTTAAACGCCTGCTGTAATTAAGCCTTTTTCCGAGTGACTGGCCAGTGCTCCTGTCAGTGTACGTCAGGGATTACAGATGCACAGACAGGCCGATAAAAACGACTGGACTGTGACAGAGAAGAAGAAAAAAAGATGAGAAAAGGAAAAGACTTTGCTGGAAAATGATGAAGACACTTATCAGCCAATGAAAACAGAGATGACAGAGACAGAACTGAAACAGGGACTTATTAGTCCTCTGTTTTCATTAACCTTGAAGCTCAATAAACCAAACATATGCTTCATTTTTTACAGTATATTAGATAAAAACTGTCTTTCGCATATTTATATTCACCCTACCCAAAACAAATACATCATTTGTTCTCTAATAATTGAGATAAGACATTTGGAATGTGGCTCTTATGTGGTTCCAACAATAATATATCACCACACTTATACAAACCACAGCCATCTCTCTTAACAGTGCATTCTGTGCAGCGAGTGTTATTTAGATACCTAATTATTCCATACTTAGATGGATTGGCCATTGAAGAGAGCTGCTAGCTTAAAGATGAGTATAAAATATGCCTCTTTTTTATACATTCATTATTTCCTGGAATTATCCTTTAGCTCCTCAGTTAATGTGCTACCTTGGCGAAGCCATTAGCCCGACAGTAAACACTAATATTTCTCTTTAAACAGCTTAATTTAAAGGCTTTATTTGGTAAGGATAATATTAATATGCAAATTAGCCCCATCTCCACTCACTCATGTGTATGCGCGTGTTAAACAACTTCTGTAGGACGTGAAAATGATAACTGCGTCGGGCTGAAACTAGCAAAAAACACTTGCGTCACGCTTGGCGCTGCATTACACTGGGTGTATGATAGGCCCCCTAGTATTCGATTAGTAAGTATTATTTTAGAATCATGATTTGGAGTGTGTACACTACTGTTCAAAAGCTTTTTCTTTCTTTGAAAGAAATTATTTTATTCAGCAAGGAGGTATTCAATTAATGAGTAATTCAACTTCAGCATCACATGAATAAATTACTTTTTTAAATATATTAAAATAGAAAAAAGTTATATTTCACAATATTGCTGTTGTTATTGCATTTTTTGCTCAAATAATGCCTTGGTTAGCATAAGAGACTTACTTTACCGGCCCCAAACTTTTGAACATTAGTGCATATTTTTAAGATTGCATCTGATCCATTATGAAGGTTTAGACTTCTGTGTGAAGTTGTTAATCACTGGTCTGTGTCAGATCATGGGGTATCTTAACTCAAGAGAGCGCTGTCATTATGAAAATTCATATTCAGTGTACTTGTGCTCCTGTGAAAAAGGAGATAATATGCTGTGAATTATGTGCTGTTATCACAGTAAAACTTGACTATACTGAACCTTACTGAAGTGAATGATTTGTGTCTCTACGAATGCTAGTAAGAGTAGAGGCATCTTGACCCAACCGTCTCAGGTGTGCTGCACACAAAAATATCAAGAGCTTCTGCAAAATGGGAAGCTCCAAGCTGATTGACTGACTTTATATAATTTCACATGTTAAAAGGGCTGTATCTTGCATTCTAATCCTCAGTAATATTTTGTTTTGTTTAGCCAGAACAGAGCCTTTGTTTTGTTTCTGTACATACCGAGAGAAATCTCCATGTAGTTCTGCTCTTCTCTAGGGTTTTGAGCTGGAGCTGGACTGTGTTGCAGGACTCCAGGGTACAGCCCCAGCGTGAGGAACCCTTCAAGATCTTGGTACTGCCCCGACTGGATTTGCTGTCGCTGGGATACAGAATGGAAGGAAGAAAAGAGAAGAAAAATAGTCAGAAAGTCATTACTCATAAATGGGTCAATGGTGTGGCAATTACTTATTTGCAGACCTATTAATGTATTCAGAAATGTATAAAAATGCAATTCATACAGACAATGACTTGAATACTTGAAATGTTTTCAATTTCTGCATAAAAATTAATTTAATATTTCTGTGAGGCTTAAAGTAAAAAAAAAAATCTGGATGGTAATCACTGCGTGATCCCCCTGTTGTCAATAATTTTATCCCTTAAAACTCATATTTGATCAACAAAATTACATATTTAAACGTTTTTCCCTGTGAATTTTTTTTTCTTAATGCCTTAAAATAGCTTGAATGTAACTCCACCCCCTTGTTTCATTTAGTATACTGTACGTAGACCCATGAATATGCAAATTAGCCCCGCCTCCACTCACACCAGCTCAGAGCTTCACTAGGTCAATTTGTAGTAAACGCTGCAAAATGGTATCGCTCTTTACAATGTCGGACAAATCGCGGTAATTAATATGATTAGCCTTTTGCTTGACTACGTTATCAAACAGCTAATAATGTGTAAATATTACACAAACCATGTTCCTGTTCATCTCAGTCCGCCTTCTAAAAATCAGCATACTTAGAAACGCTTTGAACATCATAGAACGTCAGTGGAGAAAGGCATATAGTTCATCATAACATCATAATATACATCATATACATAATTCACCAGCTATACTGCTAAATTTACCGTTAGGTTACGTATGTTACCCTCATTCCCTGAAGGAGGGAACGGAGATGTCATGTCGGATGACCGACAAATAGGAATCTCGCAAGAGAGGCCAATCTACTTAGAGTGTAACTAAGGGTACGTTTACCAGACAACAATATGCTTAAAAAGGAGAAGTTTTTCCTTTGAGTTTTCTGCATACAGACAACATCACTGTCAAAACATTAACATGGATCCGTGAAAACAACTAAAAACGCTGTATTCTGCTGCCAGGCCATTAGATAACGATGAAACACTATAGACTGAACACATAATACGCATGTGCATGATGTCATCGTCTTCAGAGATTCACGTTTTTGTTGTTAACATGGAGACCATTTTCAAAAACTTGCACTTTGAAACCCGTTTTCCAAATTTTGCGATTTCAGGTAAACGTACGGGCAAAACGCATTTACAGTTTTAAGTTTTTAGTTGAAAACGGTGCTGTGAAAACAGCCCCTAAAACAAGCCAATGCACATTGACATGCGATAATAGCATCAGCTGCGCTGCATTGCGACACATACAGGATAATGAGCAGCAGGTGCAACGCATTCTTTAGGTTTTCGCTGAGGAGCCGAGCCGGTGACCTGGCTGCCCCAGTGGGGCACAGCAAATGTGGTGACGGGACGTGACGTCTCCGTTCCCTACTTCAGGGAACGAGGGTTACATACGTAACCGAGACGTTCCCTTTCAGTCAGTCACTCTCGACGTCACGTCGGCTGAACGATGAATGGGAATCCCTTACCAAAGCGACACAGCTGCTGACCCCATCCAGTGTCCTACGTAAACTTCCTACTCCCTCTGGGAGTTACATGAAGATTACATGAAGAAATTGTGGCAACATCTCCAAGACACTTGAAGAAACGTACCTCCAAAGCTACAGTACTATGAAACGTTTTAGGCACGTGTGTAAAAATGCAGCAAAGTGATGATGCTTTTAAAAATAATGCCAGGAACAGATTTATCAATTTACTTCTATTAACTAAATCAAATCAATATTTGTTGTGACCTTTGCGTATAAAACAGCCTTTGTCCTAGGTACACTTGTGCATAGTTTTTCAGGTAGATTTGCAAAGCTTTAAGTTTTCAGTTTGTGTGTATATATATATATATATATATATATATATATATATATATATATATATACACACACACAAACTGATGTAGCATATGGACAAACTCACGATGACTTGTCATTTTAAGATTCAGAAATGCTTTTAACCATCAACCTCATAAATGTAAATCACAGCTTAGTGCCGATGAGTCTGAATCAAATTGCCCCTTTGACACGTTTGTGGCCGAGTGGAAGTTTAACAGAACCACCTCCAAACACCTCTCTGTGAGCTTCAAACAGATTGTAATCAATTCAAACCCCCTCTCTCTGCAAGCAAGAAATCCAGATGGCTCGAAGAGACCCCTGTGAGATGCCAAATACACACACACAAACATTCTGTGCATTTAACTCAGAATATAAGTGATTCAAAAGTGTATATGATGTATTCCTGTATGCATGTATGATTAGCCCCTTTTATTAGCCTAGTTGTGTTAGTTGAACTCTAAGTACCTATTTTAAAGAATAAGAATGTATCTCTATGTTTGTATCTTTCAGATATACCAATCTTGGTACCTAAGTAAACCTCTCGGTGTGCCGAAGCTAAATATATGTAGTAGGTCATGATAAAATGTATTATACTGTCTTTACCATCATTTGGAGTAGAAATGACAAATCCTAACACCGTCATAAACCATGCAAATTAGGCCGTCAAGAGGAGACAAAGAAACTCTTTCCCGCTCAAAATTTCTTAATCCGATTGGTCTAACTACCCAAAAGAAGGTTGGGCTTCGAACTCCTTAAAGAAGGATGCACACACCATGTTTCTTGCTTCTTGTGTTCTTAGTTTTTGTTTGGTCTTGTCTTGTCTTTGCTTTGTCTTCTCTTTAAGTTTATCCGCTCTCCGTTTTGTTTTGTTTTACTTTTGCTTCTTAGCTTTTTGTATTAGTCGTATCTCCGGCTCCTTGCCTTGTTTTAGTCTCGTGTTCACTCATCTCTACCTACCAGCGAAACGGACTTTAAACTAAGTTTCTGGCAACTCTTACAAGTAAACCGTTTGAACTTCCCGCGAACTACACGAGCTCCGGAAGAACCGAAAGAACGCGTCCAACTAACGGACACACCGAGAACAGACACTCACACACACGCATTCCTGCTCAGCGACAAAGATCAATGCAAGTATTCTTTTGTTACCGAGATTTAAATGCGTTAAGGTTATCTGCCCCTGCTTAAGGTGATTTTGATTCTTTGCTGGTTCTCAAAGGTTCATTGTTTGTGATATGTTTGCCATTCTGTAATCTGCTCTTTCTTTCTTTATTTACTTTCATTATACTATTCATATATGTATTCTTTGTTAGATGTAGTTGTATGTTTATAGTTTCATTTATTAAAAACCCATTATACGCTTGATTGTCTCTGTTTGCTGCTCATAGAACAAAGCCTCTTAAATGTGTGATCTTAGCTACAAGCTTTATAAAGTGTGATCAGCCTACAAGTTAATAATCTTGTAAAACAAGAAAGTTATTCCTCATGGCCAGAGGAATAGCCTTTCTTGAGAGTTTAAGAAGAATCCTCCTTGAGAGTCGATAAGAAAATTGCATGATTTGTTTGGCGGACGAACGATTTATTCGATGTGACAATAATTTCGTAGGCATTCACAAATTTGATCTATAGCCCATCTGTATATTCATAATTGATTGTAATTCGTTGTGGTTAATTATCTATATATAGAGATACAAATATACGGCTATGAATCCCCTTTTTGGGCGATTTAAAATGTGTAGGTAATATGGCTCATAACCAGTATGATTAATTATTAATGATTAATTATTGATTATTAATTATACATTCCCCTCATTTTGAGCTGATTTCGTTACACTGAAAACTGAAAGAAAATGTTTTTATTGAGTCCCAGTCGGTGTCCTTTAAACGGAAAATGAGGTAGTGGAGAAAAGAATCAGCGGGTGGTAGTTAAGAACAAATTTTCTGATCTTCAGACAAAAGAGCAGCGATAAAGCCACTTTCTGATCAGATATTTAATTTCAGGTGTTTACTATAATGCATTTTTCCTTGCTCTCTCTTTCTTTTACACCATTAAACTCTGATAGTCCATTTGCGGCAGACTTGATGGCTCTGTTTCCTCTCGTCCCTCATCAACTGAGTGCATATGAGAGTAGTCGGTGCTTTTTCTTGCTATTATCTCTCACACAGCTTGCAATTAAATTACACAGGAGTAATATCTAATTGATTGAGTCTTTGGTATCCGATAGTTTCCAGCAAAACTATTCGATATGAACAACAGAATTATTTGTGTAGTTCTCATACTCTCTCTCTATAAAGGCCAATTTGCACTGCATCTGACAGACGTACAAAGATGTACATGAGACTTCATAAGAGACTTCTTTAAAAACAAAAAAACAAAAATTATCTTACCAACCACAACCTTTTGTAGTCTTTTAACTGTTTTAAATAGTTTTGAAGGTAACCTGTTACAAGTAACTTTGGTTCACCTGTGAAAATCCTGCAACCAGAACTGGCTCTGTGTTGTCGTGTTCTGTCTTTGAGAGGCTTGGGAAAGAGAAATGAGGGTCTGTTGGAGGGGTCATGGTGGAACACGGAGTGGAAACGTTGTTCTTTTGTTCTTCTGAATCTGTGATTTGTTTCAGTTCTTCATCAGATGAGTCTTCCTCATTGGGCATCAGGCAGTCATCTTCACCTGTCATTTCCTCTTCTGAATCTGAGCAGTGACAAATAGTGAGAGAGGAGAAACCATGAGGACAGGAGGAGACAGAGAAGAGACGTTCCAGCAGGAGGCCGGCAGTGAGGATGCAAACATGCGCCCTTATCTAATGCTCGCAGCGAGCCGCCTGGACATGGTCTAGCAGAGCTTGTGTGTTTCTCTTCCCTGCTTCCCGTCTCCTGCCTCCTGCATTAATAATGCTTATCCTACACAGCTTGAAGTTTCCATCACTCTGCTAGTGAGCAAATACCGCAGAAACAACCGCTGTGTGAATGAAGGGTGATGTCTACAACTGGTGTTTTCTCATAATCATTACTCTCTGATGCAGATGTACTGAACCCCAAGGGATCCTGGAAATCAGGTTCTTGTCATTTATAAAGAATTTTTCAATGTTTATTGAATATTTGATTCGGCTTGGTCAACCATGCATTTAACTTTAAAATATTTTATACAATAAAGTATCTGAGTTCCTTCAAAGATGTGCTAGTTTCATGTCTCTCTTATCACGCCATGCTCTCCTTATTCTTAGCAACTGAACACAAGCTTTTAAAACAACTTTTAAACTACGTTAAAACATCTCATGCTAGCATCAAAGTTTTTCTTGATTAACTTTTTTGATCTAGTTACTGAATTTGAAATAATTTATCAAATAATTTATTATACAGTGGTGTCATTTATCCTATTTCTGCAGCCAGCATTTTATAAAAGCAATAAACCAGATGTTTGTTACAGTGATTTTGCAATAGTTAAAGAGTAAAGGCCTTCACATTCTGTCTAAAAATACCTTGCAAACCTGGAAAAAATCATTGGAGCAAGCAGATTCAAAAGCTTATTGCTTTTAAAAGTATTTAAATCACTAATAATTACATAGGAAAACATTCTTCATTGCTCACAAACACATTTGCATGAGAATTATAAACAGTGGCTAAAGCACAAGAAAAACTAAACTGCAGTTAGACACTGCCATTTTCAATGTTGTCAACTTTAATAAAAATCTACCAGTAGAAGTTATACTAACCTGACATGCTCAGCTGCAGGGAGAGCACTGTAGTTTTGGGTGACCTTCGTGAGCCCTTTAACCATTTGGAGGGCAGGGTTGAATGGTGCCCATCAGTATGAGAGGATTCAACCCCTGGTGCAGAGGACCTAATGGACTCATGGACACACATAGTAGGTGTACCACTATCTGAGACTAAAGCAAACTGTGATGATTCTTGAAGTAATTGCCTTAATGAAGGAATTGCAGTAATTGGGGAAGTGATGGCGCTTTCTGGAGACAGTTGAGTTAATTTCATTTCAGAATCTGGTGTTAAAACAGCAGGTCTAGATTGGATTGGGTTGACTGGAGAGGATACAGGTCTAGACCTTGGGGAAGGAGAGTCTGGAGGTTTTGGACTTTGTTTAGGGATGAGAATAAATGCAGGAGAATGACATTGAGAAGACCTGGCAGATGGTACTCCAGGAGGAGAGGGGCTGACAATGGAAATATTGTCCTCAAAGTTTGGAAAAGTTTGATTCAATTCGGTTTTTGGAAGTGAATGAGATGACGTTGGTAGTAGCTCTAAGGGTTTGTCCAGTTGTGCTGTAGAAAACCTTGTCTGTGGGCTTGGTTTTGGAGAGTCACTCAGTTTCACTTTCTGGCCTCCTCTTCGTGAAATCGACAGAAATGGTTCTGAGGTAGTCGAAAGGTGCTGTGATCTCTGAAGCCTCATTTGAAGTGGAGAATAGCTTTCTGATCTTTGCAATGATGACGTAAATTTTTCAGTCTCTTGTGACAACGGCCACATTTCATGAGAAGAATACATATTTATCTCAGAATTACTTTCCCAGAACAATCCTTTGGTCATCGAGGAGAACGATGGTGTGGAAGTCAAAACTGAACATCCAAATTCTCCTCGTCCAGATAAATCTTCATTTTCAACAGCCACAAACCTTTTGGAAGAAAAACAGGCATTCATATATAGCACCTAACTAGTATGAAACCTACTGCCACAGTTAGCAGCCTTATTTTAAGTCTAGTTGTGGCTGATACAAATGTCAACATGACACTGTATTTGTGTTAGCTCTGATTTAAGAAAAAACAACTTCTTCAATTATATTCTTGCTTCAAGACGACACTCCTACTGTGATCTTTTCTGTCGTTTCCTTTCAAAAAGTCGCAGTTTTTCACCTTGATCTTTTGTTTCTTACATTTTACTCTTATTTCCCTGCTTGACTCCAAAGGATCTGAACGTTACAGCATCTACATCCATCTGGAAAAATTAAAGCAACAACAACAAAAAAATGACACAGGAGAAATGGAAAAGACAAAATGAAGTTTATGGAAACAGCAATGAGGAGTCATTCGCTGGCCATCGTCTAGCAGTCCATTACAAAGACTGGGGTTGTGGAGGTCATAATTACCTCATCTAACTCTACGATGCTTAAACAGGATTCTGCAGGGCTGTCCATTTTCCTAGCATCCTCAGCGAGACCAATTGCGAAGAGAGAGTTCAAGTATTTGTGCAACTCCATCCGCTCTGCTGCAAATCAGAGGCAGTAAAACAGATTTATGTTCAAATAAATTAAATCAGTTCAATAATCAGAATGGCCTTATTGCTGTAAATGTGTGTATTTATTCATAATACAGAGTGACAGATAACCAGCTAAGAACACATGACTTTGTGAAGATTCATGAACCAGTTTTCAATGGGGGAGTAGGGCAGGACTTGATTTTATTAATCAGGACTTGAGTGGATAGTGTAAAATAGGCATTTCATATCAGAATATCTATCATTGTTTACTATTACTGCAGAAAACTATTACATTAACTTTTAAATGTTACATTTCTGCATTATATTGGAGTCTATTTGAGTATTATGTCTATGCCCTGTGAAACTTTTCCCTATATCTTTTCTGAATAAATACCCAATCTGTACGGAATTCATATTACTTACAGAAAAAGTAATTGTTTTCATAGTATTTCTTCAAAATACACTGCCATTCAAAGGTTTGGAATCAGTAAGATGACATTTAGAAAAAAATCAAATAAAAAACAATTATTTTAAACTGTAATAATATTTCACAATATTACTATTTTTACTGTAAAAAAAATGGTGTATAAATACTGTAAAAAAATACAAATAAATGCAGCCTTGGTGAGCATAAGAGACTTCTTTCAAAAACATTAGAAAATTGTACTGATTTTAAACGTATAATCAACTGTCCACCTTTGAGGGGAAAAAATAGGGGAAAAAATATTAGAAACCAATTACTTAATGATCTTCTCAAAATTCTTGCCATATATTATAAACTGCATATTATATTGCAGTCAGAAAAATGTCACATTACAGAAGTGAAATGCTTTGCAAATGTCATTTTATGTCTTTAAATGTAGAGTGCGTCAAGACAAGCTATCAGCAGATTGAACAGGTGACCGGCTATTCAAACCCAAATCAGACGAATGCCCATAAAAACGCCTTTGCATTTGAAAAAGTGAAAAGTGACTGAAAAGTGTTTTGGGTCGTGAGCATCGGGGATGTGGGCTTCAGAAAAGATGCGTCAAGCTCGGGCTGGTGCAGATGAAGAGAGACGGCGCTCATCACCGGGGCTGTTTGGGAAAAGCTGAAGGTGGTCAGATCTTTGACAGCTGTGATCAACTGGCCTCCCAGCAGCACCTAGAAACTTCTCTCAATCAGCTGTCGGAGTGCTCTGTCAGATGATCGCCCTCCCTCCAGTGTAATAAGAGCTGTGTGATTACCCTTCAGGGACACAGTGATGGATCCGAGCTGCCGGCTGTGAGAAGAGAGCTGCCCTCCGCACTGACTCTCACAGCTCATTTCTCCAACTTTTTGGAGAGAGTGCAGTTATATGGGTCTTTGTGAATCGAACCTGCTGGCATGTGCATGACCAGTAACCCACTACTCATCACTCTTCATCCAAACCAGATACGATACGATACGACACGACATGTTTCCAGCGACAAATTGCATATATAGTTTTTAAACACAATTGCACAATTAACCATTATTATGTGCTTGCCAGGAAAAAAGAAAAAAAAAAGTGTGTGTGATGAAACGGGTCACACCTGTCAGTTGTCGGCTCAGTTCATCCGTCTCTGCAGGTGGAGGTGAGGGTGGTTCTGGCCGGCGTTGGACGACAGACCGGGGCTGAAATTCTTCGATTTGTCCTCTGAGGGAAAGAAAATAATGCTGTTCCCAGTAAATCACACTCAGAAATTTTAAGATAATTAATCAGTCTCCCTTTCCTCAACGGTGCAACTATAAATAAACAACATTTCAGCGCAGCACAGCACTTTATTAATAGCTTTATGCACCTCTGAAAAAAATTTCGCCAGTAGGGAAAAATAATATCAACCAATAATGCAATAGCCTGACATGTTTCACTTCTTTTCAATTTCCATGATCAAATCCATTCCTGATGTATAAAATCAAGCCCAGCCCTACATTATTTTAGGAATATGTACAACTACACATTTTGAAAAACAGCTAGTTGGCAGGCTCTCTGGTTAAAGGGGTGGTTGAATATGATTTCACTTTTCTAACTTTAGTGCGTGTAGTATTGCTGTTTGAGCATATACAACATCTGCAAAGTTACAACGCTCAAAGTTCAAAGCAAAGGGAGATATTTTATTTTAAAGAAATTGCTTTTTAAGGACCACAACAAACAGCTGGTAGGGACTACACGACATTCCTCCCGGGTTAGTGACATAACAAACCCTAAAATTGACATAAACCCCGCCCCTGGGAACGCGATTTATAGATTATCAAGACAGAATATGCTAATCAATGACTAGAAGATAACTACACATAAGCTACATAAATTCATCAACTAACCATTCAGAAATGTTGTCTACATGTTGTCACTTCGTTTTGAGTCTCTCCATCTTTCTGACTTCGGTTTGAACATAAAAGGCTAAAAGTCAGTGTATACATACATGCATCTAGTCATAGTTGGGGGCGTGGCGAGGGTGGAGTCGGCGTGGGGGAAAACACTGCGAACATCGTGTGTATTTGAATGACAAAAATGTCTTATTGCGAGTCATTGACGCCTGCCGACCGGCAACGGTACATTGCAAAATTAACTGCAATAGGTTATGATTGCCCTTATTTAATTAAAAACTGGGTCAATGACCCAACCAAATGGCCGGAGGTATCGTTTCCAGACATATTTTGTTATCTGGTTGAATCTCCAGGTAAAACATCGTGGTAGCTGTAGCGGTAACATTAGCCTATAACTCAATCAACTTTCGTATAATGTTGCATACTATAACTCCATAAAACCTTGTCACTTAACAATTGTACGTATCTCCAAACTATTAATCCTTTTGTACAACGGTGATCAGTAGTACGAAGTTGCCGAGGGACTGTGCTGACAATTATCCCTAACTCACAGACTGCAGTCTGTATTGAGTGTAGATCTCGAGCTACTCCATAGGTTAGCGATTGGCCTATCAAGCGAGCCTTCAGCTGATAACGCTAATGTGAATGAGACATCCCTTATGAAAAACAACTATAGGAATACTATAGTATTTTGGGACAAAATATTATAGTAATCCTATAGGAATACTATAGTATTTTGGGATACTATAGAAATCTTATAGGATTACTATAGTTCTTTTTCGTAAGGGATGTAGACAAATCTGGCTAATACGAGTTTAACACCCACTACTATATCACACAGGGATCTAATCACACAGTAATCTCAAAAAAGAAAGCTCAAAAGCCATTTTGTCCTCCTTTCCGGTTCTGTGTGTTTCACGAGTTCACATCTACATATAATTATTATGGTAAAGGTTATGCGTATTTGGGGTGCTGTCCGGGTGGAGGGCTCCGAGCTCGGAATTTCTGCCCGAACCCAGAGTACTCCCCCCGTTGGTAAGAGTAGATGGAACTAGAAGTGAGGAGATGGAACTAAAAGTGAGGAGATGGGGTGGAGGTGGGATGCTGAATAAACTGTCAAGGAACAGAGGTGGGTTCTGCTGTTATTTATATTGTCCTGAGTTGATTACTGATTGATCTCCACTTGTGCTAATTGGGTTAATTATCTGCACCTGCTCCTCCCGAACCTTGTTAATAAAACATAATTTATTAGGAAGGATGTAGAACTTCAATTCATAATTTGTTTGTTTATTGGCGGTACAGAAAACGACACAGCAACTCTTCGGCATGATTGTCCCGTGTATTTCAATGAGCGCCAAGGCAATGTTTTCCCTCACGGGCTAAATTCACATCACGTGACGGGGCGTTCCCGGGGGCGTTCCCAGACCAACCGTCTGTATCTATGTCTGTGTGAGATAAAAGGACACAAGCTCTTGAAGCTCCCCCCTCTGTGCCGGGAGCAGCAGCTCATTTGCTTTTAAAGGAACAGACACAAAAACGGTGTATTTTTGCTCACCCTAAAAAAGTGAAAAACTTTAACATCCTATATAAAAATATCTGTGGGGTATTTTGAGCTAAAACATACACACTCTGGGGACATCAAAGACTTATTTTACCTTATCTTGTGAAAAGGGCACTATACCACCCCTTTAAGTAGTCATCTTGTCAGTGTTATACAGTCAGTAAAATTAGTCCAGTTTTGGATCATCTTCTCCAAACAGAGTTTGTTAGTGAAATATTGACACTAAACACAGCCCTTCAATAGAGTAACTTATGACATACTATGATTTATGAATATGAAAAATATTAAATAATTTTCTTAATATTTTCTTGATTCCAGTATAAATAAACATCCTTGAAACGAAATAAATTTTGATAAGATATAAGGTCTGAACTTGAAAGCATGTACTACTAATAATTTTAATAATAACTATGATAACAGTAAAATTACCTTAAATTAAAACTACCATTTCTTATTATTATCAATGTTGAAAACTGTTTTTGTGGTTTAATACAAAGTTTAATACAAATGTCATGAAACTCTAGATAGTGCAGGCTGATAGGTCCTTAACTTAATTTGCTAGCGATCACATCGTTATCTAAATAGCGCAGCTGATTGGTTGCTGTTGCATCAGCAGCCAACTTGTCAGCAGCGCGCTTTCAAAAAAGCATCTGAAATCAACAACTCTATATCTCTGTGCATATTGTGTGGTCTGCTATTAATTCCTAAATGAGCAATCATAACAAGTTATCTATATATGCACTCACACTTGTACTCGTACCACATCACATTATGAAAGTTAAATGTGAATGCAACAAAGCATCCAAACAGTGTATGCATACAAGCACAGCAACATAATTTAAATCCGATAACAAATTAAACCAGCTGAAGGAAGTTGATGAACCAGACTTCCTGTAAGTAAAAATCTCAGCTCAGTCAGATTCCCCTGACCCACAGGTTTAGTCCTTGAAACCTTTTTAGTCCTTAAAACCGGTGATTTACCATACAAACGCATTAGCGGAAAAACCATCAGCCCTCTGTCTTCCCAAACAAGTCTCTCTCTCTCTCTCTCTCTCGCTCTCTCTCTCTCTCTCTCTCTCTCTCTTGCTCTCTCGCTCTCTCGCTCTCTCTCTCGTTGTGCTCTTGTTTCCTTTCCTGAAGCCAACTCTTGCTGCCTCAGCAGCACAACTTGCTTTCCTCATTGTGAAATCCGTGAAAACCTCATCCGTGTTTGTGAGCGTATGAAGGGATTAGACTCCCCTATCACACACTCCATTCCTCCAGAGTGTGTGCTGCAGCCCTGGGCCACACGTCTGCCCTCCTCCCACAGAGCCCGAACACACACACACGCTCGCTTGAAAAATCCAGCTTCCTGTTCTGTGATTCTTCACACACCAGGCCTCAAAAGAAGGCAATTTAATGGATTCACAATTAGACCCTTCTTGAATAGCCGACCTAAATACCACCGCTGCAACAGATACCATAACACTCCAGAAGCTTGTGATGTGGTTCAAAGCGCTTAGGAGGGTTTACAGATACTGCGTTTGAGTGTTTTGCGTGCTTTTGTCAGCTTTCTCATTTCGTAGGCGAGCATCGAAATTGTTTGGGGGGGGGGGGGGGCGACAAATGTTTATTGGCTCTGTTTTAAAACTTAGTGTGCTGCCTACATAGGTAGTAGTCTAGCACCCTAACTGAAATGGACTCTTGTGTAAACTACTGATCTGGAATGTTCTACACAGTGTTATTTTAGTATAATTTACATACTATTATTGTCTTTTAATATTTAGTATTTTGTCTTAATTTATTTTTATTTCAGTTTTAGTAGTTTTAGTACTTCAACTAAGGTAATATTTATATTTTATTTCTGCTTTATTTAAATGTTTCAATTACACTAAAATTACGTTTCTCTCTCAATTCGCTCATTTTGGATTATTATTTCATTGAGCTAGTCGCAATGCATTCTGGGATTGCATTCTCTATGAATGCTGCATTAGAATACTAAAATAAGCTGTCTTAGAAGGCATTTGAAACAACGTTCATGTAAACAGTGTGCCTATGATGCATTAAAATGGTCCTTAAAGTACATGTGCAGCTTACTAGGTTTTGGAACAGTGATGGTGTGTGTGTTTAAGGATCATTTTACAAAGTTAAACAATACCAGAAACTGCTTTGGGGCTGATTAGCTCAATAAAATCCAGCGACTCTGTGGTGGAGCAACTTAAAGGTGAGGCTGTGTAATTAGCAGCCATAAGTTATTAACTGATCTTAAATGGACCTTAATTGGGGCCTGAGAAGGTAAATTAAGCTTATAATGCTCTTATTCACTTTGTGTCTGTTCAGTTATAAAGTGTGAAGTGTCAGGTGCTAACCTGCGATGTTTTTTCAGGAGGAGTTTCTCCATGTAGCTCAGAGTGTCATCCTTGAACTCTATATGAATTGACTGATGGGATCCTTTCTCTGTTTGTGTTTCCATCACGGACACTAGAAGGAAAAAGACACCAATCGGATCATGAGTCTGAACTGTGTGCATACAGAACAGGATAATAACGCAGTACGTATAACCCGATTACATACTACCATCCAGAGCTTAAAACAAACCACTAAAGAATTTATATTAAACACAGACACATGAGACTAAGTGAGAAAAAAAGCTGTCTGGTGCAGAATTCAAGAAGTACTATTGACATAATTCTGTCTTTGTTTTGAGAGTTCTTTTGCTGTATTGTGAGGATATAAAGGCGGGTTAGACTTCAGTGCATTTGAAACCCCCTTAACACAGCAGTCATTATCACAGTGAGCACAAGCCAAGCACTGCAGCGGGTGAGACTCCTGCTAGCCAAGTACAGAAAAGAAAAGTGAGAGAGAGGAATAAACGCAATGAGTCTGACACAAGATAAGGAATAACTTTAGTTTGCTACAGTATGTTCTGACCATTAAGTTTAAAGGAGTGTAAGAACAGCTGTCCAATTCAGTTTATAAAATATTTGTTAGGAGCACATTCAATCAACAGATGCTGCAGAGACACACCACCCACGTTATTGTCCCTGTTCATGTGAAATAAAATTATTTTGATTACAAATTTCATGCGTGTAAGATGTCTGACTGCTACAGATATTATTCATTGTGACTATTACATTAAAGCCACCTCATCATGTTTCTGTCACAGTTATGTTCAGTTTTAGTTTCACAGACTTTTAATTTGTATTCATTAGTTTCTGTTATCCTTTGTTCTAAGTTCCCACCAGTATTTTGTTGTCATGGTCACCATCATTATTGAGTTATTCTGTTCAGCTGTGTGGACCTTATTATATTTGGTATATAGTTCCTGTGGTTTCTCTTTGAGTTTGTCTGGTCACGTTTGCATTTATGCTCATGGTGTGTGTTACTAACTGTTTGGGTTGCTACCTGTTTAGATTATTACT
The DNA here is from genome assembly GCF_949319135.1 of Squalius cephalus. Taxonomy (NCBI): domain Eukaryota; kingdom Metazoa; phylum Chordata; class Actinopteri; order Cypriniformes; family Leuciscidae; genus Squalius; species Squalius cephalus. The sequence goes on along the minus strand of NC_137127.1, from coordinate 18,560,290 downwards.
AAACTTTATTCGTCTGCCTCTTTATCTGTCTGCTACACCCCTCCGTAACAGTTTCAGTTCTCTGGTTTACTATTTTAAGTAATAATTTGCTACTAGTCATATGTATGTGCAGAATCAATAGTTTTGAACAAAAAAAATAATTGACTGATTAGTCTGTGAACTTTCTGGCAAATCTGCCAGTAATTAAATGCAAGTTGGCTGCAAATTATATTTTTGCAAGGGTAAAAATGCAAAGTGGTGAGGTTGTGGCATTTATCATTGCACAAAGGACACTAATATATTCCTAAACCATAGCAGGCAGTAAGCAGTATACTGCATATAGGCTAGTATTTGAATTCATACAGAGCTTAAAACATCAGAGGAACAGTGGAAACTTCACGGCTGCCTTCATTTAGCAACAAAAACCTCCTCTGCATCCAATAGTTCTTGACTAATATCACTAACATACTAAATTCCTGTGACCTGGCATCGTCATTCAAGTTTCTGCTGATCATTTCTCAAACTCATTGCATCATAAGTCGTCAAATCACGGAATTCTGCAAACTGTACACAGCACCTGGAAGCACACACGCCAACTGTCACAGAGCACATGTTTGTCATGCATATATGTAGTTACCTGGCAACCAATCAGTGGCCCTGAAACACTCGTGGCATGTGTTATTTCAGTCAATGCCACACATGAGTATGCTTTATGAGAGATTGTTTGTGTGTTCTGACAGCCTGCCACAGAATATACGTGGCAGCTCACACAAACCTGACAGCATGTCACTTTATTACTGTGGTTTGGCTGTAGCTTTTCTGCACAGACTTAGATGTGCGCGTGTGTGTGCGCGTGTGTGTGTTACCTGGTCTCTGCCCTTTCTCTCTCCACTCTTTCAGAGCCTCCTGGAAGGACCTGGCTGACTGCTCTTCATCAAAGCATCCTCTCAGCAGAGAGCTGTCCTCTTCCTCACCAGCCTCCTCATCCTCCAGGTCAACACCGTCATTCACAAACAACACCTGAGGCGAGACAGAGAACACAATGAGAGTGACAGAGAGAGTGAGAGAAGGAAACTAAATTAAATGGAGAACATGGCCAAGTTTCCACACTGTACAGAAAGTTGAGAGCAGGTTCGTGTTCAAACGTCCACTTCCTTCCACCCAACAAAAACTTATCAATAAAACTGTAATGAATAATTGGCTAACACTTTACAATAAGATTCATTTGTTAACATTAGTTAATGTATTAACTAACATGAACTAACAATAAACAATACATTTGTTACAGTATTTAATAATATTTGTTCATGTTAGTTAATAAAAATACAGCTGTTCATTGTTTGTTCATGTTAGTTTACAGTGTATTAACTAACGTTAACAAATACAACCTTTGATTTTAATAATGTATTAGTAAATGTTGAAATTAATATGAACTAATATTAATAAATGATGTAGAAGTATTGTTCCTTCTTAGTTCATGTTAACTAAGGTAGTCAACTAATGTTAACTAATGAACCTTATTGTAAAGTGTTACCAATAATTGTAGCCACAGTTCTAATTCATTATAATACTTATCTAATCATTGTTACACTTTTAGAAAGTATGGTGAATTAAAACACATGACAAAACCAATTTCAGGTGTAACAAAGAATCTGCAAACATTATAATGCATTTTGTTTACAACTATTTATGAAAAGATATATTGGTTACAATGTACTTTATAAAGACCTGTTTAATGCATTATTCATTTTTAACCATATTTGACCTAAAGAAGCTACATTTATAAATTTGATGTACCATCCAAAACAATCAGTGACTCACTTGTGTGTGGTGTATTTGGTTATCAGACATGGGCTGAAGGCTCCTAGGAGCTGATCTTTCCTCTGTGTCTTCTCTTTCATCAGTGGATTTGGAGGATGCACCTCGTGCAATTTGACTCTCCTCAGTGCTTACCTGCTGCTGGAGGCGACCCAACACATCCCGAGTGCTGACGGGGGTCTGGAGCTCTGCCTGGAGGATGAAACATAGATTTCAAATAGACCTTTAATTCAAAGTGCACAAATGCATCCTGTTAATGACTCGGCTAATGTACTGATGCAACCGAATGAATGCACACTCTCTATAGGTAAAGCATTCATCCAAATCATTAAATGGATATCCTGTGTTCAAAACAAGCTTTATAGACAGCATGCTGTCGGTTCCAATGGAAATTTCATCTATCAATTCGGAGAAACAACCAACAATCATGCTAATGCTAATGCACTTACAATGGAAGTCTTGAAATAAGTCATATTACAGAAGTAAAATTGGTTCCAAAAAGAAATTCACATTGATTTTCATGCTTTCAAGCTTTCAAGCAGAAAACCTAGCACCTACAGGTATCTCGGTCGGAAGTTTATCACATTCACACCAGGTATTAGCAGTTTTTGTATAACTGAGTATTGCAAACATTATCAAATATCTCTGTAAAATGTGCAAATGAATAATAGCACAGAAAAAAAGCTTGATTAAATCACGTAATTAACCAGATAATCGCTAGCCAGTCGACTAATTCCTCTTTATGACATCATGTCCTTAAGATAACATTGTTAGTGGCCATTATGGTGGTCAGGGCTGCTAAATAATGCTTTCTCTTACCACATCAGATAAGACCTTGACTGTCTTGTGAATACATTTATATTATGCACTTAAACTAGAGTAAACAGTATCAAATTGATTAGTTTCTCTGCATATCGATAGTTTATGTTTGCAGACGATAGCAAGCAATAAGAAACTATTAATAGAGGAAGAAGTGTGTGTAACTTGAAAACAGAGATAAAAGAGAATGAATCAAAAGCAGATGGGGAAACGCCTATATCAAAGACAGACGAAGACGAACCAAGATGGCAAAGAACAAACCCGAGGATGAAAATATTAATATTTGTTCTCTTTTTTCCCACATGGAAGCAAATTAAACAGGATTAGGAAGCATAAAGCTGCATTAAATACAATTCTCGGTTTCATGCCAAGAGAGCGCAAAGTTGTGACTGCTCTCTCTTTCTCTGATTTTCTCTCTCCTTTGCTCAGTGCACCTTCTTTGACAGCACTGTATATCCCTGTAGCTCAAACAGTAGAGCATGGTGCTAGCATCACCAAGGTCATGGGTTGGATTCCAAGGGAAAGCATGAACTAATAAAATGTAAGCCTTCAATGAAGTGTAAGTCGCTTTGGATAATGTAAATCTACATAAATAACAGGCAACTCACTCGGTTTATGAATAGAGCCTATGGGTTCTTCTGTTTCTCCTCCATCTGGACTTGTTTGCTTGTGTTTGTGTAACTACTTTAACGTCTTCTAGCATGTGGCAGTGCAGCGTCAACCAGGGAAGAAGGAAGGTTGGCGGTGCACATGTGCTGCCTAATGCTGCATGGCTGGATGTAAACATGAGGACAGATGTGTAGGGCTTATGTGGGTCACTCAAGGTCATCCTCTTCCAGGAAGAGCCAATCACCACACCTTGTCAGCATACCTGCTGTATGCAATAATTGGAGCAACTCACATGCTCCAAACAACACTGACACACACATGATGATGTCTATACATATGTATACGCTTATGTGGAGTGCTTTTGGTCATGTGGTCATTGTGAGGTATACTGTATGTTTTATGTATCCCCTGGAGTTAGTGCTTAACTTGAAATGGAGGCCATAATGAGCTGATTTCTCCCAGTAAACTCAACACAGTCTGAATGACTCAGTGGTTCAAGTAAAAATGCGCTTTGAATGATTAATAATGGATCTTTCTATATAAATGCACAGCTAACGATCAGAAACCTACTACTGTTTATTCGACTGCTTGGTTTGAGAAAGTAGTTCAAAGGTTTGAGGTCGGTTACATTTTTTAAATGTTTTTGAAAAAAGTCTTGTATGCTCACCAAGGCTACATTCATTTGACCAAAAGTACAGTAAAAGTCATATTATGAAATATTATTGCAATTTAAAATAACTGTTTTCTATCTGAATATATTTTAAAATTTAATTCATTCCTGTGATGGAAATGCTGAATTTTCAGCATCATTACTCCAGTCTTCAGTATCACATGATCCTTCATTCTAATATGCTGATTTAGTGCTCAAGATTTATTTTTAATTATTATTATTATCAATGTTGAAAACAGCAGTTTTTGCTGCTTAATATTTTTGTGGAAACCCTGATACACCATTCAAAACAATTAATACTTTTTTTTTTCAGCAAGAATACTTTTAATTCAGAATTAATCAGTTTATTATGTTAATATAACATTATTATAAAGACATTTAAAATGTAACAAAATATGTCTATTTTACGATTCATTATTTCTATTTCATACTGTAATAATATTTCACAATATTACTGTATTTATTGTATTTTTGATCAAATAAATGCAGCATTGGTGAGCATAAGAAACTGCTTATAAAAAGATTTAAAACAAATCTTAATGATTCCAAACTTTTGACCAGTACAGTGTTTGTTGGTCTTATTTTCTTGGAAGAAATGTAATAATACAGTTATGCATAGTTTTGTACACAGAAGTTAGCATGATTAGTGTCAACCTTCAATTTATTACCAATTAAGTAACTGTAGTTCGGAGTGATACTATTATATTCAAATCACATAAAGCTTAAAGATAATTTAATGAGCACAGTTATTTTTACATACACACAGTTAGTTAATTCAATGGGTACAAAGAGAAATGTAGAAAAAGAGAAAGCATTATTATGCTATGTATTAGTAGTGTTTACTAAGGCAAGCATCTATTGCTCATTTTGAAACCCAGTAAAAAGTAGTAACCCATCCTGGACGAAACCTCAAATCAGGTGGCATTTTGAGAAGATATGTGCAGTTACTGTTTTTTTCAGTGAATTCACCTTGCAGTGAAAAAAAAGGGGGGGAAATTATATATATATATATATATATATATATATATATATATATAGCCTATAGTGAAGAAGGGACTGAGACCAGAAGAGGTCTCAGAAGAGGTTTTTTTTTCTTCATTTAGGCTGGAATACACAACAATACTTTTAAAATCTGAACAGATTTTAAAACACTAGCCTAGGCATAATACAACTTTGTAAATGGTTACAGAGAGAAAATGGAGATTATACACTAAACAACTTTCAAATCGTTCCAAACACAACAAACTCACATAGAAACACACACCTCATTGCTAGGAGATGAAACCAACAGCTCAAAGTATCAAACATGTTTAATAGATCATTGTCTGAAGCTATGCCCATCTATGCCAAATCTGAGTCTGTGCCCATCATTCACTATGTGATTTTCTGTGAAATCTTTCAACTCTGACAGCCCAAAATCTTCAGACTGGCGCAGACTTTCATGTAGACTCATCCAGACTGCAAAGTGCAAATTGGGCAAAAATCGAATAGATTTATAGGCATAGAACACCCTAGCAACCTCAGATGTCTTTAACTCGCCGAGCAAAACCCTATAGCAACACACTACAACCACTTTAACCACCTTAGCAACTGAATAGCAATTTCCTGGCAACCACTCAAAACACCATCATGGTGATGACTTTTGCACATCTGTCATGGTTTGGTTCAGATGAAGATAATGAAAAAGGTTCAAACAGGTTTCTAAAAACAAAAGGTTATTTAATTAAACAAACTTATTAGTGTAACAGAAGGTCTGAACACAAACAATACCAGACAACTGAGGACTGAGAAGATTGCAACCTATATCCTATATGTAAATGAGGGAGACAAACACCTGTGCAGATCAAATTAATCATCATGACAACTGGTAAGTGGCGGGAAAACTGAACAAAGGAACACATGTGACTGAAAATGACTAAAAGTCCATGAAAATGAAACTAAGATTGAGCGGCTGTGACAACATGCAAATACTACTTGCATTTTCTTCAGAAAATGTTTAGTTAAACGCTTATCTAACTTTTCCAGAGAGACATCCTTGCTTGACCAGCTTTAAATTCACCCATCCATTCTCAAAACCACTTATCCTCTGAAGGGTCGCAGGCCAATTCACACTAACAAATCTCTTTATATTTTATGAACGTGAATTTGAACTGAATTGGCCACAGAGGAAGTTGAATTGGGGTTTGAACTGGAATGACAGAAAGAGGAATTTTCTAAATTGCAATTCAAAGACAAAAAACAAATAAATTCTTCCTCCCTCATTCATAAATCTTCAATATGTATGTCTGTAAGGCATAATAAAACTTTCAAGATTCAAACATTTTCTTTTCAAAACTTTTTTTTTGTTAATAAAAAAAACACATACTAGGGTTAAAATGAATATCTTTGAATCTATGTTGTTTCTTCAGCAGGGAATGTGACTGCAAAGACTGAAGAAAAAGTAAGTTTGTGCGTATTTTGCTAACAGGACTGCAAGCACCCCCTCCTCTGGCAGTGATGGTCCGATCCGGTGCGATGATGGATGTATTGACCGCCTGATAAAAGCTTCAATCAAACACCTCAGCACGGGGCCGCTCAAGTCTCTAAAACAAACTCCAGCTGACAAGAGCGAGTGTGTGTGAACACACATCAGCTGTCCTTCGTGCTGTGTGTGTTTGTGTGGCTGCTCTCTAACCCGGGAACAGGTGTGTGTAATCAGAGTTGGGTTACAGTGAGCAGATTGTCCACTAATGGTGATCAGCGTTCTGCGTTTTTGAGAAACGGAGTGGAGGAGGAAGATGGAATCTGCTCGGTGACGGTGTTTGTGCCTGGCGCTGCTGCGGGCGTGTGTAGGTGTGTGTGTGTGTGTGTGTGTGTGTGTGTGTGTGTGTGTGTGTGTGTGTTTGCGTGGGAAGGACGAAGGTTGCCAGAACACCTCCTCACCTGTATGGGAACCATGCGATGGCGCTTTAGTGCCCCCTTCTGGTGGAATCTTACGAAGCAACCCACACAATAATCCTCTCCGCATTCAGAACACATCTGAAACAGATCAAAAACAGTTAAATAAACCTAGGATATGTACGGCAAGGTATATTTACCCCAAAAACTTTATTATTTGAATAATATATATACAATATATTCAATATATATTTAAAAATCTTACACTTTTTGCTCAACATGATATATTTTAAAATGGAGAGAAGGGAATTGCACATATCTTAAGGGAGCTCATTATTTTGTTACCGATTGTAAATGAGTGCGGAGGGCGATAAGAGAATCCTTTTGATGGACAGACGGGTAGAGAGACAGACGGCATATCGGCACATGAATTTAAAAGAAGGTCGATCAAATTCACAGTTGAAGAGCCACTTGTAAATGAATCTACCCAGCAATGCCGTCTTGATTAATTCACTCTGAACGTCTACATGCCCTCTCTGTATGATGATGCAGCACTTCAGCTTAAGAGATGCATAATGCTTGGAAGAGTTTGAATTTTTTGGGACAGACTCCGGATATGTTTGGAATAATATTTCTGTAGTAGCCTATGTGCACTGTGCACAGTAGGCATATGTGAATATTCTGTATGCATGACATGTTTAACCTATGACATAATATGTCAAAATGTGAAGTATATGCTGAGCACCTTGTGCAAAATACTGTCCCATAATGCAGTTTAAACCAGCATAACAAATTAACTCAAAGCCTCCTAGTTAATCAAGATGTTTAACACAAAATTAAACATAAAACAACAAAAATGCAGCATTGAAATTGTAATGCTGAAATAAAATAAAATATTAAATGAAAAACTACAAAAAAAATATATATATGAAATATTGTTTTTGCAACTAACTGAAAATAACTAAAACTAAAACTGAAGTAAATTTAAATCGAATTAGAAATATTAAAAAAACTAATCCTGTACAAAGTACAAAAGCACATAACAAAAGTTAAAAAATAAATAAAAAATAAAAGCTAATTCAAAATATTAATAAAAATAGTATAGAAATAAATAATACTAAAATAGCACTTACTATAACAGGAAATAGTTTTGCATCTTAAAATAAGGCTGAATTCGGAACAGAATACTAGCATACAACTCTAATACAAATACTAGTATTTTAGCCATAAAGTGAAAAGCTATAAAGTTACTATGCTATTCAGAATTCAGCCATTGTTTTGCACTTTATTAGGTTAAGATCCACCCTCTTAGACAGGATGAGATCAACTGACAAGTAAAGCAACCAGCAGTTTGTTTTGTTTTTACATGCCGTTTAAATAATAGTTAATAAAGTAATAAATACCTACTCATTCAGAAACATGGAAATGTGTAGACTTTTTAATGTGTGTCCAAATGTTTATTACTTTAAACTCAAACTGTTATCTTTTCATCTATCATGCACCATTCAATTTTAGCAAATCTAAAAATAAAATTCTGCTTGTGGATATCTAGTTTACTTTCCACTGAGAACTACAAACAAAGCGTCTAGATACAGTATCAGCAAGTGTTTGTCAAATGTATCAGACAGTTAGTGAAAGGACAGATCGGTAAGCGTGATGTCTGAAACTATATTTCACATACTATTTAAAAAAAAAAAAAAAAAAGTAGGCAGACTGTATCCAGTGTATACTAGGCTATGTAGTTGGCAGTAAATAGCACATTTCATTCTGAACAAAACAACAGCTTTCAGCTCAACTTTAGTTCCTGTGGGTTCCTCTAGGGTTGTGTGAGTGAGCATGGAGGAAACCTTTAGGAAGCTTTGGCTCTACACATCCATAAATATACATATTGAGACACACACACACCCTAAACATTCGCTTTAACACACTTGCTGTCTTTTGACAGCCAAATGCCTGTGCCAAATCCACAGGTACATGTCCCCTTGAGACTGTCTGTCTCAAAGCACTCAAGTCCCCTTCACACACACAGTCGAGGAGTGCATGAAAGTCCCAAATCTCACAGGGGTGACTGGGTCCCCTTTAATACGGCCACACAAGCACACACACACACACAGTGAATAAAGAAAAGGGTAAATACAGTGCTGCTCTGTGAATCTACAGCTGTGCCCATTACCAGCTCTTTTAATGGCCACATAAAAAAGGTCTCATTTCAGCACAACACCGCTGAAATAAATTACAGCAGCACAGTGCAGGACAGCAGCGGCATTCTCCCCAAACTGATTTTTAAGAGAGCTTCGGGACTATAGAATCTGCAGTTCATGTCTTCCTTGCTAAGAAGTCATGTTGGATGAGTAGGAATATATTTGCAGCACTGTATTTGGGAGCAGTTCAATCTACTGCTGCCAGTCATGGCCCAGAGTAGAAAGTGTGAACAAACCTTTGTGTCATGCACTTTAGTCTTGCAGAGCCATGACTATCGGTATGAAGTCTGGTCCAAGCTTTAGATTATTATGGCTGAGAAGACTGTTTGACCAATATGTCTGACTAGGAATGGGTCAAATTGATGATACCACAATAATAGACAATAATTATAGTGGGAAAAAAATTATAATAATAGTAACTGAAGTGGCATTGAAGTCCTCATGAGGAGTTGTACAGAAAGCCCTGTATGAATGTATGTACTTTCAGAAATACATAATGTTAGTTTCATAGACAAACAAGATGCTCAAGGATATCTTGCTACAAAATGGCTCAAAGAGAACTATTGAATGTCTTTTAAAGATGAATCTTCATGAACCTTGTAAACATCAAGAAAATAAGTATATTAGAATGATTTCTAAAAGATTGTGACACTGAAGACTGGAGTAATGGCTGCTGAAAATCCAGCTTTACTGTCACAGGAATAAATTACATTTTAAAATATATTCAAACAAAACAGTTATTTATATATTATATTTCACAGCAATTTTTGATTAAATAAATGTAGCCTTGGTGAGGAAAAAGAGACTTCTGAGACATGATGCATGATGAATGAAAGGGATGAATAGCTTGGGATTAAAAATGGTTCACATAACAGAACGGATGAAAACTCACCAGTCCGGCCAGTTGAACTTCACACTGTCCACAGACTTTTCCCCTCAGTTTAAGCTTCCCGTTAGCACCATGTGCCTTGCTGGCTGGTTCCGCTTTTACCTGCTTCTGAACTGCTACATTTATACAAACACACACACAAAATTCAGAACTTCAGGCACTTCAGTGCTCAATTTGGAGCCATTTTTCTCAAAACTTTGCAGTATTAAATAAAATACAAGTATATTTTTTCCTTTGGATGACTTTTTTCCCTCTGCAAAAGATCACATTATTGTTATCTTTCTTTCTTTCTTTCTTGTTTTTAGAAATTAAAACAAATCAAACATTACGATCAAGAAAACTACTTTTTTGCAGTCCAATCTCTGTGATAGATACAGCGCAACAAAGCAGTGGAACAAGCTTTGTGTGATGAAATAGTTACTTAGCTAACTAGACTTTGGAACAGAATTAAAGACAATTTTGACTCGTACCATTCTGAAATGAGTTCTCGCACAGAAAAAGAAGGGCTAAAGGGCTAAAGCTAATACTTTACTATACTAGTGTCCATGTGATCTATTTGAGAAAAAAGGAGTTCAAAACACATCTCAGATTCCAGGCCACCCACCTGGCACAGACTCATCCTTCAGCACTCTAATCTTCATCTTGCCTGGAGAGAGCTGCCCGAAACAACATATTTCAAACACCACATTATCACCAAATCCACCAGTGAATCGTTCAAGCAGTTAATTCTAGAAAGTGCGTTCCAATGATTTGGACCATTTCTGGCATGATTGAAGGTGAAGTCTGCCTGATTGAGACTGGATATCTTAAACAGATGGACAGGCAGACAGAGTTTATTTGTGTGTTAGCATGAAAAGATGATGTCTGATGAGAAAAGACTTACTCTGCGAGGTGCGTTCTCCTTGTTCGTCTTGACTCTTTGAAACGCAGGGGCCAGAGCCTGTGCAGAATGCCAGTGAGAAGCTCCCATCTTCCTGTGTGGAAATATCACAGAAAGTTGCTCAGTTTAGCACAGAACTGCAGAATTTATAGTACTTACTATTACTTTTTGAAAAACCCTTAGCTCTAAGTATTAAAATCCAGTGCTTAACTCTTCAACATGTGTGCTACGGACAGCAAATCAAACATAATTTCCGCTTGACAGAAGATAAAACAGGCGAAAAATCCCAGACTTAAAGGAGCCATATCTCTTTTGACTTGAGCCGGTATGCAGCGCCCTAGAAACCACTCCTTAGCAACACCTTAGCAACGCCCTGGTAACTATCCACACCATTCTAGCATTGTGGGGGTGGCTTTCACACAGACAATCGCCATATTTTCTTTGGAATGTCAATTTATAAATAAAAAAGAAGGAAAAAACAAGAACACTTGCTGATTGGTAACTTTTAATTAAGCACATATCAAATGATGAAAAACAAACACAAACAGTACATGAAAGCTTTGCCCTACATAATTCACACAGATACACAGATGGAGGTCGACTTCATTTGTTTTCTGATTTGTTGTTTTGGTTGCCACATCAAATCAACAGTCTAAATAATTCACGGTGTGATTGCGGGGGAGGCCGTTTGTTTAGGGTGGGCTGTCATGTTGGCATAGAGCCGCAAGCCTGAATGTGTTCAAAGGATGGAAATGTATGCTATGTGTGTCTGCTTGTACAATATAATTTTTCAAGTAAAGAGGAAACCGTGCTCTTGAAATGTATCTTTCTCTCATGCTGGTGCCACTTCAAGGTCGTGAAACTGTTTGGATGACTGCCTGAAAAATTCAGAAAAAAAGAGACTGTTTAAATATCACAATCCCAGAGGAATGTGTACTCGCTGACAGGTCATGTGACTTTACCACAGAAATGCTTGAGCTCAATGTGTTCAGCAGAAGTAGGGTAGGCACTTGTGTTTGAGTTTTTACGAATCATTAATTTACTAATTTGTCAAAGTGATTTACGGCACACTAACTATAGAGGTGGTCCCTTTGGGGCCATCTTAAATACCTAACCCTAATTTGAGCAATGGGAAAAGTCATGCTAAAAATACTCCAGCTCCACTTAAATCCATCTCATATTATTAAAGACTGAGAAAGTCAGAGACTTTGGAAAGGGCCAGCAGGGAGAGAGGACACTTCCTCTGCGTGCTGTCCACTCTCATTAAGGGCTGTTTATGTGCTGGCCTTTATCAGTCTGATGGAGACGGGCGTTTGGGATGGGGATTAACCGCGCTCAAGCCTGCCTGTCAGCATTATAGGGAAACGCACAAGCAACGTGGCAGTTGTGCTAACAACTGGCGGATTACCATCAGGAGCACACACTGAGTGCCAACCAACAAGACAAACACTTATCTCCTGTCAGGGTCACAGACAACCAACTCCTCTGCTACTCGAGTACATTGTGTGGCGGTAGTGGGACAGGTGAGAGGTTAAACTACTGCACATTTAACCTTGTGTTAAATCAAACTAAAATGTAATTTTTTCTTGTGAAGGCAAAGCTGAATTCTCTCCAGTATTTAGTGTCACATGATCCTTCAGCAATCATTCTAATATGCTGTTTGCTGCTCAAGAAACATTTCTTATTATTACCAATGTTGAAAACAGTAGTGCTGCTTCATATTTTTGTAGAAACTGATAAAAAAAAAAATCCAGATTCTTTGATAAATAGAAAGTTCATAAGAACAGCATTTAATTGATATAGAAATCTTTTGTAACATTAGAAATGTATTTTTTGGTCAATTTAATGCATTAGTTGATTAAAAGTATTCATTTCTTTAAAAAAAAAAATTCGTACTGACCCCAAACTTCTAAATGATAGTGTATACTGATGACCAGCTCTGAAAGGACAGACAAACTATTAAAAAAGGCTCACTTTGAAAGCACAGCTTACACCAAGCACAAAGCCAGTGCCTATCGACTCTAATCTACTCTTATGAATTCACCTGTAGCCTTTAGTCCTCTGCCTTCACTGCAATAAACAGCAAGCAGGTTGAGCATGGAGGAAGATAACATCAACCATTCCCAGCATGGCACCCGCAACAGAAGTTCTGCTTTGATTAATGGCCACCGATAAGAGCTAATCTACAACAGTTTTATTTTAAAACGTCCGTATGGAGCCAGTCGTAATTTAGATATGGTACCGCTTACATTCCTTAATATGACAGTTCCGGTACGCAGCCCAGATCTCACAGACATCTAGTCTATAGCTGCATTCATGCTGCATTCATTCATCTGATTTTCAGGAAAGTGCTGCCTTGTGTTATTGATACAGATGCAATTGGCGCCATCCATCCCTGTGAAGAACTCGCTGGTATAGCTTCATGCTATTGTCTCCGTTCGGCTTTCCGCCTCGCTGATATATCCACTTTCTAGGCACAAATATGTTAAATTACAGATAAATTCATTCTTCACGCTATCTCAACATAATTCATCCTGAAATTCATTCCTCACGCTACCTCAACATCATTCTTTCTGACCGACTTCATGTATATGTTTGCGTTTGTTTGGTAGTATATATAGGAATATGATGTATTCACTGCATCTTCCCCATTACTATAGTGTTTCCCTCCCCTGTTGAGTTATGAGCTGATACGTACACCTAAAACGGCCGCCACTATAAATTCATGAGGTGGACCTCCACAGGTCACATTTTAGTGTTATTAATGAAGAGCTGTAGGAAAGGGGCCGGGCTGAGAAGAGAAAGAGAGAGAGAGACATCAAATTAATAACTACTGATGTTATTTTTTTCCTATTCTTTTATTTTGACAGAAAACTAATTTCCTGCCTTCCTCGTTTTGGCATAGGGTCCTACTTAATCTTAATTTGTTAGGAAGAAATGGGAAGACAAGCATGGATGTGCAGCGAGAGCAGAGCTGCTGGAGCCGAGATGACTCAATTTCCTTCCACTCGATGGCTATGCTGATTCCATCAAACCAGTTCGCTAAGAAGTCAAACCATCACCCGAGATTGCCTGCAGAGCAGGCCAGAAGCTACATACTCCATGTGCCGATCAGATTTTAAAGCTAATGTCATCTCTGTCACTCCATTTCCACTTCTTCTCTATCTTACCTACATATACTATACGAACTGTTTGTAGCTTCCCACGATTGAAGTATCAAAAGATAGTCAGTCGTTTACACAAATTTTTAAATGTTGCTCATATCAGATCCTGGTCCTAAACTAACCCACACATACATAGACAGAACAGGAGTGTATGTATGGATGTACAATTGGAACAAGGAATGCTGGGAACATAATGTCTTCTCTGAGAACTTTAGGATGTCTTTGGCAACCTTCAACTATATATGTCAGAGCGTTTCTGCAAGGCACTGCACTTACAGTAGGTGACAGATACCATTGAGAAAGCTTGTACTGTATGCACTGGGTTTAATGGACTGACATTTTATGAGAAATGTCAAGTTCGATTAATGTATTTACAAAGTCACATTGCAAAAAATACTGATATGCATGTGCTTTATTTCTGCGTCTTATGCGAGGAAAGAAAATCAGATTTGGGCCACATTTAAGTGCTATGTGAACGTAGTATACAGGAATATTCTGAATCAAATACAGTATAATAAAGCAGCAGTTCTCAAACAGGGAGCAAGGGCCCACTATGGGGCCTCTGCACACTTCCAGGGGGCCCACAATAAGTATAAAAAGTGTTTAAAATCATCTTAATTAAAATGCTAAAAATTACATCATATTTTTAATTTTATGTCTTTTATTTTATTTATATAAGTAAATCCAGCTACTTCAACTTGACATCCATGTGCGGTTCATAGTGACCAGAAAAGTTAAACTCTATTAAAAAAACATAAATATAGGCTCCTGCCCTATATTTCAAGTCTTCTGAAGACCCAAATTTAAGATGTTAATTACTCTTCTACTCCTCTGCAGCTTTCCAATCAAATATGGTGGCATTTGGCACATCATGTTGGGTTCTGATGTGTCATTGGTTCTCATATGTCTCTTGATAAATCGTGATTGATGCCAAACCTGGTAACTGAAGAGGATTTGCCGTTTTTAGTAGTAAAATAAAAAAAAAATGATCTGTTCATCACACAAAGTTCGAAAAGTAGAGCATGGTGCTTGCACTGCCAAGGTCATGGGTTCGATTCCCAGGGAATGCATGAACTGATAAAAAAAAATGTAGGCCTATGCCTTGAAGGTAAGTTGCTTTGGATAAAAGTGTCTGCCAAGTGCACACAGTAAATGTAATTGTATAGCTTCAAAAGACTTGCAGTATGTCAAATGGACTATGGAGATTTTGTTGTTTCTTTTTTATTTTTGGAGTTTGACAGCCATGGTCACTGAAAACTGTCACTGTATGAGGAAAAAAATAGTAAAAAATTCAAGGTAGAAAAACAGCTGCATACAAGTTTTGGGAGGGTGAAAAAAACCATGAACAGAATATTAATTCTGGGTGAATTATTCAATTGGATTCCTCTGTCTTTGTCTCCACACCAACCCTCATAATCTCTCATTCTCTCTTTCACTTGCTATCTCATCCTATGTTTTTCATTTTATTCATCACCGTTTCATTGTTTGCATTTTCTCTTTTATCTCAACACTCTCTGTCACAGTCATTGTTTGGCTCGTTAATTTATTCATCTACTCACTCATTCATTAATTCAACAAGCTGTCCCTCCCCTCCCTATTTTACTCACTCCCTCTCCTCTTTCTCCTGATTCATACGCTGTTTGAGCTCCTCCAGTCTGCTCTCCATCTCCTTGGCATGTTGATCCAGCTGCACTGTTTCCATACGCAATTCCCGTAGATTCCTGGGAAAAACATACACATACAGAAATATACAATTTGATGTACTACATGTTTACTTGTAAACCAATGTGACCCTGACTTGTTGTATTTGTGTCAGTCTGCTTTAGACAATCATTCAACTGAATACACAAAATCATTTTATTTTGAACAGACTACTCTAAATATTTGGAGCGCCGCCATTTGCAAAAGCGACGTGTTGCGTGCTGTTAATAATGTGAAAAATCTGAAGCGTGAAAAGAAACTCAAGGGAGCCGACTGTTCAAACCTGACATTTAACTTCATTGACTTGGGCTTGCTGGGAAGTACCACAAAGTTGTTTAAATTCATGGTGCTCTCTGATCAGACTGTAAGCTTCACAGGCAGTAATTTCCACTGAAGTGTTCTGAGGGAAAAAAGAGTTCTGAGTGAGAAACACAGCACAGAATAGGACAAATTTCACTGAATTAACCTACAAAAAGGGCCAATGAAATGAACAGCAGCAGACTTTTACGGAAAAAAAAAAGAAGCACTGTATTGGTACCATGGTATGGTGATGGTATCGTATCGTGGTACTGAATGATTAGTATATTTATTTATATAAAAAGGTATTTTCATGGTACTCAAATGTACTTAAAAGAATACCAGGCTATAATAACCATGGTAGTGCCATTTTGTTATTGCAAACATTTGACATAAAATGACATATGCATGGTACCCAAAGGTATTGTATGTCAAAGAATCCCATGGCACCACCATGGTACATAGCAAAAGAACCATGTTAGAGCCATTTTGTAAACTTTTGACATACTGTAATATATGGAACTCAAAGACATGTCAAAGAATATGACATGGTGCATGTCTAAAACATGGTTTTACCACATTACCTTCCCGTTTTGTAGTTTTCTGCTTGTTAACCATTTAAGATTAAATAAATTACAACTTGGGCGTTAGAATGATTAAGAGCTTTCCAAAACAAAGGTGAGAGCTGCTACACTCACTGTACAGAGTTAAAAGATACATTACCAACAATACTTTATCAAATTTTCGCAGGTTATTAAAGCACTCACCTTAACACATCGTCCTCCCGAAATGCCTCTTGTGAAAACTGTGTACGTCTGTCGTTATAGCAACGCGTCTCGCGAGAGTTTTTCTAGTGCTAGGCATGCGCAGGTCCTAGTACATTGAGCTGACAGCCTGCATGTGCTCACTGCTCTGCTATCGGATATTCCTACTTTCAACTTCTGAGGTCGTGACTACGAGCTCGGCGCATTCAAGTGCTTTGTTGTCGTCGGAAAGAACAGGATGACGCTAGGTTTATTCTTGCCTATTTTGGGGAAAATCTTATTAAAAGCCGAAATGATATTTAGCGTCCAATTCACTGACAACATCTAGATAGCTTGCTGAATTACCATCCTAGAATTGTTCACGCTTATAGCACGCCCAACTCGGGAACTTGGGTATCAAACTTATGGTGCGTTCAAGTCCTCCTGGGAAGTTTCGTAGCCTACCCCGAGGTTCCCAGTGGTAAATCCGACTTGAGAGGGCGTTCATGTCCAAAAATGTACGATAATTCCAATAGCACGTGAAGGCAGCACAATCTTCTTTGTTACAACATATATGGTTGCATTTAATGATTACAACATCAGGAACAACGACAATAATAATAATAGCAAAAAACAACATGATGTAATTGGAAAAATGTAATAAGCTTAAAAATAAATGTATCTACATTCGTATGAAATTCTGAATTATTATTGCACAATAATACAATTACATGCAAGCATAGACAAAAACATAACCTTCAAACCCCACATGACACAGTGTTAAAACAGTGAAAGGAATAGCTGGAGCTCAGGACGGGTGTTGAGGTGTTTTTGGCAAAGAATGTGAGCTTGTGAGAGGGGTTATTAAAAAGTTTCTTGAGGGAACATAAATAGCAGAGTTTTACTGTTTTCTTTGTGTTTGGCAACTGTAATATTTCTGCTAATGAAGTCCTGATGCATCATGTAGCTTTCTGACACAGAGGAGAGAGACCTCTGTTGATCCTGTAATTATGGACAGCTTGATTTCCTAATTAAAATCATTTCAGCACTAAAATCAAATTTCATGTGGATGTTTTGATTGCAGTCATAAGAACACTCATTAAAGCGTCAGCACCGTATGTCTCAATTAGTCTACAAAAATTAGTGTGCTGTTTTGTTTTCATGGGAGTTTTGTGTCAGCCATTTCAGTTCTACATTTATTTTCATTCATCAAATTCAAATAAAATGTATTCATCTTTGAATAATCATATATGATCAACCACAAAATTCATAATTCATATTTCAAACAATAAGCAAAAATCAGTGTAAACTTGCAAGTAGCTCTTTCTTTAAAAATGTCTGGCTGGTGATATATAAATTACTGATGTTTACATGTAAACATTTAAAGGGTTAGTTTTGTCATCATTTACTCACCCTCATGTTGTTCCAAACCTGTATGAGTGTATTTTTCTGTTGAACACAATAGATTATATTTTAAAGAATGTTGGTAACCAGATAGTTGACGGCACCCATTGACTTGCATTTGTTTTCCTTCTATGGAAGTCAATGGCTACCATCAACTGTTCGATTACTAACATTCTTTTGTGTTCAACTCATACAGGTTTGGAACAACTTTAGGGTGAGAAAATGATGACAACATTTTCATTTCTGGGTGAACTATTATTAAGGTAATATGATGCAATAAAGAATTGCATGTGCAGGGTAAGATTTGTGAAAGTGTACATAAGATTGCAAGTGTAAATTTGCATGTGCAGAAGAAGATTTGTAAAGGTGTAAATCGCCTTTCAAGTGGTGTAATGCATGTATTGTGAAGCTGCAGCTTCATGCTAACGCAAAATAAATAGGATCTATATTCTTCTGACTTCCATTTTTCCACGCTTACACTTTTGGCACGTTTTTTTCGCACAAATACGGCCAAAAGCATTGCAAGCCTGTGAACAGCAATTTGCAACTTAAAACAACAGAGTCAGGAACTGCAAAACAGTTAAAAATAAACATAAAAAAAATAAACTGTTGCAAATGTCTAAATGACTTATTGTGTACATGAGGCAAAAAAGTTCCCCAAATAACCCGATTTGTACAGCTGAGTCTTTCTTTTAGCTACACTTACAGTTTTGGCACGATTCTCTCACTCATTGAGTTTGCAATGCTTTTGGCCGTAGTTGTGCGAAAAAAAAGAAAGAAAAAAAAACGTCCCAAAAGTGTAAGTGTGGAAAAATGGAAGTCAGAAGAATACAGATCATATTTATTTTGCGTAAGCATGAAGCTGCAGCTTCACACTACATGAATTACACTTACGAATAACACTAAAATGCTGCAAATATTTTTTTCTTACACTTTCCTACACGATTTACGCTTTTATAAATCATCTCTTGCGCATTCAAATTTAATTTACGCTTGCAATCTTATGTACACTTTTGTGGCGGTGCATGCGATTCTTTATGGCACCATATTACCTTCATAGAACTATCCCTTTAGGGAAAATGTTTACACTCCAAAATCATTATATAAATGTAACTGATTACCAAATAAGATGCTCAGAGCCACATACAAATATTTCGGACCTGAATATTTATTAAAAATCATTTTCATTCCAAAATATTTTTGCATATGGATGCTAAACTGTATAATTGAGCATCGTCCAGGAAAATGATTTCCAACACAGCTGTGCTAGTTTGAAGTCTCTCGTATCACTCTGCGCACTCTTTCTTCTCACATAATAAACTCATTTAAAATCCAATCAATATTTCATGTCCATTTATTTATTTATTTGCGGCTGTGTAATAATCACTTGTTATTGAAAACTAAACCCCAACACGGTGATCAGGACCCCGACGTGAAGTGTGTGTGTATGTGAGTTTCTCTAACTGTGCCTGCCTCAACACAGGCCATCCTCATTTGTATTCAGCTGGAGTTCAAACTTTCAGATCTGCTATTGCAAAGGTATTCTTCCAGATCTGGTCTTGCCTCTCCATTCCTCTTTCCTTGCTGCTTCCCTGCCTCTCTCTGTACTGAGACGAAAGAGAGAGAGAGGGAAGGCAGGCATTGCTCTCCCTCTTTTTCTCAAGGCAACACAGATGAAGGTTGATAGTAGATTTTGCCTTCCCCATCTGCCTCACCTTCCTGCATGACACTCACCAAAGAGTTTGTGACCCACAGATCCTACACTATGTGTGTGATAATTATACAGTTTAAAAAGGTATCTTCTATATACACAGTATACAGTATGAAATATAAATCTCACAAAAACAAGTCACTTTGCAGTTTTCACCCCCAAATAGTTTGCATAAAGTAATAGCCTATTCTTTGGGCATTGTGCTATTATTTTTCGTGACAAATGTTTAAAATTATTTGTTGTATGAGAAAAATTAATGAAATATGAATCTCACAATGTCCAGATCACACTACACCCCTAAAATAAACAAACAGACAAATAAATAAATGTTTTGCAGAAAATAAATGAAGGCTATATTTTTACCCCTTTTTTAAAATAAGTCATTTCTGTGCAACAATTGCAAAACGAATGATTATTAGGTTAAAAATTCCCAAACACTCTCTCTACAGGAAGGAAGGACGGATGGACGGACGGATGCAATGATTAATTGTAATGTAATAATGTCTCTGAGCAATATTTCTTATGAAATACGACCGAGAGATGTTGACAGTTTTGTGAGATTCACTCTAATATCTATTTAAATCAATCTGATGCCACAACTTTGGCTCCAGCCACCAGCAAGATACTCAGACTAGGACAGCATACAAATGAGCTGGACATTACAATCTTAGAGAGAGAGAGAGAGAGAGAGAGAGAGAGAGAGAGAGAGAGAGAGAGAGAGAGAGAGAGAGAGAGAGAGAGAGATTAAAAGCACAGAGGTCATGTGGTTTAACAGTGACAGATGAGAGGTAAAATGTGGCGCATGTGTTGAAATGTCAGGGCTATTTAATCCATTATGGTGCTCGATCACAGCGGCTGATTCAAATGTCATTTGTTAACTCTGGCTTTCATACGGGACGACTGATTTTAAAATATTGTGAAATCTGCTGAACTATGACCAGAGGGCGGTTAACAATTTAAAATCATTAGTATGACTAGACGGAAATGTACTGTTATTAACAAGACTTTCTATTTCTCAGCGTTTGCTCACATATTGTGCTGCATATTACACGTGCCCCCCCCCAAAAAAAAAACAGTTATATTGGGTGAATAAAGGGTTATTAAATTAAAAATGAAATATTAAAATCAGTCATGATAAGGTATTGTCTTTTTGCCAAATTAAAAGGCAGCGTCACATGTATCTTTTGTAGCGAACACAATCCCAGAATGCATTAAAAGAAAAAAAAATAATTCAAGATAGTGGACGATACAAGAAAAAATGCAGAAAAAGTATCAATAAAATAAATAAAAATATTTTTTCTAACAGATATTTGTGCATACGATTTATTTGTTTACATATATATTATTTAGAAGTTTGTTGGGGAAAAAAATAACCCCAACAATAAGTGTTAAAGGAGAACTCCGGTCAATTTTAACATTGAGCTCATTTTTTTGTAAATTTGGAGTGCTGTCAGTACAGAGAACAACAACAAAAATCGGTGTTGCCTACACCGTGTTATCCACTTTTTAAAATGTGCACCCTATTGACTTATATGGGGCAAGTTTTAAACCTGCTTTTAGCCTCTTAACATCCTTGATGTGTCATTACAAGTGCCCAGCCAATGTGAGTGATTCCTTTAGAGTGAACACGGGTGAATCTGACTGCAGTAGATGTGAAAGATATGAATAAAAATGAAGAATTCGGCCAGCGCACATAGGCCTACCTGTATTTCCTGTCGTCGAAGTCCACAGTAATCGATTGTCGAGTTCTCCACTGTTGCTTAGTTACCTATGATCACGCGCGTGAACTCGACAATCGACTACTATGGACTTCGACCGAAAACAGGAAATAAATACAGGTATGTGCGCTGGCCGAATTAACTTCATTTTTATTCATATCTTTCACATCTACTGCAGTCAGATTCACCCGTGTTCACTCTGAAGGAATCACTCACATTGGCTGTGCACTTGTAATGACACATCAAGGATGTTAAGAGGCTAAAAGCAGGCTTAAAACTTGCCCCATTGAAGTCAACAGGGTGCAAATTTTAAAAAGAGGATAACACGGTGTAGGCAACACCGATTTTTGTCGTTGTTCTCTGTACTGACAGCACTCCAAATTTACAAAAAAATTAGCTCAATGTTAAAATTGACCGGAGTTCTCCTTTAAGTGAGAAAAATATACTAAAAATACAGAAATGGTATATGGATAAAATACTAAAATATGACTATTTAAAAAAAATATTTCTGCATGTTATTTATTAATTTAGTAAACTAAATAACATAAAAAATTTTAAATATTACATTTTAAAAAAATTATAAAAAGTTCATTAAAAAGTGAAAGCAACTATTTTTTACCAATATTTCTGTTATTTAGAAGTTGGTTTTAACCTGTATTTGAATGCTATTTATTTAATTAGTTCATTGACAAAGTTTATTAAAAGTATTGAATGTTGAAAACTAATAATTCAATTAAAAAGTGACTATTTTAACAACATCACATTACAATGTCACATCATCAGCTAAGCTACATGCTAACATCAATGTATGTGGGAATCCATTGTAAGCACAGTCTCCTATCACCTAGAGCATTCTAAATCAATTACTTATGCGGTTCCATTTCAGTTAGTATGCTGTCTTAGAAAACAGATGGAGGATGGGGGCAGTAGACAGAGATGAACTGATGATCATGGTGCTTATAAAGGAAAAAGGCATGCAGACCTTGTAATAGATGCTGTGGTCACAACATGGTGGGTCGGTTTGACAAGCCAGTTCATCTTGGTCAGATTTTTCTCACCACTTAGTGACCTCCACCATGCTGCCAGTGAGGAGAGGTCACAAGGTCGCAAAAATCCGAGGGTCAGATTGTCAGACGCGTCAATCTTGGAGTAGCAAGATATTAACGTGATATAAGGGCAAAAACGCATGTAGTGCTGGTCGGCTCTGGGGAAGATGCGGGGAAAAGTGACCTTTTCACTTGCAAAGCACAGTCTTTTTGACAGCAGGATTTCCAAAACTTAACACTGTTAGAGAGAGAGAGAATAGTATAGGGTAGGAGATAAGCATGCTATGAGAGTCTGACTATGGAAGAGTGAGAGATTATGTTGAGAAATATGAAACTGATGGAAATCAGACAGGCGTGAAAGTTCCTCTGATCAGGGTCTGGCAGCCTGCGGCCCGCTGGGCTCCACAAAGCTACGGATCTGAGCCAAAGCATCCGGTTGTGACAGACTAGCATTCTGATGATGCTGTCACCGGCTAAGATCCACTGACATCGAGGGGTGTGTTTTCACTCCTGACATCAACACAACGTCCTGTCATG
Organism: Squalius cephalus; assembly: GCF_949319135.1. NCBI lineage: Eukaryota > Metazoa > Chordata > Actinopteri > Cypriniformes > Leuciscidae > Squalius > Squalius cephalus. The sequence goes on along the minus strand of NC_137127.1, from coordinate 18,537,227 downwards.
ACAGTCCTAAAATCTGGAAAAAGACATGTTAGAAGGGCACGATTAAAATCATTATGAAATCAAAACTGATCCTATTTACTTTCTTCATTTCTTGTGAGCGATTTGTCAGTGAGTTATTCTGAAGGAAAATTTGCCTCCATAATCTTTCATCAAAATATATTAACTTCCACCATCTCTGAAACAACGTTCCTTCTCTGCTGATAATAGATTTGAAAAGAAGGGTTATGTTTATAAAAGGGCGAATTTGACATTAGAGCTCCAAAGTCAAAAAGCCTCCAAAAAGTACATTCTAATGCAGTGAAGGTTTGTTTGGAGAAAAAATAAATGATTCAAGATAATTGAAAAAAGTTTAGAGTATGGGGTGTGGATAATTTTTTTTAAAAAAATATTACTATTTAACCAATATTTATTATTATTATTTGTTTAATTTTTTAGAAGGTCACTGAAATTCAAGACATTTCGAGAAAAAAATATGAAAAAGTATACTAAAAATACAGAAAAAAACAAATTAAATAATTAAAAAACTGTTTAAAATAAGTTTTATTTATTTGTATTTTTTTGTAATTAAATTTTTTTTAGAAAGTCATTGGGAAAAAAATCAAGACAGTGGACGAGTCAAGAAAAATATAAAATAAGTATACTGAAAACAAAAAGAATATGGATAATTTCATTAAAATGTGAGTACTTTTATGTGTATTTTTCTTTGTTTATTCAGAAGGTCATTGAGAAAAAAAAATATTTAAGATACTGGACAAAATAATGGTACCAGATGTATCCAAAAAAAATGGTCAAAAAGTTATCTTTAGTGAGGACTGGTGTAAAGAAGAAGAAAAAAAGTGGCATATCTGTAAAGAAGAGTCTGCTAAATCACTGACACAGGGACCTGCCAAATGTGTCAGGCCTCGTCCTGTGTTTCAGACCTGGCAAACAGACAGGCATCTCTTCACCAAAGGCCCAGGACGTTGAGGACACACTTCTGCACTCCAGACAACGTCCATTTCCATCCCGTATAATATTTTTAGGGCGTGACCAAACGACTTTGTTATGATGTTCATGAAAATTTATGACGTTCCTTTTTCACCTCTGGCGAGTTTCAGGTGCTGCTCGGCGTCTGAGGAAGTAAATCATCACACAGCCCTTGATAAAAGCACTCCGGCATGGCTTTTTCCTTCTGGGATGTTTTGTTATGCTGCTCATTATAATCAATGAAAACAACATGATTTGACCTTATGAAAACCTTCTTTTTCAAACGTTTTCTGAGCTTCGAACCTGCATGGGTTACATATAGAGCAATTCGATTACTTGGAAACAGTCAAATAAATATGTCACTGAATTGCTCTGCTTAACTGTTTTAATAACCCCACTGCCATCTAGAGGTCACTACTGGAACAATTTGGCCAGATTTTACCAGAATGTCTTTTTCAAAGGATCTTTAATGTCCATTTTGCCATTTTTTCTAACCAGAATTCATTAAAAAACATCAACCCATCCTTTCATTTATAAGTCAAAGGGGATTACCATGTGTTTGATCCTGCATTATTCATTTATTTGGCCAGCAGGCTGGTTTCTCACCTTAGGTTTGATCTAAGCATGAAGAAAAAAAAAAAAAAGCATGAAGATAAGTGTGACCGTCAGGGCTGCTGTAGGGAGATAAAAAACGTGTCCACATGTGACCAGCAGCCATGGACGTCCAACACAGGTGAAACCATTCACCAGATGCTGATAGTCTAAGCTGGGTTTCTTTTAAGAATGGTGTGACTATATTTGTGCACAGATGCAGATTTGTGCTCAACTACAGTAGAAGTAATGTTAGCCACAGACCTTATTTTACCAAACAAATAAACGAGTGAGTGAGTGAGTGAGTGAGTGAGTGAGTGAGTGAGTGAGTGAGTGAGTGAGTGAGTGAGTGAGTGAGTGAGTGAGTGAGTGGGTGGGAGGGTGGGAGGGTGGGTTTGTGAGTGAATCAGTGGGTGAGTGAGTGAGTGAGTGAGTGAGTAAGTGAGTGAGTGAATGGTTGAGTGGCTGAGTAAGTGAGTGAGTGAGTGAGTGAGTGAGTGAGTGAGTGAGTGAGTGAGTGAGTGAGTCGGTGTGTGGGCGGGTGGGTTTGTGAGTGAGTCGGTGTGTGGGCGGGTGGGTTTGTGAGTGAGTGAGTGAGTCGGTGGGTGAGTGATTGAGTGAGTCGGTGGGTGAGTGAGTGAGTGAGTGGGTGGGTGGGTGGGTGGTTGAGTGAGTGAGTGAGTGAGTGGGTTTGTGAGTGAGTCGGTGGATGAGTAAGTCGGTGGGTTGAGTGGATGGGTGAGTGAGTGAGTGAGTGAGTGAGTCGTTGGATGAGTAAGTCGGTGGGTAAAGTGAGTGAGTGAGTGAGTGAGTGAGTGAATGAGTTAGTGGGTGGTTGTGTTAAAGGGGTGGTTCGGGATTTTTGACATCGGACCTAATTTTTAAGTCAGCCTGGTTGTTATTCATCAGTGGAGACATTTTTTTTTTTTAAATTATCCAGTCCTTATATTTGGATAGTTAGCCGATGCTAGGCTAGCGCGAGTCAACGGTAGATGCGTTAGCCTGCCATTAAAAACCGTTTTACCCACTCCACAGTGCACCAAACGCAAATCAATTATAACACTAGACTATCGATGCAAATGTCCGTTGAGAGAATAATGTTAGAAATCAAACTTACCTTTCATCTCAATGATCCCAAAGGAACTAGTTTCTCAGCAGCTGCGGAATTTTACTTTGCTCCGGTTAGTAATGCGGCAAAAAGTAAACAGAACAGAAGCGCTGTGTGTAGTGCACAGTGTGTGTAGTACATGTGTGTACCGGCTCACTCGGTTGCCTAGGTAATCAATATCACTCCGCTGCTGCTGTAGACAAGGCTTATGATTACAGGGAACAAATTATAACTAATGCAATGTGATGAAAGGTAAGTTTGATTTCTAACATTATTCTCTCAACGGACATTTGCATCGATAGTCTAGTGTTATAATTGATTTGCGTTTGGTGCACTGTGGAGTGGGTAAAACGGTTTTTAATGGCTGGCTAACATCTACCATTGACTCGCGCTAGCCTAGCATCAGCTAACTATCTAAATATAAGGACTGGATAATTTAAAAAAAAAAATGTCTCCACTGATGAATAACAACCAGGCTGATTTAAAAATGAGGTCTGATGTCAAAAATCCCGAACCACCCCTTTAAATAGCTATAAGTGATAGCTAAAAATACTGTCATACACAATTTCAAACGATATCGGCACTACCAACTCACTATCAAGCAATGGTTGTTTTCTTCATAGTAACATCACATTTTTACTATGCAAAATCTATATAGTATATTTTCATCATGTTAATGTCATTTCCTAATGTTCTAGCAAACCTTTTTGAATGGGTTTAATTATATCATATTGTTTGTGCAGCACTGCATCCTATATTGAATTTACAAGTGTTGAGCAGCAATTATGAGCCACAATTACTATTTAAGCAAGTCTCAGTGGCCCCTGGCAGCTCACATTAATTAAAAATGTGTTATGAGTATCAAATGTTCAGCGAGAGAAAAAATTAGTTTAGCGAGTTTGGAATTGACTATGGAAGCATGCAGCCATCTCTATCAGCGCCGCAGGCCTGCAGCGTCCTGCGTCTCAACAGCCTTTGATGGACCACTAAATGATGCTGTTTTCCTATAAGGTAATTTTTTTCATAATGGAGGGTTTGAAAAGTGATGAAGTGCCCCTAAAAGGAAAACCTGACACACCAAATACTTTCCTCTAGCCTCCAAGCGATTATTATGGCAAATAAATGGCTTGCATTATTTATAATATGTAATAAAACTTTGGTGATACAATGCATCATTGTAATCTTCTTAGGATAATCTTTTAATTCCCTCATTATGAATTAGCGCGGAGTCTTACCTCAAGAGTAAGCCGGTGGAAACATTAACTTAGCCCTGCTTTTATGTGTTACTGAGATTTAATTAGCAGAGTAGGCATGAGTCAAACTCCCCCCACAGGATAAACAAAACCCACAGTGCCACGTTAGACAGCTCAACAACAGCACCGTCCCACACAGAGCCTTGTGGAGTTTTCCATCATTCTGGTTTAAAACCATATCCTTCCAAAAGTTGAGTTGTTTCTGCCTCATTGAGTTCAAAACATCCCTGTATTATCAACTCTGTCAACTTTATCATAAAGTGAATTATCATACACAATATAGTGATATATGCATCCTCAGCAACGACTATCCATTTAAACTCACAGCGTAAATGTTTAAAAGACCAAAAGATGTGTCGATCTAAACAATAAAGGAGATGCAACATACCTTCAACAATGACATTCTAACTTGTTGTATAAGTGGTTGTTAAGGTGTTGCTAGTGTGTTCTTAGTGGTTACTTACTAACCCAAGTGAAAAGTGTCCAAATTATATTCTGGTCTCTCGATAGGGATCCAGTCACTACTTCCATCCATTTTATCATTGACCAGGTGAAAATTGTACATTTGATTGCTTAAAGGAGTAGTTTGCTTTAAAATGAAAATTAGCCAATGATTTACTTACCCTCAAGCAATCCTAGGTGTGTATGACTTTCTTCTTTCAGACGAATACCATCGGAGTTATATTAAAAACATCCTGACGCTTCCCAGCTTTATGATGGCAGTGGATTGCAAATAAAAAAAACTCCACACGGCTCCGGGGGGTTAATAAAGGCCTTCTGAAAGCGAAGCGATGAGTTTGTGTAAGAAAAATACTCATATTTTAAACACTACAAAGTAAAATTCTAGCTTCCGGCCATACGCAGTCTACTTGCATATAAAGCGCGACTTATAACATCAGATGTAGCGTAGTGCGTCATGGCGTAGCGTAAAAAGCTGCACTTTACACTTAAGTCGAATCTGTATGTTTGTTTGTCCGGAAGCTAGTTATTTTACTTCATTAAGTTTTAAATATGAATATTTTTCTTACACAAACTCATCGCTTCACTTCAGAAGGCCTTTATTAACAACACCCCTTGTGTGGAATTATTTTATAATGGATGGATGCACTTTTTTTAGCTTCAATCTGATGGTTGCAATGGTTGCAATCCATTATAAAGCTCAGAAGTGTCAGGGTGTTTATTAATATAACTCCGATTGTATTCGTCTGAAAGAAGAAAGTCATATACACCTAATGGCTTGAGGGTGAGTAAATCATGGGCTAATTTTCATTTTAAAGTGAACTACTCCTTTAATAGCAAATAGAAATAAAGGTCATACAATTAATTTGGTTCCGGTATTTATTTCATAAAGGGATCCGGTTTTTGATTCCTAACCGAGACCAGTCACTTAAAGGGATAGTTCACTTTGAAATTAAATTTTGGTATGTTTTAGCTTACCTGAAGGGCATCCAAGATGTAGGTGTCTTTTTTTCCGCAGTAGTTTCAATTTTGATATTTTTAGGTCAAACCATTCTTGTCTGACAGTCATATCATGCAGGTCTATGGTCACGGTCTCAAAGAGCATGCACAGAGTCCAAATTAAAACAATTCCCCATCGTCCAAATTAAACAATTCCCCATCGTAAGTACACATTGATGGCCTAAGACAAGAAACGAGAGTTTGTGTGAGAAAACGAACAGTATTTATATCGTTTTTACCTCTGTCAGGTAAGCTAAAACATACCAAAATTTAATTTCAAAGTGAACTATCCCTTTAAAATGAGTGCTTGCTGACAGCATCCTATTTGCGCGAGAGTTTATTATTCAGAGCTCTCTGAGCAGCTGGGTGTCTCCCCAGGGACTGCGATCACGGTGGGAACCAGAGGAGAAAGACTAAATGTTCTGTATGCACAACCCTTCCCATGCCCCTCTGCCCCGTACCACAGAAATTGGACAAGGAGTGATATTAGAGCTGAAGTTATATCTGTGGACATGGCCGAGGGGCTGCACTGTCACACTGCATTCTGGGTATTTTTCTGGCAGAGCAGGTAAAAGCCATAGCTCTCCTGATTTAACACACTGAAATGACACAGCACCCAAAGAGTAATATCCAGGCGCTAATGCATCTCCTTAACGCTCTCATGTCGACTGAATGGAAAATGTAGTCTGCTACATCCTCTCCACTGGTATGAGAGATACACACCAGGCTGCATTATACATTAATGTTGCTTCTGAACGCAGGAAACTTGTAGTGCGAAGAGTTCATTGGAATGTCTCAGGTTGTTTACAATTTAATGTGACCAGACAGCATCTACAACCCGCTGTCTGTTATCACAGAAAAATGATTTCGACTCGTCCCTCAGTTTGTAAAACTAATGGAAAGCATGTTTACAGTAATGCACAATGCAAGGAGGGTTTAAAAGCCAAAATGTGCTGCTTATATTTCTGTTATAGCACTTACATAAAATGTTCAGTAGAAATGTTTGTTATTTGAGGTGTAAAGTGGTTTACATCATCCTTTTGGTATGAAACTAGTTTTTAAAATGTATGAAATGACTCATGTACATAGTTCTTTACAGAGAGTTTCATCATGTCCCATTCTTGTTCATTTATATTTAGTCTCAGCTTCAGACGTCCCGCCCACTGACCGTTGGCAACTTCTGATGCATGGACACACAAAATGGGAAACATGTTGCATTCATTCATCGTTATTACCATAAATAAAGCTCCGTATGCTTTCAAATCGGTCTCGCTGTACTTTGATGTCATAAGAATGTGGTTTGCAGCGCCATAGTTGCAGTAAACTTGCACAAATTACTTGAATGGACTTTACATTTTTTAGCCCCTAAACATGATGCGGAAACAAAACTAACTCTGATTGGATGCTTTACATGTCGCTCAGATGTCCTCTTAAGCGGTCCTTGGCCAATGAAAGCTGCAATGGAGTTCAGACCTTCTGTCATCCGTCTGAAGACTAATTTATAGTATGCTATCCTCCCACAAGCTGCTTCTCCACTATTGTGGCGAAAGGTACTTTTCGCAAGCCATTCCATGTCAAGTTGAACCAGCCGGCACGATTACTGTTTCTTTTTGTCACTGTGGCTATAGTGGCTATTCACATAATGAGTTTTTGCATTCAACTGCTCTGCTTTTCCATTGATTTTCTATTTAAAGGAGTCATAACCTGCAATTTTCACTTTTCCACGAGAATCAATGTATGTTATGATTGCCTAACGATTATACACTGGCCGGGAAGCCGATATTTAAAAGTGAAGCGTTTGTTTACCTCAGGGTAAATAAACCAGCGCGCGTGCACGCGCACTCAAATACGAGATTTTGATTTCAGCCCCGTCTTGACGTCATGACGGGGCAGGATATACCATATATGGACACCGCAAACCTATGCCGCGGGAAGCCCGCCCCTCTCCCCCTCATATTCAGTTCAGTCGAGAAAGATGTAGAAACGAGTACACACCTGAGTTGCTCTGTGGTTGACTGCCACAAACAACATGTAAATGTGTTTTCTCTACCAAAAACGGACCAAACTATCAGGGACCAGTGGATGAAATTCAACTGGCTTATCGTTAGGAGTCTGCGCTAAACATTTCACACAGGAATCATACACACATTTGGGGCAATATCAGGCGAAGTTGTCCTCGAAGCTCTGTTTGGAAAAAGGTGCAATTCCAACCATCAGAGACTTGCCTGAAATTGAAACGGTAAGACTGAGTTTTTATTGCTCTACTGTGTGTAACAAACAGCAGCTAACTGCTAATGTGGCTATTGTATGCTAGCGGGAGTATTAGCTTCGAGGTAAACATGGGGAATGGCTGCTAACGTTACTTTGCAAACAACAAATGACTGAGATCATCATGAATTCGGCTATTGTATATTGCCGGTCGCGGCCAGGGGTGCGTTTCCCGAAAGCATCGTTGGCCAACTATGGTCGCAAGTTCATCGCAATGTCCATTGAACTCTATTGGTAACGACGGAACTTGCAACCATAGTTGGCCAACGATGCTTTCGGGAAACGCACCCCTGGTCGGGTTCATTCATAACTTGCGCCATAATGTCATTTTGGAATGATATGCTAAAGCGTTACCTGCGTTGTCAACCCCCCTCCTTCCTGCCACCAATCAACGCGCCCCTCATTTGCATTATTAAAATGACCGTCCACGACAGCCAAAATATCGCATCAGATCTCGCGAGACAATAATGCCTTCAGAAATAAGGGTCTGAGGAGCTCTGTGTTTATTTTTTTTCCACTTTTCTTTTTTAGAAGGGCCTGAAAGACTATAATACAGCAGTAGGTATCCAAGGTAATACTAGGTTATGACTCCTTTAAACATGCGCTACATGGATGTTTTTGAATGCTGCACTCGCGCATGACATTGCACTCTAAAATGATTTGTTATTTAAATTGTTTGTTATTATTTTCAAATTATAAAGATATTTGCTCTTTTACAATGTAGAAAAATTAATCTAAACGATTTTTGCCAACTCACTTTCTTGTCCACTACAATGAATCTGAATGTTTGACTGAAGCAACATACAAATTTTATGTTGACTGAAGCAACACTACAGGAGTTCCATCAGGATGGCTGAGCATACAATTAAGGCTGGAATACACTGCATGACAAATGTGGAGTCAATTATAATCGTAACAGCTTTAAAACACTATGTATCATACACTTGCCAACTTTGTAAATGGTTACAGCATCATACACTAAATGACTGAGGATCACACACTGTAGCGGATATCCAAATATGGACTAGACTTTCGTGTCATTCTGAACTCAACAGACTGAAACTTTAGCCTGATTGCAAGGAGACGAATTAAAAGTTGAAAAAAAAAATGCTTACTAAAATCGACTCAAAATATCAAACATGTTTGATTTCCTTTGACTGGATGGATTAATAGTCTGAAGCCTGTGCCTATCAATCACATGAGTTTTGGGCGAAATCTGTCAAACTTGACTGTCAAAAAACTGCAGACTGGCTCTGACTTTTCCGCCTTTAGCTAGCCCTGCTGGGAACAGTTTGCGAATGTTCCACACTGAGTCATGCTCAAGTGGAAAAGCAACTATACCATTCTCAGAACAGTTTGGCACGATGGTTGAAAAGCATTTCTGATAACACTAAAAAGTATGTAGAAAGATATATTCAAATGCCCAACATTCACGAAACTTAACACATCCCCCAAAACTAGCAAACTCCTTTATTTGCTTAATTGCATTTCAAAGAGTTTTGCATAAATTCCTCACAGCTCTGCTTAACACATTTTATCATATGCAAATTCTACTGAAATCAACAGAGAGAGTATGATGAAAAGTGTACAGATTCTGTATAGGCCTACTCATAACTTTGCAGAACCATCTTTGATAACACTTTTATCATTACCAGTCTCATGCTAACACATGTAATGTTTAATTGTTGCATTATATTTTGGTAACACTGTGTAACAGATGCATATTTTAAATGTTGATTCAAGGTGAAAGAGGTGCACGAGCGATGAGTCGAAATTATTTTCTAGGTCTGATAATGGAAAACATACCACAGAAGAGGTAGGCCTACATTGAAATTACGCGGGTTTCACACATGTAACTTCCAGACTATCTTTTCCAGTAAATGCATCTGTCTTTCCATCTTTTTTTGAGATAAAATAAATATTTTTTTTTTAACAAATGACACCACCTATTAAAGGGATTGTGTGTCCACAAATGAAATCTCTGTCATTTACTCACCTTCATACCGTTTCAAACCGATATGATATTTTTCTATTGAACACAAAAGAAGAGATCATTTAATTAATATCTGGTTGGGTGAATTCAATTCAACTGATAGTTAAATGTGTGGATCTGTCTTATGAAGAACATAACAAGACGGTTAGCCATGAATCAATGACCTTGAAGATGGTTGCAATAGTGGCTCCTTATGAATGAACCCATGAGCTCGCACGCACACACATGCACATCTATCAATCTCAGTTCGCGATTGGTCGGCATAATCATCTGTCACTGTCCTAATGGCCCTCTCCCTCAAGTCAAGATGATGAAAGTGCGGGGCAGACGAGGGATAGCTGGGGAAAAGAGTGTGTAAGGCTTCGGCTCGGTTCCCCTTCTCATTAACCTCAGTGATGGTCTGACAGACAGCTGTCGAGATGAGCAGTTGACTAGTATCTGTAGAAGATGAAGGGCTGGGTGGAAGAATGACAAAAAAGAGATCGAGAGAAAGAGGGGCGAAAGAGCAATGAGAGACACAGCAGATGAAATCAGTCAGTGAAAGATTGAATAAGCCAGATACTGACATGTCATTAGCTTCACAAAAAAGATCTAGATTAAAAGTTCAGGTCAACGACTAATCCAAGAGGTTGCTCTTTTATAACTCACTAACTTAATCGAGTTCTCAATCATGATTAAGTTCTCATTCAAGTATCAAACATCTCAAAATGTTCCCTAAAGGATAGGAAATAGAAACAAGACATATTTTACATGTTTTTACAGACGACATCATTGTCAAAACGATCCCCATTCACACGGATCCACGAAAATGACTAAAAAATCTGTATTCTGCTGCCAGGCCGTAAAATGGCGATGAAACACTATAGACTGAACACGTAATCCGCACATGCATGACGTCATCGTCTTCAGAGATTTGCGTTTATGTTGTTTACACGGAGACCGTTTTCAAAAACTTGCACTTTGAAACCCATTTTCAAAAGTGTATGTTTTCAGGCACCCAAAATGAACGGCTAAAACGCATAAAAAGTTTTATGTTTTTATTTGAAAACGGTGTCGTGTAAACAGCCTCTTAGTTAATAGTAGTAGCTGAAGTGTTGATGTAGTACTACTCATTTGTCCTGCATTACTTCCTGCATAGTTACCTATTAATGACGGACCATTATTCTAAAGTGTTACCAAAATGTTTTCACCTGTTCATCATCCATCAGGTAAAAAAAAGCATGTTTGATCGGTATCACAGTAATAGCACTTTCATGATCATCCTAAACAATTTAGAGAATTTGATGATAAATATTTGATTTTTGATTGCTGACTTAGCATTTTGGCAAATCTGAGCACAGTTTGAGATATTGTTGAAATCTCTGAAGTCTTTTCTCTCAGGAGAAACATGAGAAGCAGATTATGGGTCAAATACAACTAACCTTATAACCATGCATAATTAGAATAGCAAAATAAACATCAACTTTAAAAGCGAGAAAATGCTTTAATATCTTTTGTCCAATAAAATCCATTATCTTTACACAAATTCAAATCTATAAACGTGATGATTTCATTTAGTTTAGTTTACAATGGTCAAACTGTTAACTCACTTATGATTTTTCTTCCCTATGGGCCAGTCTTCTTATCATTTCGGCATGAGTGAGTTTCACCGCACATGGTTTTAGACATCTAAGTCAAAGTCCTAATCACTCTGAAGTGTGTGTAAGTAAGTGGGCATGCGTGGGCACTGGTGGGCTGTGACAGTCTGGCCACCCTGTGGTAATGAGAGTCAGGAAGAGGGTGATCAGAGACGAGGAATCACATCATTAGGACCACATTCCCTTGCAGTCAAGAGCGAGAGAGAGAAAGAGACAGAGCAGTCAGTCACTCCGCTGAACAGATCAAACTATAATGAGCCTGTCTCTTTGTTCTGTGCCCAGGCCTCTGATGCACTCCTTCTACACACACGCACACACACACGCACGCACACACACACAGTTATAGCGAAGGAAGAAAGACAAATACTCAAATAACTGTCTATACATGAAGAGACTCTCTGTGCATCTTTATTTGTCAGAGAGTCTGAGCTATGGCAGATTGCATATGAAGAATATCGCTCCGTTCTAAAACCTATACTGAGCTGCCTGTGTAGGCAGCATTTTAGCATTATAAGCGTGTTTCTGAGTCAAACTTTGTTCTGAAAGGTTGGCAGGGAGATTAGAATCAGGCTAAGAAAGCAGCATGTGTGGACCACCCGTCGGCGGTGTGGGTGAAGGTATAATGCATTTAGGTCTTTTACTAGCGCTTTTGTGAAGTTCACTTAATATATTAGAATTTAATTTCAACTTTACTTCACTCCATGCTTAATCTGACTCCAATCTCAAATAATTATTTAAATTTAGACTAGTTCTAATTAGGAACTAACCTTAAATATTTTTTTATGTTTTAATTTAGATATTTGATTATGCTGGGTATCTCATACTTTCAATTATTCGTTTATTAGGCACTTGGTGTTGCAGAGTATATTTGACAGAGGATGCAGGGTTAAGTATTTACCGTTAAGTTCCAACGCTACCTGCTTGCTCAAAACGAGAAGAGTAATTTTCATAGTCACGTTCATACAACTTGCTAAGTCAGAGATAGTCAGTAATCAAAAGTTCCCAGATGATGTGCTCCATGCTCCATTCATTCATGAGCCTTCAGTTTGCTCCATCCTGGACACAATGTTTGCGGTGACACCCGACTCCACTTTAATCTACTAGAAACAAATGATTTCAGAAGAATATCAGAATAAATCAAATATAACATTTTATTTGCCAGGTAAAAGGTAAAAATGTATCATGCCAATTACACAATTAATAGTCGATTCAAAAATGATAATGCAAATGTGAATCACATTGTCGCCACCTGACAATTCTGTGCACCTGTACATGGTTTTACTGCAGCTACATGGGAAATAGCAGAGTGTTCCACGTACAAATTGCTGGACAATTCCAGTGTTACATTTATTCCAATTTTACGCAAGACACATGGTCTAGAATGCATAGCATCTACAACCTTTAATCTAAGTAGTGCATACAACACTAACATTAAAACAGTCGTGTGTTTTAAAGAATAACTTCAACTAGTCTATGTGTACATGTAGTAGCACAAACAACTATAATGTGTGTTCAATGATGTTACGCCCCGTGGCTCAAAAGGAACGCAACAAAATTGGGACACACGAGAAAGCCAAACTTAACGAAAGTTATTTATTAACAAAAGGAAAACTATACAAAAAACCTGTGTAATGTAGCAGTCAGGTGTCAGTAGTGTTGTGCTAGATGAATGCATGGAAATGTAATGTGCTGTAGTTTGCATGCAACATGACAAGAAACATAACCAAACGAATGTCGAAAGCAATCAAATCAAATAGGCCGCCCGCCTCTGCTATCGTCTTGCTCCTCTTAAAGGTGAAAAGGGAAGTTGGCAGCAGGTGTCACAGATGCAATCAGGTAATAGGGCGGAGTAATCCATCCAATGCTGGGGAAAAACCCTATTAAAGACACAGGTCGTCACACTCCTCCCCTTAAAACAGGGGTCTGTTAAGAATCCCTGCAAATAAACAAACAAGACAATTGAGCCAGAAATGTGAGCCCCATAACTCCCAAGAAGTTAAGGACCAAGGACAGCAGCCAGGGCAAGACAAAAAAAATAAATGAAAATTTAAACCACACATTAAACATAATTTTGCATTCAACAGTCGGGCTTTACCATTTCCGACCACTTTACCGAGGTATGTCACAGTGGCCCGAGCAAAGTCACACTTTGCCAAGTTCACAGTCAAGCTGGCTTCCGAGAGGCACCTCAAACATTGAAAGGTGGCAGGCGCATTTCGCAGCCCAAAACTCATGACTTTATAAGAATAAAGACCTGATGGAGTGACAAAGGAGGAGATTTCTCACCGAGTCAAAGGCACTTGCCAGTAACCTCTTAGCAAGTCAAGTTTAGTCACATACTTAGCCGAACCTACCTGATCAACACAGTCTTCCACCCGAGGGAGCGGAAAACAATCAGGTCTCGTCACAGCATTTACTTTTCGAAAGTCTGTACAAAACCTTACTGACCCATCAGGTTTTCCAACTAACAGAGACAAGGAGATGCCCAATCTGCACACGAAGGAACAGCAATATCGTTTTCTTGCATACATTTAATTTTTACTTCCATCAACTCTTGTTTTTCTGGTGACACACTATAATAACGCTGTTTGATAGGGGAAGCATTACCCACATCAATATCGGGCTCAGCCCAGTCTGTTCGAGATGGCGTATCTCCAAATAACTCAGGGAAACTCTGCAAAAGTGTACTCAACTTCACTATCTGCCAAGGAGAAAAATGGGCAAGAATAACGTTTAACTTTTCCAGAGATTCAGAATTATTCAAATGTCCACGTAATCATCATCTGGTTCTTTACCCTCATTCTCCCTTTGCCTGGAACAAAAGCCATCTTTAACATCTGAAACAGCAAAGAGAGCAGAATGAACAGGGTTTACCTCTGCACTAGACTTCTCATAGTACGGTTTTCAGTAAATTCACATGATATAACTGGGTTGACTTTCTCCGACACGGAGTAGCAATCTCATAATTTGTCACTCAGTTTATGTTTTACCACATTTGGGCCTTCAAATTTCGCTTTGAAAGGAGAAGCAAAAGATGTGACACAAGAACCTGATCTCCTGGCTCAAAAATACGACGCTCCACCTTTGCGGTCAGACAACCGTTTCAAGTCTTCCTGTTGTTTTTCCAAGTTTAGTTCTGGCCAATGCTCTAGCCTGAAACAACCTCTGTCTAAATCCATAAACGTACGACAGCAAATTTTTCGGGCGAATCAGAAATTGACCGAAGTTTGTAGCACAGACAAAAGCCCATGAACTTTGTGACCAAAAACTAAATTGTTGGGACTAAATCCATTGCTTTCTTGCACAACCTCACGTGCAGCCAGTAGTAACCAGGGCAAACCCTCCTCCCAGTCTCTATCCAACTGTACACAGTAAGCACGAAGGAGAGACTTCAAAGTTTGATGAAATCTCTCTAATGCTCCTTGGCTTTGTGGATGATACACACTAGCAAGATTATGCTTGATTTTCAGCTGTTTTAGAACTTGTTAGAGGAGATGAGAGGTCACCTTGAACACCGAATTATTTTAGGAATGCTGAAAAGTGACATAAATTGTGACAAAGCTCTTACAATTGATCGTGATGTAATTGTACACAACGGATAGGCAGAAGGGAAATGTGTGGCCAGACACATGACAGTAAGCAAGTATTTGCTTCCCGACTCTAAACATGGCAGAGGACCCACGTAATCCACAATAATGTGTTCAAAGGGGTCACAATTGGCAGAAATCGGATGTAACGGAGCCGGTTTCAGTTTTTGATTCGGCTTACTAGTTACCTGACAAATGTGACATGATTTTATGTAGGCTGAAATATCGTGTTTTAAACATGGCCAAAAAATATATATTGCAAAACACGATCATAAGTCTTATGCACCCCAGAATGACCCGACTTTTCGTGTGCGACTTCCAACACAGCATGCCGAAATTTTGTGGGAACCACTACCTGAACAATAGGATCCCCAACAAAATTCTCACCATGAGGACTCCATTTCCTCAGCAACAAACCATCTTGTACAAAATAGCCTCTAGCCATATCTGGTACATTACTGTCAAGAAGTGCAGAGGTAATCAGCTCAACCAAGGAGGAATCTGAGTGTTGTTCTTTACTCAGCTCATCTGCAGACAGAGGAAAAGACAGAGCATACAATTCAGGTATAGGCAAAAAAGTACCTGGTGCATTTAACTAATTTTTTCCTTGAGCCTCCAAATGCTTTTTTTTAGTCATAGCACGAGTTACAACACCCACAGGGTCTACAAGCATTTTCTGTTGAATCAGATCTCCACTAGATGAAACCATAGGAGAAGGAGTTGGATTTGCCAAAACCCGGTCTCCTGCCAATTTATTTCCCAAGATAAGATGAACACCCTTGATTGGTAAAGCAGGATGCAATCCCACTACCACTTCACCAGTCACTAAATCAGAGTGAAGCTTGACTTTATGAAGAGGAACTGTTAACGTACTTAAGCCCATTTTTATGAGTGAGCACAAAATCAGCCAACGACGCAGCCTCCTCAGGAGACTGAACTTTGTGTTCACTGATATACGTCGCAATTTGATTAGAAACGGAAACTTTAAACTGTTCAATTATGATCAATTCAAGCAAATCCTCAAATGTTCTAGCATCAAGTGATGCACATCAACTTGTAACATGTCGTCTTAAATCTCGCACAAACACCAAATGAGTCTGTCCCTGACGCTTTACACAACCTAAAGCGTTGTCGATATGTTTCAGGTACACACTCGTATACTTTCAACACTGCAGACTTAACGGTGTCATAATCTTTACTCTCCTCTGTACTTAAAGCAGAAAAAGCTAACTGCGCTTTACCAACTAATACACTTTGCAGCAACAAAACACAATTTGCTTTAGACAAACCTCGTATTCAGCGATTTTTAAAAGTTGATCTTTTGTGCATATTTATCAAAACGTACGAAGGCGGTTCAACAAATTTTTCAACAAGCAAATAAACCACAGACTTGAAGTAACCAAATGTGCAATCAAATTCTTCGAATTTTGTCTAAAAGTCTATCTACCTACCTAAAGCTATAGTCTTCATGCGGATACTGGCGGGGGGGAATTAATAACGCAAGCCCAGTGGGTGGAACTGCAACTGGTTAAACCAGCGACAATTCTCAACACCATGGATGTGCTCCTGAGACAACCGCTACTACCCACTTTCACCACAACACTACTAAAATAACAAAAACGACATGTCTCAAAGGAAACTAATCGCTAATCCTAGCAGGGAAAAACTCCAAGTCAAAACAAACAATATTGCACAAA
Source organism: Squalius cephalus (assembly GCF_949319135.1). Taxonomy (NCBI): domain Eukaryota; kingdom Metazoa; phylum Chordata; class Actinopteri; order Cypriniformes; family Leuciscidae; genus Squalius; species Squalius cephalus. The sequence continues at coordinate 18,520,669 of NC_137127.1, read as the reverse complement.
GGCAACTTACCAGTCGGTGAATTCAAATGGCGACCAAACAACTGCACCAAATGCTTTCAGGTGTCCCAAAGCGCATTTAATGTAATGTCTAATTTTTCAAATTGGGTTTCCCCAAAATGTCACGACCAAACAATCATTTCAAATCGCGTTCAAAGGAATCAGAAACAAACAAAGAAAACATGATGAAACAAACAAAAGTAACAAATATTTTCAAATCACCAATAAAATATCAAACAAAAGGACAAAATTACAACAACGAGGACGAGCCCCCATTTGTTATGCTCCATGGCTCAAAAGGGACAAAAGGAAAACTATACAAAAAACTGTCATGATGCATGCAAAAGAAACATAACCAAACAAATATCGAAAGCAATCATCCGATTGCCATCCGTCTTGCTTCTCTTAAAGGTGAAAAGGGAAGTTGGCAGCAGGTGTCACCGATGCAATCAGGTAAGAGGGCGGAGTAATCCATCCAATGCTGGGGAAAACCCTATTAAAGACAGGTTGTCACATATAAGCACTATGTGTTTAACACAATTACAAATTTGAAAATACAAAGAAAGGCATACCCAACAACAGAGAGGCACACAGTGGTATGTGAGTTCTTACTCAAGAAACTGACACACCACTACGTAGGAGTTTTCAGGTTACAGAATCCCCCTGACTTTTTGGCCAGTTTCCCCTTAAATACCCAGATCAGACCAAAAGAGTTGTAAATATTTACTACACAGATATTTTTTAAATGGTGTTGGGCCTATTCATGCGCCCCAAAGAGTTGCACCTAGTTTCGGGGGAGAGGAGAAATGATGGTTTCACTTTATTTTGATGGTCCCTTTAACACATTCTGTTGACTATAAGTAACGTTTCACCTACATGTCTACTAACTCTCATTAGAGTGTCAGTAGAGTATTAGTAAACTGGTAGTGTTAGAATAAGTTGACATGTAATTGCAAAGTTACTTATAGTCAGTAGAATGTCTGTTGGGGAGCATCAAAATGCAAAAGCCAAGTGCAAACCTAAAGCTCTTTTCTCTGAGATAAACAAACTGGTAAAACCATCATCTGTAGCTATTACTGGCTCTGTTGATCTCTGTGAAAGTTTTCAGTCATTTTTCCTACAAAAAATGTATAACATTTATCAAGCTTTTTCTCCAACTGCCTCTTCCTATTCAACTCCATATCTGATAGGTGGTCAGTTTTTTTACTCACAAATACATCTGTGGTTGAACAACTATCAAATCTAATTCTACTTCCTGTACACTTGATCATATTCCAACATACCTTCTAAAACCTCTTTTGCCTTCACTTATTCAACCTATTACTCATATTATAAATAGATTTCTTGCCACTGCCTATGTTCCACATGATCTAAAAGTAGCGGCCATCTGTTCAATTCTAAAGAAGTCTGGCCTCGATAACACCATACAGAACAATTATAGACCAATATCGAACCTCCCTTTTGTTGCCAAGTTACTTGAGAAGGTAGTTGTGGCACAACTGCAGTCACATTTAGAGAAACATAATCTTTTTGAACCACTGTAAGGACCATCCATTGGCCCAACGACGGAATCCAACGGCCTGGCGAAGGTTTAAAGCGTGTATGTCTTTTCAGCGATCCAGTGAAGTTCACTTAATTTATTGGAACCTAGTTTTAGTATTACTTCAGCTCTATGCGTAATCTGACTCCAATTTCAAATGATAATCAAATTTAGATCGTATTTCTGATTAGAAAATACTCATAAATATTGATTATGAATTAATTTAGATCTTTGATTATTCTGATTATCCCATACTTTCAATATTCGTTCATTACGGACCTAGTGTCGCTTTGAGACGTCACGTCGCGACTGCGCGCTCACGATCACAAACTTGCCAGTCCTGAAATAGTCAGAGGGTGCAGTGCAAGTATTTTACCCTATGCAGCCGCACACTGCAGACCCATAGGTGTAATTCTTTATAATATTTGCAGCGTACAACATGCTAAGTCAGGAGATAGTCAGAAATCAAAAGGTTTTTCTAAGATGTGCCCCATGGTCCATTCAAAGTGCCTTCAGTTTGATCTATCCTGGACAAAGATTTGCGGAAACACCAGACTACACATTAATCTATTAAAATGAATGATTTCTAAAACTTCAGAATAATTCAAGATGTAACATTTATTTGTCAGGTAAAAATGTATCATGCCAATCACAGAAGTAAATGATTAAAAGCCAATTCAGAAAATACCTAACATCATTTACTCAAAGATGACTCATAAAGTAAGTAATGTTCTCCTGACAAAGACACAGTAATGTGTCAGGGCTTTCCAACTGAAAAGCACTGAAACATTACTATGGGGGATGATCCTGGTAAAGAGTCCCAAAGTGTGTTCTATTCCCTCGCCTTAAATACCAGACCAGAACAGAAGGGGGTTATACAAATGTTGTTTAGAGTTGGTTGGGCCAATCCATGTACCCCAGGGGGGTAGCACCTGGTTTCTTGAGATATCGTAAAGAGATATCAGCCAGAGAGATACAAGATTATCCTAAGTTCTCAATCTTTCTCATTAAACCAATGACTGCAATGAAATTAAGACCATTTTACCAATCGCACTGTGCCCTTTAAAATGACACCAAACATGAAAAGGAAAAACAACATATTCACAAGATACATCATATGTGATATATAGACATTCTTAATGAACTTTCAGTGCCTTGAGGAGGGAGAGGGGGGATGAGTTGAAGTCAAACAGGGGAACAATGAGATAAGTTTGGGCAGTACAAGGTTCTGTGCTCTGCCTTTGTTGTCCGCTGTCCAGGGTGCATTTTATGGCGTTATTGCAGGGTGAGTTTTGTTTTAACAGGAAAATCAGTTCTTACACCACTTCAATCTGGTTTTCGTCCCTATCACAGCACATAAACAGCACTTTTAAAAGTGCTAAATGATCTTCCTTTGGTTTCTGATTCTGGTGCCCATAGTATCCTGGTTCTTCTTGATCTCAGTGCAGCATTTGACACTGTGTGCCACTCTACACTTCTTTCTCGACTGTCTGCACTAGGTATCACGGGTGCTGCTCTTCAGTGGTTAACTTCATATCTATCGGATAGACAGGAATTTGTTAGGATAGGTGAGAATCAATCTCGTACAATCACTATTTCTCATGGTGTACCTCAAGGTTCTGTACGTGGTCCTCTTTTATTTCTCATTTATGTGCAGCCACTAGGAGAGATCATCAGACGGCATGGTCTCAACTTTCATAGTTACGCTGATGATATTCAAAAAAAAAATTATTTTACGGTTAAACCTAACTCAGCTTGTCCATCCACTTCTGTTATCTCTTGCCTTCAGGAACTTAAAACATGGATGTCTGAGAACTTCTTACAGCTTAATGCTGGCAAAACTTAAATCCTGTTGATTGGCCGGCCCTTTTACCCTGGCATGACATTTTCATTGATATTGATGGTGTCCAAATTAGGCCTTCAAAAACTGTGCGGAATCTGGGAGTTTTGTTCGACTCCTTGTTAAGTTTTGACTCATACATTGGTCAGATTGTTTAAATCATGCTTCTTCCACTTGCGGAATATTGTTCATATATGCTCTTCTCTTAATTTTGGAGATGCTGAAACTGTTATCCACATGTTTATAACCTCCAGATTGGACTACTGTAACTCCTTATATAGCGGCTTACCCACCAAAGCTATACATCACCTTCAAATGGTGCAAAACTCTACTGCTCAAGCCCTTACATATAATAAAAAATCTGCACATATCAGTCCTATCCTTTATCAACTTCACTGGCTTCCTGTGGTCAATCGCATCCAGTTTAATCTTTTAGGGCCCTATTTTAGCGATCTGAAACGCAAGTATCAAACGCGAAACGCAAGTAACTTTGTGAGTGGACGCAAATCTAAAATGGGTTGGTCTGAAGAAGCTACATTATTCATAGGTGTGGTTTGGGGTAACGTGAAATAAACCAATCAGAGCATCATCTCACATTCCCTTTAAGAGCAGGCGCGTTTGTTCCATGGTAGATTGCTATTATAACGGCGGATTTGCCAAGCACACGCCAGGAGCGGTTCACAGCCGAGGAGACCGACATTCTCGTCAGGGCCGTGAAAGACAGAAAAGTGACATTGTATGGGGATGGGAGAAACCCCACAGGGAGTGGGGCCACTTTTCAGCCCGGGAGTTTCAGGCCCAAGACCGGCCCACTTTTTCCATGGTGGAATTCCAAATTAGCACTTTTTCCAAATTGGATAAATGAAGCAACAGTTCAGCTCTTACTATTGTGTAGTTTGTATTAAAGGGATACTCCACTTTAAAATGAAAATTCTGTCATCATATACTCACCCTCATGTTGTTTCAAACCTGTATGAATTTCTTTCTTCTGCTGAACAGAAATGAAGATATTTAGAAGAACATCAGTAACCAGACAGTTTCTGGTACCATTGACTTCCATAGTATCCATAGTATGTTTTTTTCCTACTATGGAAGTCAATGACACCAGAAACTGTCTGGTTACTGATATTCTTCTAAATATCTTCCTTTCTGTTCAGCAGAAGAAAGAAATTCATACCGGTTTGAAACAACATGAGGGTGAGTATATGATGACAGAATTTTCATTTTAAAGTGGAGTATACCTTTAATACCATGGTTCAACAAATAATGTAAAGGTTAAATAATAATTCACTTAGACTTTAGAAGCAATTGCGACTTTATTTCACACAATTCTGACTTTATATCTTGCAATTCTGACTTTATAACACGCAATTGCGACTTTATTTCACGCAATTCTGACTTTATATCTCGCAATTCTGAGAAATAAAGTCATGTAAAGAGATGTAAACTCGCAATGTGAGATAAAAAGTCGCAATTATCTTTTAAAATGTTTTATTTTGTGGCGGAAACAAGCTTCCATACCTCCTGGCCTCTTCCTCCCATCCATTCTCCCTGACGCGTACCGTTACGGTAGGGCCGGCCTAGCTATCGGTAGGCGCCGGCGGTGCCGCAGTAGCCTACTCCTGAGAAAACATTTTGGAAAAGACGGGCTATGGACCCAACCAACTCTATAGGAGGGGAGGGGAGAACTCCCTCACATGGTACAACCCATTCAGAGGTTGCGCGCTGCGGCTGTGGTGTCAGAATGCGGAACGTGTGTAGCCTAATGTAACTAACATGACAAATGTGAAAAAAAAACAAACAAATAAATCCTCGACCGGCCCAAAAGTGAAGCGGCCCACCAGGAATTCTCCCGATTCTCCCGATTACCCACCCCGGGCCTGTGTAGTTGCAAAGTTACTTATAGTCAACAGAATGTTCATAAGGGACCATCAAAATAAAGTGTTACCGAAATGATTATCACATATCTTGAAGAGACATCCCAAAAAGGAGCACAGAACTCTCCTAATTTTTTAATTTTTCTCATAATGACTGCGGTGAAACTGAGACCATATAAACAATCACACTGAGACATTTAAAATGATACAATAGATTCATAAGATACTTTATATGTGGTTTATAGACATTGTTGGTGAACTTTTTAGTGACTTGAGCCAGGGTGAAAGGAGGGGAGTAGGGAGAGGGGGGATGCATTCATAAGTGGGGAGAGAAGTCTGGGCAAGTGGTGTCCTATGCTCTTTCTTTGAGATCTTCTCTCCAGATTAGTGAGTTTTATAGTTTTATTGCAGGGTGTTTGATCTCATGTTCTGTCTTAGCAGGAAAACCAGTCTTACAAGCATGAATCAACACTCAAAAGTATGTACTTTATCAGCAACAGTCAAAAAAAAAGTATTTTTACTGCAAGAAAGCAATTGGGATGCAGCCTGTGTGCAAAAGAGACATTAGTAAATAAATGCACGTACACTACAGATCAAAAGTTTGGCATTCCTGAGAATCTGTGTTACCTTTTGAAATGGAACTCAACACAACGTCTGAATGCTATGGGGAACCGCATCAGCATGACCGGTGTCTGAAGCACGTGTGCCAACACAACAATCTCATTGGCCAACGACAGTCCATGATGTCACTACCAGAGTGCCACTACCATGATGTCACTACCATAAGTAAGTAGGTATAAAAAGGTGCCTGCTATGTATGTCATCAGCTTTTTTTTTTTTTGTCTTCAGGAGCAATTTGTTTGTGTTAATGTGTTTGAAGACATTTATTATGGATAAGCACTCGAACAAGTGTTTCAGGAAGTGTGTACCTCTGTGTCCCAGGTTTTTGACACCTGAGGACACACACGACCTCTGCGTCGGGTGAGGAGCATGCACGTTTAGTTTTCGAGGGAGCTGAATGTGCTCATTGTGAGAGATTCTATGAGAGACCCCCTATTCTTGAGGATTGTGGACAAGCATCTGCACCCCTCGGCTCGGCCCTGCGGTAGCTGAGGCACAGTGGAGACTGAAGTCGTGGGGATCACAGGTCAAGCTGGCTGAGGAGTTAGAGATGTCCAGCTCAAACGATCTGCTGCATCAGGATGTACTTTCTCTTGAGTCTTCCAGCACCATCCAGCTGGGATGAGGCGGGATGTGGTTAAAGAGGGTGAAGATATCCCTATAGTGAGCCTTCTCAGCCTACCAGCCCCACATATGAGGAGTTGCTGGAGGTAATGGCCCGCGCCACGACTAGACTAGATCTAGTTTGGGGGTGCGAAAGACAGGAAGTCGCTCGTGGCAGAATCAACTGTCGGGCCATAACCGTCCCAATCAAATGAGCATTTTGTTTATTTCAGAGCTTCATGCTGAGGTGAAGAAGACATAGTAGAGGCCGTATTCAGCTTGCATCTATCCCTTTCAGCATTCAAACTATTCCAATGGAGGGATTACCTGAAGGGGTGTGTGAGGATGCATCCAATTGAAAAGACGCTTGCAGGCTATCTCTCTCAGGGTAATGCATTCTCTTTGAAGCCTCTGACCATGCAGTCTAAGTCGTTGCAGACCACCTCGCGCTTGAGGTCGGTGGCACCTTGCACACAATGGCCATGCCGCAGGCATACCAGGCGGATCTACTTAAAGATTTGGATCAGGGGCAAGGGCTGTCACCTGAAGTGGTCACTGAGCTGAACCGCACAACAGTTTTGACCCTCCGGGCCACCAAACAAACAGCTGCTGTAATTGGTTGTTCAATGGTGGCGATGGAGGCCATGGAGAGGCATCTGAATTTGGTGCACATCAAGAAAAAAGAGAAAAACTGGTCTCCCCCTCTGAACTTTTTGGTATGTCTGTAGACGGTAGTCTGGAAGTTTAGAGAGGCGAGGGCAAGGTCGATGGCTTTCAGGAAGTTTTCAAGAATCCTTGCCGATTTAAATATTCGTTTAAGACCTCTGGGATCCTGGTCCATCACAGTCTGAGGACTGGAGGTAGGGCCAGAGGGAGAGCGTGGCCACTCCTGCTCCTCCCTAGAAGGAAGAGACAAGATCTCAGGGAAGTGATCCAAAGAAAGTGAGGAGAAGTAACACTCCTCCTCCTTCCTTTCTTCCCTATCCGATAAGGGTGTGTGTGGGGAACAAGAGGTTGTAACAAGTCCTTATCAGGCACTGAGGCTGGACTTTATTTTACGATCCGCCTTCTGATAGTCTAGTAGAGCTGTTGATTCCTTCCCCATAAAAACTGGGTGTTTAAGTTAGAAAACACCTGGGGTATGTAAGCAGGTACTTTTTGAGCTGTAACCAGGTCCTTTTTGGGCTGACTCTAATCTTTCTTGCTCTATTACTATCTTTAACAGCAACCATGAGAGCTTAAATAACGTACAGTAAGTAACCTTGTCTCCCCTTTTCTGGTTCTGCAGGATACCCTCCTTGTTGTTATCACTTTGTCTAGTGCTGATTGAATGTCTGAAAACCTGCGCTGACCAGCTGGCCTCTATCTTCTCACTGATCTTCAACAGATCACTGGAGCAGTGCAAAGTCCCTTTCTGCTTTAAACGCTCCACCATCATCCCAATCCCGAAGAAACCAAAGATCACAGGACTCAATGACTACAGACCTGTTGCCTTAACATCTGTGGCCATGAAGTCATTCGAAAGACTGGTGTTAGCATATCTGAAGGACATCACTGGACCCTTGCTGGACCCCCTGCAGTTTGCCTACAGAGCAAACCGGTCTGTGGATGATGCGGTCAGTATGGGACTGCATTACACCCTGCAACATCTGGACAAACCAGGGACCTATGCAAGGATTCTGTTCGTGGACTTTAGTTCTGCCTTCAACACCATTGTCCCATCACTGCTCCAGACCAAACTGACCCAGCTCTCTGTCCCTAGCTCCGTCTGTCAATGGATCACCAGCTTTCTGACAGACAGACAACAGCTAGTCAGAATGGGCAAAATCACGTCCGACAGCCGCATCATCAGCACCGGTGCTCCACAGGGATGTGTTCTCTCACCACTGCTCTTCTCCCTGTACACAAATGACTGCACCTCTAAAGACCCCTCTGTCAAGCTCCTGAAGTTTGCGGACGACACTACTGTTATCGGACTCATCCGGAACGGTGACGAGTCTGCGTACAGACAGGAGGTGGAGCAGCTGGCTCTTTGGTGCAGTTATAACAACCTGGAGCTGAACACGCTCAAAACAGTGGAGATGATCGTGGACTTCATGAGAAACCCCCCTGCACTCCCTTCACTCACCATCATGGACAGCACTGTGACTGCAGTAGAGTCATTCAGGTTCCTGGGCACCACCATCTCTCAGGATCTGAAGTGGGACACTCACATAGACTCTATTGTGAAGAAAGGCCAACAGAGACTGTACTTCCTGCGTCAGCTGAGGAAATTCAACCTGCCACAGGAGCTGCTCGTACAGTTCTACTCAGCTGTCATCCAGTCCATCCTCTGCACTTCCATCACCGTCTGGTTCGGCTCTGCAACCAAAACCGACCTCCGTAGACTACAGCGGATAGTTCGGACTGCTGAGCGAATCACTGGCACTACCCTTCCCACACTCAAAGAACTGTACTCATCCAGAGTGAGTAAAAGGGCTCGCAAAATCACTCTGGACCCGTCACACCCAGCACACTTTCTGTTTGAACTGTTACCGTCTGGTCGACGCTACAGAGCACCGAGCACAAAAACAACCAGACACAGGAAAAGTTTCTTTCCCCAGGCCATCTACCTCATGAACACTTAAATGTTCCCCTACTGTGGAACAAACATGTGCAATACTTCCCTCAGACATTTCATTATAGCACCTTATAACTTTACTTTATATATATTTATAATTTATAATCTTTTATTTTAATTTTTTTTATTTATACCTATGTTACTTGTCACTTGTCTTGTCACTTTATATTGTATGTGTACTGGAAGCTACTGTCACCAAGACAAATTCCTTGTATGCGCAAGCATACTTGGCAATAAAGCTCTTTCTGATTCTGATTCTGATTCTGATTCTGAATCAATACAGGCTATGGCAGGTCCTAGATGAGTGTGTTAGGAGGGTTGAGCTGCCTCCCCCAGGATTCTGGGGTCTTTAGCTTCCTGGGTGGCTTCCTTTTAGAAGGGTAGCAGTATCAAGGTTTGTAACTAGCACTTAGCTGGCTCTCAGACTGTTCTTCAGGATTGAATAGAACCCTCTCCATTGTCTGGGTTTTAAAGCAGGGAACGCCACTCTCTGTTGGAGCCCTAACCGATCCATTAGAACCTAACAAGCAGAGGTAATTTCACTTATAGCATCCCTTCTTGTTATCAGGCACCTTTGCAGGTGCTGGGAGGCATCCTGGATGAGTCTAGACAGGGTGTGAGCGCTTTTACCCCGATTGTGCGGTGGTACGCTGAAGCACCCTTGCGGCTCCCTAGGAGTTGGTGAATAGATATTCTAGATATGCTATCCCTAAAGGTAGTGGTAAGCCAAGGTTGCAGTTTAAAGTATTCTCCCTGGGCCAGTATTCCATATAATCTGCGTCATCATGCAAGAGAAGTTGACATAGTGAAACTTAGAGCTCTGCTCTTGGGCCATATGTGGCTAATGGCTAGTCCACAAGAAAGGGAGGAAGGCTGTAAGGCCATCAAAAATACAGTAAAAACTGTAAAATTGTATATAAAAATAAAAAATAAAAATAAAACATTTTACATAACTGTTTTCTATTTCAGTATTTATTTAAAATGTAATTTATTCATGTGATAGGAAAGCTGAATTTTTCAGCATCATTACTCCAGTCTTTAGTGTCATATGATCCTGCAGAAGGATCCTTCTGATTTGCTGCTCAAGAAACATTTCTTATTATCTTATCAATATTGAAAACAGTTGTGTTGTGCTGCTTAATATTTTTGTGGAAATCGTGACACATTTTTTAGTATTCTTCGATGAAAGAACAGCATTTATTTGAAATAGAAACCTTTGTAACAAATCTCTCCAATGTCACTTTTGATCAGTTTATACATTGTTCATTATTACATTTTGTTTTTAAAAATAAATCTTACAACTAGTTTGACTGACTTTTAAAAGTCAATGTATGCATTTATTTCAGTTGCATTCAAAGGGCCTGAGAATTGAACCCATTTCAGTGTTGCTAGTATTCGGCTTGAAAAGTTCAGTAACTTTGGATTTAAAAAAAACTCCTACCAGTCATCTCTAAACATTCACCCACAGGGTCAAATATCCCTCTGACATTTAGGAAAAGCACAGCCTTCTGATGTACCTGAAATGCGGGAAAATGTATATATTTGATCAGTATGTGTATTCCTAGAGAAGCATCATGCTTTATAAACTGAGCAGCAGATCTGTACTCATTGCTATAAAAAGGAAATGTCAGAATCAAGAACACTACTCTACCTTGTCCAGACTTCATCAGTGTGCAAGCTCATCTCATGTGTACAGCGTATTTTTTTTTATGCACTGAGCTGCGCTTCTCCTTGAGAGTGTTTTTGTTATTATTACCAGTAAAGGCCACCCCTTCATGCCTCTCATCTGCCTCTCATCTGCCTCTGTCGGCACTGAGACATGAAGAGGCACTTTTGACACCTCTTCCCCATCTGTGCTCCCACACAAAAGCCTCCTGAACAAGTTCTTCTCAGATTCCATTTGCTCTCAGCCTGTTTATCTCCCCGATCGCCCGCCATCCAGGGGAAACCCCTCTCTTATCTGAGCAAAGAGACAGACCAAAAAAAAAAAAAAAAAAACGTGCGCTTTGAGAGAAAGAGACAGAAAAGGAAAAGTAGTCTCAGATCTTGTTACCTCTACACAGAAGTGAGGAAGACAAGCGACTGAAATATACAGTATATCTCTTGACGTGTTACTAATGGACTCCCTCCTCTTGTTTCACTGCTATCTTTCAGCTTAGCTCTGTGGACCATAGGTTTGACAGTATTCACAGATTCTTCAAATGCCCTGCTGATCGTTTACTGTGAAAATTCATGTATTATAACTGGGCTGGTTTACCTTAACAGTCTGTTGGAATCTCTTAGGTGGCTTGGTGCCACATACAGACCACATAAAGTAGGCCGAAACAATCCAGAATGGCACCTTTGAAAATATAAAATACAAAGGTGTGTCCAGTTTGTCGTTCAAAAAAAAAAAACTTTTAAGTTCATTATATTAAGCTTACCTCTAGTTAGTGGTGACATTTTCAGCTTAAACAGCAGTAGTTCAAAACGTGCAAGAGTCAATGGAAGCAAGTGAACACACTTTCTGTGTTCTATTCTAGCAGTTCTTGGCTACAAATCACACATTATGGACTGCTGATCGTCAAAAGTCCAGCTATGACAGAGAATCTGTATGAAAGAGAAAGATTTCAGATACCTATTCACAAACAAAACCTAATTGGTGAGAAGGCCATCCTATATATGCCAAAAGTGATCTAAAAATCCATTAGCAGCTGCAATGTAGAAAAGGTTATGTTTACTGGCAATCAAACAGCAAATAAAAACTTGAATCAGCAAACCAATGCTAACGACTTAATGAAGAGCCGTAAGTGGTGTCTGCATTAATTTACATAAAAAGGGGAAAATAATGATGGCTTAAAGGATCCAATCATATTATCTTTATACTTATTATGATCTAGCTACATCATTTAGACCAGCTGACTTACAAACCACCTCAATGAATTTACACAGTTCACCTTCCTTTTAGTTTATTTACAGATGGGGAAGAGGTGTCAAAAGTGCCTCTTCACATCTTAGTGCTCACAGAGGCAGAGGAGAGTTATTTTGATGCAGAACTACTTTTTTAAGGGGGTGAACTTCTAATCATGCTTTATTTATGTAGGTAGAACTTACTGTAGCTCCATGTAAGTAAATAGTTACTTCTCGAGATGCATTGTGCAAAAATTGCATCATGAACTGAAAGATTTGACTTTTCAAGATGCTTTTCACCTCAGTTTTGAGTGAGCTATTACTTCAAACCACTTCCTTTTTTTTACTCAAAAATACCAGAAGAAATGAAACTATACTGAGATCTACAACATGTACAAATCTGATTTCCAGTGGTATGTCATTAAAAAATCAACAACATCAGCATAATCATGGCATGCACAGTAACTTAAAACTGGGCTAAAGAAAAACATCATCCCAAATGAACTCACAACTTCTACCTTTCTCTCTACTAAGCATCTACAGTACAGAGGAGTGTATTTGACCTCAATTCCCCAGAAAGCTATACAGTATATAAATATACATGACATTTCACATTAACATTTAATGGAGACATAAATATTCACTATAAATATTGCATTATTTAAAGTCCCCCTGTGATGAAAATCACGGTTTTAGTCTACCTGGTGTTTTTAATGTGCTTTAAGACAAATCATGTGCAAATTCATAAGTCAACAACACCATTGCTGAGCAGTGAAAAAAGACAGTCTCAAAAACACAGTTTGAAATCGCTGGTGTTTCTGACGTCACAAACTACATTGTAACCAATCACGTCAACATATCCCGGTATATATTTTTGGTGATATGAAAAATCGGGTAGATTTAGTAATATAGCTGGTGTATGGTGTATATTTTGCATGGAGTTGTTCAAAGCGTTTCTGATGATTGTTAGAATCTTTTCACTCCCTTATATAAAATTGCTTAATTACAAACAACAATAATGGCATTATATCAGTGAGTGCTGGGAGGAAATACAGACAGTGGGCATTAAAACACCATCTTTGATGCCTCGTTAATGTTATGACAGTGAAGAGGATCATTAGGCCTACAGTAGGCGGAAGAGATCTTCCTAATGTTTATTAATCTTACAGGACATGAAATTTTATTTGCCCAAATTAACCACTTCTGTAATCGGTGTCAGGGGAGAATGTTAAAGACCCCATGAATTCATATTTTTCTGTGGCTTTTAGTCCATACCTGTCATCTTTGAGGACAATCTATTTGCTTAAAGTACACCTAAACGTTGATAAAAGTAACTTTTAGAACATACACACAATTTAAATCATTACAAAATACTGATGACTCAAGTTATATTTACATGTATCTAAAGACTATTGGCTATTAAAAATGGGATGAGCACTTCAATACTTCCTATTTCATTAGGAAATCCACACAGCAAAGATAACTGCGCCTGTCAAGTGATGTCATGCAGTCTTTAAAGATTTATTAACTATTTGCAAGTGCTATGGTGCCACCATGGTACAATGATGGTGGTGTAAGATGATACTACCATAATGATTACCATGTTCATGTACTGGTATCCAAATGAAATGGAAAACCTTTAAAAACTGACCAAGAAAACACAAACAGTATTACTACAGTGGAGAAAATAATTATTTGATCCCCTGATGATTTTGTAAGTTTGCCCACTTACAAAGAAATGAAGGGTCAATCATTTTTGATGGTAGGTTTATTTTAACGGATAGAGACAGAATATCAACCAAAAAAAAAAAAAAAAAATACAGAAAAAAACATTACATATAGGTTATAAATTGATTTGCATTTCAGTGAGTGAAATAAGTATTTGATCCCCAAGCAAAACATAATTTAGTACTTGGTGGAGAAACCCTTGTTGGCAAGCACAGAGGTAAGACGTTTCTTGTAGTTGGTCACCAGGTTTGTACACATCTCAGGAGGGATTTTGGTCCATTCCTCTTTACAGATCCTCTCTAAATCCTTAAGGTTTCTTGGCTGTCACTTTGCTACTCGAGGTTTCAGCTCCCTCCACAGATTTTCTAAAGGATTATGGTATGGAGACTGGCTAGGCCACTCCAAGACCGTAATGTGCTTCTTCTTAACACTAGAACTCCCAAGGCGTCATTTTGACCGTTTTTAAATTTTACAATGTAATAACTTTGTTAAAATAAAATAAATGTGGCTGTAAGACTCTGACTTTTCCTAAATATGTGTATATTTTATTCTGACACTGTTATTTTATTAAAATCATAAAACACACAACAGTTCTGACTATATCTACCTAGAACTACCATAACGGTCATTTTGACCGCACGCGTTATAGATATCATAAGTCCGCTACATTGCAAGTTTCGCAGAGGGACTTCATCACACGACTGGCGAGCGAACTTCACTCCGACCACATGGAATCAAACGCCATACAACTGGAGGAACTGCAAACAAAGTAAAACCAAGGAGATGTGCCAAATGTCACAAAGTGTGTGGGAGCTGCACGCGAAAGGCGGTGTTTACCTGTGTGGAATGTGCGTAAGCGTCAATGATGCGGGATGTTTGCGCCGTTCAAATGGGCAGTTAACCTGATTTTGTTCGTTAATATTTTTTGTTCACTGAAACTAATCGTTCTGAAGCAGTTCGTTTTCTTGTTTAGCTAATGTTCATGTTTTTTCTTAGCCTGTTTGTGTGTACATTTTCACATTCATTTGAATTAAAATTGTGTGTCCTGTTTATCATTACCTATCATTGTAGATCCATTTATTTTTAGATTTTGTATGGATTATTGAACTTATTTACAAACAGGGCTGTGCTAACTGTATGAAGCGTTGACGTTTCCTAACTTTTGTGCATGTCTATTCACGTGGTGAGTGCGGTGAAAAAAAATATTATTTTGACGCAAAATGTTCCTCAAATAGAGGCAGCACCTGTCAGGGCAATCTTTCTTTTGTGCTTGTTTTAAGGGCTATGACGACAGGAATTAAAAGCTTCATTGGAAAAGAGAAGGTTAACATGTACAATAGATATTTCATGACGAAAATGACGTTCAGTACGGCCATATGAACGCCAAAGTATGAACGGTCAGAATGACCGCTATGGTCGTTCTAGTAGTTTTGGAATTCCGGTAGTTCTAGTGTTAAGCCACTGCTTTGTTGCCTGGGTGGTATGTTTTGGGTCATTGTCATGCTGGAAGACCCATCCACGACCCATCTTCAGTGTTCTGGCTGAAGGAATGAGGTTCTCGTCCAAGATTTTATGGTACATCAGTCCCTCAAAACTGTGAAGTGGTCCTGTACCCTTAAGGGGGTCGCACACTGGACGAGAAGCGCAGCACCGTGTCTTTAAAATTCAAACACATTATTCTCTATCAGTGTACACACACCGGCGGCGCCATTCGGCGTCTGTCCGCGGCGCCCAGCTACGGCTCAGGACCTTGTTCAAAATCCTGCCGCGCCACAGAGCGCCATTTACATAGTTTTATATTAAATGTACATTTATTTGTCTCAAATTGTCGTTAATGTATATACTGACTTCACCCTGTGCTGCAATATACATTTAGTTTTACATTCATTTACAGAAATCAGCTGCGTGGATGAAAACTGCTGATGTTATCGGATTTTCAGGTGATATTCAGGTTATGATTGTACTGTACAATTAAATACAATCGTTGCTAAGTCTGCAGTCTGAACACTTTACCTCAGAGCCTCCGTTAACTGAATGAATTTAGAATATCACCTGAAAATCCGATAACATCTGCAGTTTTCATCCACGCAGCTGATTGGCGCCGCCGGTGTGTGTACTCTCATAGAGAATAATGTGTTCAAATTTTAAAGACGTGGCGCTGCGCGACGCAGTGCTGCGCTTCTCGTCCGGTGTGCGACCCCCTTAACAGCCCCAGAGCATGTTTCCACCTCCGTGCTTGATTGTAGGGATAGTGTTCTTGGGGTCATAGTCAGCATTTCTCTTCCTCCAAACACGACGAGTTGAGTTGATGCCAAGGAGCTCAATTTTGGTCTCATCTGACCACAGCACTTCCTCTCAAGCCTTCTCTGAATCATTAGATGTTCATTGGCAAACTTCAGATGGGCTTCTACATGTAGGTTCTTGAGCAGGGGGACCTTGCGGGTGCTGCAGGATTTCAATCCATTGCGGCATAGTGTGTTACCAATTGTTTGCTTGGGGACTGTGGTCCCAACTGCCTTGAGATCATTAACAAGCTCCTCCCGTGTAGTTCTGGGCTGATCCCTCACCTTTCTCATAATCATCCATACCCCATGAGGCGAGATTTGCAGTCTCCTTCTCACCAAGCTTCTTGATGGTCTTGTAGCCCATTCCAGCCATGTGTAGGTCTACAATCTTGTCCCTGATCTCCTTTGACAGCTCTTTGGTCTTGCCCATGGTGGTGGAGAGATTGGAATGGAAGATACAGATTCTGTGGACAGGTGTCTTTTATACACATTACGAGCTGACATTAGGAGTACTTTCTTAAAGTGGCAGGACTAATCTGTGTTCCACATGGGCACATAGCCAATCTGTGGAAGGCAGAAATCTTGCTGGTTGGTTGGAGATCAAATACTTATTTCACTCGATCAAATGCTAATCAATGTATAACCTATATATAATGTGTTTTTTCTGGATTTTATTATTTTTTTTTTTTTATATTCTGTCTCTATCCGTTAAAATAAACCTACCATAAAAATGATAGACCCTTAATTTCTTTGTAAGTGGGCAAACTTACAAAATCAGCAGGGGATCAAATAATTATTTTCTCCACTGTATGTGTTTGGGGGAAAAAAAAAAAACAACAACATGTTAATACCATGGTATTTTGCTTTATGACACTTTTTTGTAAGTGTTCAAACAAATACTGCAGTAAGAACAGCTCAACTGCAGTTTTAGGCATGCAAGACAAACAACAGTGGTGTCTTGAGAAGAGCACCAGGAGCAACTCCACTGCTTGTTTAAGCACATAACTCAATTTAAAATGCTAATACTGGCATGAGCTAATGCACACGACTATGAAATTCCCTTTCAGGCAATTGCTGCTTTTGTATTTTGCCGAAAGCTGTATGCAGCACATATATTATACGCTGTGGATAAAATTAATTGAGAATTTGGGCCTCAAATAATTCACACAGAGCGGATTTGAATTTCAGATGTGTGCAGTGGCGTATTTTCCCCCTTCTTGAACATGCTTCTTCAGGCAGCTTGAGGAAGCTCAGAGTTTGCAAAGGAGTGATGCAAGAATGATAATGAGTTTGGCAGCATTCATCCTACATGCATTGCTGAGATCATTTTAGAAGATTAGTTAAAGTGAAACCGAAGCACCCAACAGCCCATCTTAACGGTGGCAAAATGGGGCCAAACGCTACTGAGTGAGAACGGCATACGTAATGAGATCGAGAAACCTCACGCAATAACTCTTAGAAGAGCCAGAGATGGGGAAAAAAATTGTCACTACATTTTAAGTATGCAAAACTATTTCGATGTTCACAACAAATGATGTCATGCTCCAAGGCTTCTGTTTTGAATAAAAAATTATAAATTCAGAACGTTAAAATATGCCATCTACATCAGTTTCCCACGACTGTAAACCACAGCATCTCTTCTTAATTGAAGTTTGCATCCTTTTCAACTTGCATTGCCAAAATGAGAATTCCCAGTTGAGTCAATCTGTGGTGTTAACATCGTCTCCCTCTAATGTCTTTTCGTTATGCAAATTTGCAGCTCCAAGTCCACAAAAATTGAACATGCATACAACAATGAATGGGACATAAAGTCTAATGTGATCATCCGTTTAACATGGTTTTTGCTGCCCAAGCAACCTTTAATGGTTTCCATACATTTCATGATGTGAAGATGCAATTAGATAGTCGGGAAATGGGATCCTCTTCAAGGGACATTGACTGCACATACACTACCAGTCAAACGTTTGGAAAAATGTTCTTTTAATGTTTTTGAGAGAAGTGTCTATGCCAAAAAATACAGTAAAAACAGTAATATTGAAAAATATTATTCCAATTTAAAATAGCTGTTTTCTATTGCAGTGGTTCTCAACTCCAGTCCTCGGGACCCGTTGCTCTGCACATTTTGTATGTCTCTCTTATCTGACACACTCAGTTCAGTTCATGGAGTCTCTCTTAACGAGCTGATGATCTGATTCAGGTGTGTTAAATAAGGGAGACATACAAAATGTGCAGAGCAGTGGGTCCCGAGGACTGGAGTTGAGAACCACTGTTCTATTGTAATATGTATTAAAATGTAATGCATTTCTTTGATGGCTAAGTTGAATTTTCGGCAGCCGTTACTCCAGTCTTCAGTGTAACATCATCCGTCCAATACGCTTATTTATTTATAATATATTAATCATTCTAATATGCTTATTTGGTGTTCAATTGTTATCAATTATAACTGGTTCTCAATTGATTTTTTTTTATACCCACACTTTTGAATGGTTCACTGTTTCCACAAAAATATTGGGCAGCATTACAATTTAATAAACACATTCGATTTTAGTTGACTAAATCTACTGTAGAGATCCAGGATTAGGCCATAGTTCAATTAGGGCATTTATTTCTTTTATAAACGTGCATTAGAAAAAAAGAGAAAAAAAAGAACATTACTGGTGTGCATCTTGATACAAAACAATGGCACTGACATGTTTTAAGATATGTAAGTGTAAGAAACTTTCAGTTAAAACAGCATTTTAGTCTGGCTTGTCTGTGAAATATGACTACAATTAAATGGCATTTTATTTAAAAGACTATAAATAAAACTAAATCAAAATTAACACTGACTTGAACATGTATTGTCTCACCTTCTTTCCAGACAGCAACATAGTGTCGGTCACGTCGTGGAATTCACATATACCAGATGTGGCACGGATCTGGGCCAACATTATGTTGCTGTCTGGGTTGCTATGGGAAAATAATGCTGGTTTACCAGGAATAACATCCAGAGAACATATGCATTACCAAACAGGAGAGAAAAACAGGTAAATCATCCAAAACAATGGCCTCTTATGCATTACAAGCCTGATGTTCACTGCATTACAAAGAAAGCAACTCACATGTGAAAGATCCTAATGTACAATGAACTGTGGCAATGCACATTCGAAACAGAACCAGAGGATTGTAGTGCCCAACAGTGGTTCGATGCCAAGATACTGCGTGTGGTTACATGTGGATGTCAATACATTCTTAAATATAAAAGCTCCAAAAGGAGGTTTTCGCAGCATTTCCATATGAAGAACCATTTTCGGTTCCCCAGAGAACCTTTCAGTAAAGAGTTAAATAACCATTTTAAGTGTGAAGAACTTTTTCAAATCTAAAGAACCGTTTTCCACTATCAGTTTAATGAAAAGGTTTCATAGAGTTCTTCATGTAACCATTGATGCCAATAATGTAGGAACATGTTAGAGTATAGAACAAAAATGTCAGTATAACTTTATAGTTAACATTCATTTATGAATCGACATTTGGGTTTCCCTCGTTTCCACAAGACCACCTCCTATCTCTCAGGACTCACTGAAGCAACAGGTGAACTCAGCATCTGGAATACATTGCATAGTAATTGGCTTCTATCCACGTCACTTTTGACTTTTAACTCCCGTCCAAATTTCCTCAACTTTAATTGACTCTTCTGCCAGTGGGGGCACAGGCAGCGTGCGTAGTCGTGGGCGTCTGTCCTCATTTCTCTCGTGGTTATTTAAACCCTCTGTGTCAGCCGAGAGATTAGACGGGTGTACGGAGCCATCAATAACAACGTTTCTGCACCCGTCTCCCAGGCCGGCACTGATGATGGAGCGAGTGGAACCGTTGCTTGGTAACGGACGGATGGTCTTATTCACGGCAGAATCACCGCTCTGATGAACTGCACCCATTTTTTCTCCCGCAGACTGGCACACATCCAAAACGACAACCCAATTGCTTCCTGCGCAAAGCCGAGTGGGGAACTAATCTCAGTTGAGTTTGGTAGCCCGATTTTTAATTTTCTTCTATTTTGCTTTGGAAGCCGCAACTCCAGCACCCGAAAACCTGCATTACTTCCTGTTTCAAAAAGATAACTACATCTGTTTCATTGCAGGCAGGCAGGATTCTTCTATATATTATAGATCTGCACAATAATGCTGAGGTAATTCACTTTATTAATTAACTTCAGACTAACTTTAAATCATTCTAAAGGTATGGAAGTTCTAAACACAAGGCCTACTGACCAAGCAAATCACTTAATATTGAATACAGTTTAATGCTCCCTTCACATTATTTTGAGGTTAGGCTACTTCAGGAGGTTTAGTCTAGAAAAATCATTCGTAATTGCGAATTTTGCGCATTTTATGAAGGTGCTAACTATCATGTAAAACCAACCAAAACAACATAAGTTTCAACAGTTAAAGCCCCCAAGAAATTAAAGTATTCATTTTATCAATCCATGACTGTTAACTTTAGCTAAGCTATAATGCTATTGTCACAATGCTGTGTTGTAAATGCACACAAAGATGAAGGGAAACAGGCCGTCTTTAATAAATCCACAGGTATATCCACAAACGAAACAAACACAGCAATGAACTGAAACAAGGGAACTAAGATCACAGACAAACAAGGATAATTAACTACACACACCTGAACTGAATGTTGAATCAAATTAACAACCAACAAACTCAACAGGGGAAAAGTGCAAACAGAAACAAAGTCCAAACTGAGTTCGACTGTGACCGCTATAATGTTTATTTACTGTATAGTACATTTAAAGGTATAGTTCACCCAGAAATTGAAAATGCTGTCATTAATTACTCACCCACATGTCGGTGAAAAACATAATTTACCACTTTATTTACAACATATTAATTTTCAACGTGCGTTTACGAAAACACAACGACACATGGGTGTTGTGTTGACACGAGAGTAGACGTTGTTGCAACGTACGCTGGAGATTAATATTTTGTAAATAAAGTGGTTAATTATGGTTTTTTTGCGCAAGCAAAGCACTCGTGTTGCTTCATAAAGTTGAGGTTTGAAAGTGGTAGTTGCTTGAAAGTGGCAGTTGCGTAGCTGAAAGAAAGCTCTGAGATTTCATTAAAAATCTTAATTTGTGTTCTGAAGATTCTTACGGGTTTAGAATGACATGAGGATGAGTAATTAATGACAGAATTTATATATATATATATAAATAATATTATATATAATTATATATAACAGAAAGTGCAAAAGAGCCTTTTAAAGTTTGTTTGAAATATACATTTATTTAAAAAAAAAATTCTGTCACATTTTTATCTATTTAGTGCTTCCAAACTATTCATTTCTTTTTCTTTTTTTGTTTAAATCTTACCCCAAACATTTCAATGGCTGTGTTTCATGGTTTCCACAAAAATATTAAGCACAACTGTTCTCAACACTGATGATAATAAGTAATATATAATAAATGTTTCTGGGGCACCAAATTATATTACAATAGAAAACAGTTCTTTTAAATTTCACAATATTTCACAATATCACATGTATTACTAAAATCAAATAAACGGAGCCTTGACAAATTATTAATAGCAAATCTCTATCCTACTTCAATATGAAATAAATCAACACATGAGGAAGAACTGCTAATTAAGTCATTTTATGGGGTTTTTAAAGATAGTTAGGAACCATTTTACCATTTTATAGTTAGGAAGTAGTAGGTAGTTGAAATAAAGGTTAATGTATGGACCTTATGTAGCCCCGCCCCTTTTAAGCGCTGCACTCATTGTGTTCTGTCTTCCGGTTTGTATTTCCACAGCATTAAGGAAAGTTCTTACGGATTTATGAATGAACCGCTCATTTTAAAATCTCCCCAGTCTACTGATATTTGTTATAACATCTGCTTAAAACATTACAATGCACATGATAACTTTAGTTAACTCTGCAGTAGATAAGTAAATCCACTTCACCAGATAATTACTCTTCGGCAGCGATGCCATCGAAAAATACAGAGCTACTGCAAAAACAAAAGTTCAAAGAGAAAATTCTAAAGATGGCTGAACTCTTGTTTTTCTGTCGCATAAGGTCGCATAATAGTTAAATCACTAATTTCAAGCATTTTGTCATCATTACAAAAAAGCCACACATGGATCCATTTTGGCATTACGAGCATCACCATGGAAAGGAATAATTGATAAGTGTGAGGATGTGAGCAGATGGGAGTCTACGTGAATGTAGCATAAGCCAAAACTGCTTTCTGACTTTTATTAGCATGTGATCCTTGCCCTAGTGTTTACTGAGTGTGAATCAAACACTAATGCTCACATTACATGCAAACCTTTTCTGAATATGATTATTGCTAATATGTCATTAAGATGACACACCGTCGGCACCGCATATCAGACAGCAAAACATCCTGATGGTATGTAGCTAATTGCTGCAAGAGGAGCATTTTAGCAAAGAGGCACTGGCAGTGGCACACACACATAAGACTAGATGGACACTCACACAAACAGCTTGAGAGGAGATCTCTGGAATTTGCTAATTTCCTAACTCAAGGGCTCGGTGATATCACACTATGCAGGGACACACACCATAGCATCTGTTCAGGAAGGCCTGCCAAAACACAACACCTGGACGCAGACTGAACACACACACAAGTGAACAGAGAGCCACGAGGGATGTGAATCTATCCGACACAGCTTGATTCTTTGCTACTGTTCAACAAAACAACGCAATCACTGGCAGCCAATTCATTCCAAAGAAATATTCTCAAAAGTTATTCAACTTTACAAATTGCAGATACCATTTCTTTTAACACTATTTACAGTAGGCCTATGTGGGTTATTATGCAGGTGAATTAATGTTATCGCCCTGTCGCCCAAGACCGGTTGTCCACTGAAGCTAAGCTGGGTTGAGCCTGGTCAGTACCTGGATGGGAGACCTCCTGGGAAAACTAGGTTGCTGCTGGAAGAGGTGTTAGTGAGGTCAGAAGGGGGCGCTCACCCTGTGTGGGTCCTAACGCCCCAGTAAAGTGATGGGGACACTTTACTGTCAAAGAGCACCGTCCTTCGGATGAGACGTTAAACCGAGGTCCTGACTCTCTGTAGTCATTAAAAATCCCAGGATGTCCTTCGGAAAAAGAGTAGGGGTTTAACACCGGCATCCTGGCCAAATTTGCCCATTGGCCTCTGTTCATCATGGCCTCCTAATCATCCCCATATATATATACTGATTGACTCTATCACTCTGTCTCCTCTCCACCAATAAGATGGTGTGTGGTGGGCGTTCTGGCGCAATATGGCTGCCGTCGCATCATCCAGGTGGATGCTGCACATTGGTGGTGGTTGAGGAGATTCCCCCCTTCCATATGTAAAAGCGTTTTGAGTACCTAGAAAAGCGCATTATTATTATTATTATTATTATCATTATTACGCCGCCAATTCTCCTCTTCAGTGCCCCTCCTCTCCAATTACACCCACTCCAGTCGGGAACCTGGCGAAGGGCGGCGAGTTAAGGGACGGGGTGGCGCTGATTACCAGGGAGAGGCAGTCGATCCGTCACACTACATAAAAATAACAGTTAAGCAAAATCATGTACCCCCGGTTTCACAGACACGGCTTAAGCCTAGTCCCAGACTAAAAAAACATGTTTGAGTTGTTTTAACTGAAAGCAATTTGCACTGACATATATTTAATGTCACTGCCATTGTTTTGTCTCAAGATGCACACCATTAATGTTTTTTTTTCTTAACCACGTTATAAAAGCAACTTAAATGCTCTACTTGAACTAAGGCCTAATCCTGGCTGAATCGAAGCTCTGTCTGTAAAACCAGACCGTGTTTTTTTATCATCTTGAGCAACTGGACCTCCATGTCTTGCCAAAATTCAAATGGGGATTGCTCAAATTAACCACTTCTGTGGCACTTTCTCCAAAACATCTGTCCTCAACACAGTAAGTGCACCTGACAGCGGCAAATGAAACATGGAGGACAACAATTAAACTCTCTCACAAAGCTTTGGAAAGATTTGTTTGGTCTGAAAGAACGACTAGCTTACAAAAACACTGATGTATTGATTTAGTTCTTAAGAGTGTGTAGGAAATGCAAAAAGGCCGAAACTAACACATCAAGACACACGTCTTGAAGCATTTTTACCCTTTTGTTTTTTGTTGTTGCATTTTTACATCTTAAAGCACTTAATACATTGCTGGTTGTATTCATCAGTGCACATAATAGCTAGTTAAATTGCTCTACATTTGAAATGACTTTTCTTTTAGAAAGAATGAATGCCACAAAGGCAAATTGGTCAAGGTTAACTAATAGACAAATGTTTTTTTAATTTAGACATTGTTTTAAAGCTTTCACTCCATTCTGGAATTTAGCACCCACGTTTCATGAATAAATTATAAAAAACAAACTCAAGTCACCTTCATTTATAGGCAATAGCACTTGCCACTTTATACAATACAGATTATTTCAAAACAGCTTTACAGTGGTCAACACGATCAATGATGCGACATTTAAATTCTACTGTAATGCAGCTCTAAAAAAAAGACATTTTACTGAAGTCAGTTCAGTGTTGATTCAGTTCAGTTCAATAACAGTATTGATGTTGCAAAATTTGTTATTTGACTTTGAGCACTTAATTAGTAGAAAAATTATCAGATATCAATATATCATTCAGTTTAGTATAAGAACAGCAAAATCCCAGATTTATGTCATCACAGCCAAGAGCATATTAACATATGACCACCCAGATTTAGACATCAATGATTCAGTACGCAGCAACTTGGCAATACATGAAGCCATCATAATATGAAATCACTTCCATCATATTGAAATCGTATACTTTAAAGGCCTCATAATTTCTATCAGCTGTCTGTACAGCCTTACTAAACCGAGCAGCTGTTATAGAAACAGACAAAGTAAAAGGACAAACAGGTGACCAGCAAGTCTGTCCTAACATCTGGTATGACTGAGACACTCATCTGGACAAATCACACAAACACACCTGATTTCTTCGGAGGAGGTACTATTCACTTGGATGCTCATGATACAGTTTGTCTGGGTATTCAGAACAGCCTGTCCTTAGCTAGTAAACACAGATTGGAAAGACAAATGCTTTTAAAAAGTCAACATTTGACACAAACGAAAATAGATTCAGATCAATATTTGCTATTATTGCAATAATTTGTTCATTAAAACACTTAAAAAGCTATTTGTCTGCTCGTGTAAATAAATTAAAAACTCATCAGTTATGTCACCTGGAAAGGAAAGTTGTCTCAGAGGAGACCAGGAATGTATTAAAGTCCCCCTGTGGTGAAAATCAAGCTTTTAATATTGTTTTATGTCTATGTGGTGTTTATAATATGCTTTAAGACAAACCATGTGCAAATTCATGTCAGCACCATTACTGAGTATTTTCTCCTTAAAACTGCAGTGAACCAAAGACAGTCTCAAAAACGCGGTTTGAAATCACTGGTGTTTCTGATGTCACAAACTACCTTGTAACCAATCACGTCAATGTGTGATCGTCAATGAGTGGATCTCTGAGCTGGTGTGAGTGAGTTGAGGCAGGGTTAATTTGCATATTCATAGAACCGCGTATACTAAATGAGGCAAGGGTGTTGAGTTACATTCAAGCTATTTTAAGGCATGAAGACGTTTTTTTCAAGGAAAAAAAAGTTTACATATGTAATTTTTGGGGATCAAAGAAGAGTTTTAAGGGATAAAGTGATTGACTACAGGGGGACTTTAAGAAAGTACATTGTGAAATGTGTTTCCATTTTAGGTATGAAAAGAAAAAAAAAATCCTGTGATACACAGAAAAATCCCTGAATCTCCAGCATTTGTCATAATAATTGATCTAACGGGAACCTCAGGGAGTTATTAACCCTGATGTAGTCCTCAAGTTGCTTACCATCGTGAGACATTCCTCATATCCGCTTGAAGTCTCATAAATATGTGTGATCCATTACCTTCTGCTCTGTGTGCGCAAGAAAGAACTTTAAATGTCACAAAAGTCTTTGCGATCAAACCCAAAAGGAGCTGAGGCCACCGGATCAAAGGATAAAAGTGGAATATATATATATATTTCAAAACCTTGCTGCTACGAGCCTCACATAATTAATCCAGAGGTCATTCTGAATGCTGACTTAAGCTTTCGGCCCCTTATTAAAAATGCATCATCTTTTTAAGTGCACATATTTTCGCTCAGCATGATGGAGGTTAATCTCACTATTTGTCAAAAGCAGATTACCATTCCACAGATCCAGTGCATTTAGAGCTTGTTCTGACTCCATCCGCATGGGCTCCTGCAGAAGTGCAATGCAAGATGTAAATAAGGTCTTCTATATTTAATCACACAGATTATTAACAAGAAATGTACAGTAATTTATACATTTGAAAAAGAAAGCATGAATCTTCCTGTGCTCTTACTTTTAAGTTCATCCAGGTAATATTATGGACTGCCCTTTTCAGTAAATTATGGATAAGTAGTCTTTTGAAGTAAATTTGGTTGGACCAAGAAACTACCTTAATGTGGTTCTTAAATTAAACAAACTTATCCCAAACCTGTCTATGTAAGTCAATACTTGTTTAATTCCTCAAAGGTTTTCATTCACATCAGATATGAGTAATACATATTTGAGTTATGAGCAGCCCTTCTCATCTCATCAATGCATCAGTACAAACAATGATTAAGAAAGAAAAAGAAAATAAAAATATTAATAGCAGAAATCAAACAATATGACATAAACGGAGGAAGTCACAAAAAAGGTATTATCTGAGAATTATTGTGCATGAGATAAAGACCAGACACATCATAATTCAGGAACTGTCCCATATGTCCCGGTGCATCAGTCTCTTTATAAGTGATAGCACATAATCCCCATAGCATGAGTAGATGAGTGAGGAATGGAAGCTCATATCCATAAACAAAAATCCTTTAACAAAAGAAAACACAAACATTGATATTCTTAACACTGACACACACACACACACACACAAACACACACACAAAAACACTCACAACCATGTCAATGACAATCTCAAGGTGTGTCAACCATTGCCATTTTGGAAACCAAAGTTTCTCAATAAGGATTCATTCCCAGGGCAGTGAAAGAACAGTCCAGTAATTCTGCAAAAAGGAAAACAGCAACTTACTTGATAACGTCATTCACCTCGCCTTGGCTACTCCGGTTATCCTCACTGTATACTGACAAAAAAAAACAAAATATGATATATAAAACACCACCCTCTCCTTTTCTGTTTTATTTAAAAAATCTTAAAAAATCAAACATATTAACCCTTAAACGCATACCTCGGGTCTTCAGTGACCCTGGACGTCAGTTAGACATCAAACTTCTTAGTATTCCTCAGTCAATTTATTCTTAACAATATAACAAGAGGAAAAAATATGTAAAAGAATGCCTGTTTTCCCATTCATTTTATGTAAAAATTGTATAGGGTCACAAAAGACCCGAGGTGTGTAACAGTGTAAGTATATTTTTTCTGCACAACAATAATTGAATCTTTGATGACTGAATAAGTGCAATTCCATTTTATTCCACAAGGTGGCAATGTCTGATACACAATGATAAAATGACATTTCACTCTTAGGGCCCTATCATACACCCGGCGCAATGTGGTGCGACACAAGTGTTTTTTTGCTAATTTCAGCCCGACGCAGTTATCATTTTCACGTCCTGCACCACGTTGTTTAAATTTGCAAATGTATTTGCGCCAATGGGCGTGCTGGTCTGAAAACGAGGTGTGTTCAGGCGCATTGTTGGTGCATTGCTATTTTGAGGAAACTGAAATAGACTCCGCCATTGACCAACAAAAACCAATGTCAATGGCGCAATATTTTTTTTGTTATTTAAAAAGCACAACGCGCTTACACTTTGTCCCGTAGATGGTCTGCTTGCGAGCTTTAACCTCGCGCATGAGCAGATCTGTTTCCTCGCTAGAGAAGCGTTCAGTTTTTCCGCTTGCAAATTCCGCCATGTAAATAGCGAATCTGCCATGGCGCGAGCGCAACTGGCTTTTGAAGGGAATGAGAGATGAGACTCTGATTGGTTTATTGCACGTTACGCCCAAAACACACCCATTAAGAGAATAGGGACAACCCTTTTAGACCATGTGCCAGGCGTGCCGACCATTTTTCCCGTCGTTAAACTAGCAAAAGTGGATTCAGACTTGTGCACTAAGTGCACTTGCGCTGTGCGCATTAGACCATGCGCTTAGGTCGTTAAAAAAGTGCCCAAAGTATATATAATCCAATTTGTTTTTAATTTTTTTTTTTATGTAAAACAATCTCAAAATAACACTGGCCAATTGGAACTACGGCGGTTAGCACATACACATGTAGATGTGGTGCGTAATTTCTGGCTTTGACTAAAACAGATAGAAATTGGTCAACTACAGCTGTCAGACCAGAAACATACTTTTTTTGTAACAGAACATTTTATTGTGTTAAATTTTTATGCTTCATATGCAAGAAACTCGGTATGCAGAAAACATCAGCGTAAAGTCGAAGCAACATATGGAGGACACAAACAAAACCAGGCTGACCTTTGACCTCTTTTCACAAAGTTTATAAAAGGCAAATAAGTTTTAAACACAACTTTGCATCTCAACAAAGAGAGACAGACGGGCATCTGAATCGCTGCCACATTCTCTTGGAGAGATACCGTAGTAATCCATTACATGGTCTGTTAGGCCATTACATCAAACAAGCATGCTGTCTAACCGCTAAATGTGAGGCCACAAATTATCATGAGTTGTTAAAGCAGTAAAATGAAAATGAATATCCGATCCATCCTCATTGGAAGGTGCGGTTATATTTCGGCAAAAGTAATGGGGAAATTGACAAACACCCCTCTCTCGAATCATCAATCTCTCTATTGTGATGTCAGGCCCGCTTTGTCTTTCAAGGACAAAAGGGTACATCCGACAGTAGCGCTGATGAGCAGAAACATTTCTCTCCGAAAAATATCATCCGTCATGAAGATGGTAATGATTTTTTTTTTGTTGGAGTCGTGCTTACAAGCAGAATCGATGGATTTAACTGAGGGGGAGGTTTATGGCTGACGTGAGAGTCGTGCATCAGCTTTCACTATTATCATTCATTCAGCAGACACTTTTCCATTTGAAGCAACTTAAAGTACATGTTAACTATAGAAACAATCTGCTTGGAGCAACCCGGAGTTAAAGGGATCGTTCACACCAAAATGGAAATAAACTGAACTTGAAATGATCTGTATGACTTTCTTTCAGTAAAAAAAAAAAAAAAAAACACAAAAGAAGATTAGAATTATTATTAAGAGGTTATGGTATAAGCCAATGATGGTAAATGATAGTAAGGGTTATGGTATTAGCCAATTACCGATACTACTATTGTCATACAAAAGTATTTGGACATTTATCATCTTAACCCTTAAATGCATGAATGTTTCGCCAATCATTATTACAAATTTGGGTCTTTAGCGACCTGGATCTATATCTAACATGAATGGATCTCTACCAGTCGCGATAGTATAAAAATCTCCTGCTTTCTCCTGCTAAAAATCAGACAGTGAGACTAATATTTGATAGCGTTCAGTACTTGCTCTGCAGTGAATCGCTGAGCCATTTCAAGTTTTGCTGATGATACTTCTCCTATTTTTTTTTTTTTTTTCTGCCTGCGGAAACTATGAGTTAAAAGTCACTTCACCTTCCACCTTGTGGAATAAAGGTGAACTGCACTTATTCCGTCATCAAAGATTAAATTATTGTTGTGCAGAAAAAATATATACTTACACCTCGGGTCCTTAGTGACCCTATAGAATTTTTATGAAAAAATGAATGGGAAAAATAGGTATTCTTTTATAATTTTATAAAAAAAATTCTTGTTATATTGTTAAAAATTGATTGAGGAATACTAAGAAGGTTGATGTCTAACTGAAAAAGGAGGAGGGTAGTGATGTCCCAGGTCACTAAAGACCCGAGGTATGCGTTTGAGGGTTAATACCAAGGTATTATTTGAAGTCAAGTCACCTTTATTTATATAGCGCTTTTTACAATACAGATTGTTTCAAAGCAGCTTTACAATGATAACAGGAATATAATGCAACAAAGTTTGTTTCTAGAAGAAAATAGTGTCATAGTCCAGCTTAAGTAGATGAGTGATGGTTCATTTTTGTTGTAAAAAAGTGATTAATTTAGTTCATTTATATATAGCCGCTCTGGAGAAAACCGTGATGTCATTGTCCAGCTCAGTTCAGTTCTCATTAAATGGTGTCAATGCAGGCAGAACAATAATATTGTTGAATATTAAATGTCCCCAACTAAGCAAGCCAAAAACCAGGCTCAGTCGGGGGCCAGTTCTCCTCTGGCCAACGAACAAACAGTGTATAATTATGATTCAGGCAGCATTACAGGTCAGAAGTCAGATGGATTGGAATATTCAGAATATTTATCCAGTTCCATCTGGTTGAAGGTTGGAGTCATCATGCCGGTATGGAGACGAGTTTGTTGAGGATCAGTGCCGATGGCTGTCGTGTCGATGAGGCCTTCGTCTAGTTGACACAATCTCTGCTGACACTTCAGGGATGCATTGTGGTCGTGTCTACGCGCAAGTTCACCATCTGATCTGAATACGGCCCGGATCCGGCTGATTACAATAAACCTCGAAATAAACAGAAAGACTAACATTAGTGTAAATGCCATTCTTCTTATGATGTAGCGAGAACGTCAGGTGTTATAGGAAGTGTTCCCGGTTCCGGCTGACCTAGTTTATGCAGCCTAATAATCATTTAACTGATTTGAATAATAGAAATGTATAATGTTCTATGTGTATGCCAGGTTAAAGAGATGTGTGTTTAGTCTAGATTTAAACTGTCAAGGTGTGTCTGCTTCTCGAACAATGCTAGGAAGACTATTCCAAAGTTTAGGTGCTAAATAGGAAAAGGATCTACCCCAGCAGTTGATTTTTATATTCTAGGTTTTATCAACTGGACAGAATTTTGAGATCGCAATAAATATGAAGGACTATAATGTGTTAAGAGCTCGCTCAAGTACTGGGGAGCTAAACCATTTAGTGCTCTGTAAGTAATCAGCAATATTTAAAAATGTATACGATGTTTAATAAGAAGCCAATGCAGTGTTGACAAAACCGGGCTAATATGGTCATATATCCTCGTTCTGGTAAGAACTCGAGCTGCTGCTGGACTTTGTTTAATATGCGTGCAGGGTAACCACCCAGTAAAGCATTACAATAATCTAGCCTTGAGGTCATGAACGCATTAACTAACTTTTCCGCATTTTTCATTGAAAGCATAAGTCGTAATTTAGATATATTTTTAAGATCGAAAAATGCGGTTTTACAGTTGCTAGAAACATGGCTTTTAAATGAAAGATTGTTATCAAAGAGCACCGCCAGGTTCCTAACCACAACGAAGAAATGACAGAGCAGCCACCAATTGTTAAACAGTATTCTAGGTTAGTACGTGCAGAGGTTTTTTGCCCAATAATTAGAAACTCTGTTTTTTCTTAAGTAATTAAGCAGTAGAAAATTACTAATCATCCAAATTTTTATATCAGCAATGCATTCCGTTAATTTTGTGAATTGGTAAGTTTCGTCTGGGCTTGAAGAAATATAGAGCTATAGAGAGAGTATCATCAGCATAAAAGTGAAAACTAATCCCATGATTTCTAATGCTATCTCCTAAGGGTAGCATGTAAAGGGTGAAAAGCAACAGTCCTAGTACTGAGCCTTGTGGTACTCCATACTGAACTTGTGATCGATATGACATCTCTTCATTTACTGCTACAAACTGATAACGGTCAGATCAGTATGATTTAAACCATGTAAATGCAATTCCACTAATGCCAGCATAATTTTCGAGTCTATTCAAAAGAATGTTGTGGTCGATAGTGTCAAATGCGTTAAGCGTTAAGGAGCAACTGTGTCTAAAGTGCTGGAAAAGAGAGAGTCAGTTTCTGTCGCAATATCGAGTTCTTCTAAACTATCTGGAATGCTGAGGAGATGAAACTGATCAGGAATATTTTTAATAAAGCAATATTTAGTGGCAGAAGTCGGCTTTGCAATGTTGGCTAAATGAGGTATACACGAGACTAGATAACTCTGCTGCAGAATTTCAACGGCATCAACATTGAAAGTATGCTACCGTTCGAAATGTTTAGGGTTGGTGAGACTTTTTTAAGTTTTTGAAAGCAGGGTTATTATAGTTAACATACTATTTTCATTTAGTTTAATTTTATATACAGTTACTGAAAGTAAAACTGAATTAAAAATTAGTATAAACTTTATAGACATAAACAACATAAAAAACAATAACTAATACAAATGACAAAAATATTCAAATGAAAATATAATAACAACTATATCAAAAAATAAAATAATATCTGATAATAAAAACACTGTTTGAAAGAAGCCTCCTATGCTGTATATATTTATTAAAAATACAGTAATATTGTGAAATATTATTACAATTTAAAATAACGTTTCTATGTGAAATAACTATTTCTTTTTATCAATGTTGATAACAGTTGAGCTGCTTGATATTGTTGTGGAAATGTGATGGTTGCCGTTTTTCAGGATACTAAAAATTGTTCAAAAGAATAGCATCATTTAAAATATAAATGATAAATATCATTCAATATATTATCAATATATTTATCACTTTTTATCATCTTACTGACTACAAACGTTTTGAACAGCAAAATTAAGATCTCATGAATGTTGCATTTAAGTAAAGTCGGAATGATTGTATTTACAAGATGAGCACAAATTAACGAGACAAAAAAATACATAATTAGCACTGGATTTTCTTTAAGCACTGAACATGATGAATTCAAGAGTTATGGAGAAAGCAAATTAGTATTGATCAAAAGTTTTAAACTGTGAATGTTGTACTCATTCTAGGCACTTTTAATGAAGAATTAGTGATGAAGCTTGCCAGAAAACACTACTCATTTAGTCAGTTGATGAGGAGGCACTCGTACAACCGAACAACATTTGTTATCATTCTCTGTGGCACTTTGAGAACGATAAAATACACAGATAAAGCTTCAATTACAAATCTAGTGTGCATCCATTTTATTGAAGTGTTGCTAAAAATCTTCCAAGGTTGGTCAGTAAGTGATAGAGAGAAAGGAATATGAAGCTGCATCTTATTCTGACCAAAAACCCCTCATAATTAACTTCCCAACAGGACCTGAATGCAGCAAAAGGCAATGCCACCAAAAAAAAAAGAGAAGAGGAAGAAGAAGTGACCTTTCTCATGAGTTAAACATCAACTATAGTTGATAGCCTGCTCATTGAAAGGTTTGGTTGAAAGCTCACTTGTTAAGTTGCAAAGTGCATATGACAAAGGATTTGCCCTGTTTTCTGTACTGTTTTTGTTCTCATCCAATCATCTCACCATCACAACAAAAAACACCCTCAAACTCTTATTTCACAAAGTTCTCATTTTGTGTGACAAATTCAGATGCTGAGCACATGAAAAGCAACACGAGGAATGTTAAAGACGTCTATGTTATGGCTTCTGGTGTGAAGAAAATGAGCCACGGCACACAGATTCCATTATTCATCTACCCACTGGCCATATACTTATTCAAGGTTCCGAACAACTGTCCCGTACACGCTAGTCATCCATTCCAATCAGTGTGCTATAATGCAGTCGCTGAGGTGTGCAGAAAAGGCAGTGGACGGCATCTCAACTCTTCTGGGTGAACATCGTACACTCAAAACTTACTATGTTAATGTTAAAGCAATGGTTCATCAAAATTCAGTAATTTACTCACTTGTGTTCTTTGGAACACTGAAGAAGATATTTTAAATAAAACTAGTTGTTCTTTTACATCCAATTGGAACTGGAGCTTTAGATGCTATATTTCAAGTCTTTTTAAGTTGTAATATAACTTTGTGCAACTTAAGCTGTAATTCAGTGATAAACTTCCATTGCATTGGACTGTTAACTGCAATCGGGTCATTGAATCATTTGAGTTCTAAAACCAAATCATAAATAGAAAAAAAAAAAAAAAAATCATGAACGATTCTTCAGTTTCAGAGACCAGTTTTTACTGTATTTTTGTTTAAATAGATGGCCTTGGTGAGCATAAGAGACTTCTTTCAAAAACATTAAGCATCTTACCGACCCCAAACATTTGAACATATTAGTATGGACTACTTTTATCACCCTTTATGATGCTTCATTTATTTTTATTTTTATTTTTATTTTATTTTTTTTGCATTACTTTGCTTCAGTTGTTTGCTTTCATTATATTGAAATACAGAAAAAAGAAAATCACTGGGGCTAGAATGACATGAATGATTATTCTTAATCATTTTTGGTTGAGAAACTCCTTTAATAGTTCAAACTTTGAGCATTTTGTTATTTTTTTTATGCCCTAATGGGTCTGAAATTCAGTTAAGAAACTTCGAAAATCTAGAAATACAGATGGGCAATGTGTTTTCAGGGATCATACTAATGTAGTTTGACATACAGTAAAGTCAACAAACACTTGCAGCGGGAAAATGTGTGTGTGTTAGTGTAAAAAACAAAACTGACTAGGCCTACATTTTGCAGCCACTGTCTTGACGTGTGCTTGGCCGCGAGCGTCGCTGTCGCAGCCGCGTCTGTGTGAGAGAAAAAGTCAGTGAATTTGAATATTGATGAGGAGAAGTGGCTTTTCTCTTATGCAGATTCACTGCGCCGCCATCCACGCCTGGGACGCTCCAGTAAACATAATTTAATTTGAGCATCAGGATAATCCAGACAGGAGGAATGTTTCAAATAGCTTGTTAGTCATGCTCCGTTCACACTGCAGTGCGTCCCCTCTTTCAGAAGCACGCATTCACAAAATCTACACTTTATCACCCTCTAATTGTCCCCTCAGTGTTCTGTGAAGTTTTCAATTGCAGGACAAACTGAACCCTGTGCAATCGTTCTCCTCTATGGCTTTTAAATTACTAGTGTACAGGATATTGGCCTCATTGATTTAGAATAATAAAAAATACAACTGTTAATAGTAGATTGAATGTGGAAAATGTGAGTGGTGCTTATATGTACAAAACCTGGCATCATGATGATGCAGGTAGGCATAACAAAATGCACAGCTAATTACAAAAACAACAACATGACATAAAAAACAACATAAAATAAAACGACAAAAATATATAATAAAACAAATTGTACTGACATAAAATAACAAAACAAATAACATAAGCAAAGCAAAAAAACCTAAAATAAAACAACAAATAATAAAAAACAAAATAAATAAAATGATAAATAAATAAAAATACAACAAAAACTAAAAGAAACCAAGCAAAAAATAAAATAAAACAACAACTAATAAATGAAACATAAAATAAAATACAAATATAAAAATACAAAGACAAGCAAATGCAGAAAATAAAATAATAAATCAAATAAAACAAAACATAAAATAAATCAAATTCAGCAAAATAAAACAATACATACAATACAAATACAAATAAATATCAATTTAACTAAATTATTTGATTATGCATAGAGGAAAGAATATAGGCCAACGGTCAAGTTTAGCTTTCACTGTTTCATTATGCTGCAGAATTTCGCAATTGGCCAATCAGAATAGTACAATTTTCTACAGTCCATGTTGTCTTTGAAAAGAAAAGAAAAGAAAAAAAGCCCCCAAAAACCCAAAGCGTTGAGCAAAAATCTTTTTGCCTCCTGGAATGACTGTGTATGTAGTCTGAGATAACTTGCATTATTAAACCCAATGTGAGTGTTTGTGTGTATTCGTGGAGTTGAACAGAAGTTCATTACGCCGTAGAATATGTATTGTTTCCTTTGGAGGAAGGCAACATGCATTTCAGCATCACAGGGAGGAAGTGAACACACAAACACACAGCAAACTTTGATAAAACAAGAGCAGCTACTAATGAAGCTTTTATCATTCCCAGATTCTTTTTCAATGCCCCGGTGAATTTGTTCGCGATTGTCTTTGATGAGCGTGAGCGTTCAGCACAGACACATAGACATACACACAGACAGACAGGCAGACTTTCATTTACACAAACGCAAACTGTTCCGTGTCTTTCTGAGACACCCGGACAGAGATAAAAGCGAGCTGTTTTGATTTTCTCTTTGATGAGTCTTGGACAGAGACAAGCACATTATGTTAAGATGCCAAATAACACTGGTGAAACAGATGAAGCCTCTTCAAACACCTCCTGCTGGTTATATCTTCCAGAAAATGAGGGCGAGAGAGACGAGAGGGCCATAGGGCAGAGAGGGACCGCAGGACATAGGCAGAATGAGAGATGAGAGGCGTTTATGTCTGCGAGGAGAGCCATCGATGTGACTCTCGCCACCAAGTCCATCTCAGAGCCTTTTCCACCAACAGGGTGTCGGAAAAATCCCCTCCACACTGTGGGCCCTTGAACCTGCTGCTCATCAACACTATGATCAACGGTATAATAATTGTATTCAGAACAAGAACTACTTAGTCTAGCAAAAACTAATCAAGAAAGACGTCACAATGGAAATGTCCACTGTGGTGAAGCAACACACAATAAGATGGAGAACACAGCTTCAATTTGTTCATCGAAATTAAAACATATTATTCATTTGAATGATTTCTGAAGGATCATGCGACACTGAAGCCTGATGATGCTGATCAATTCAGTAATGGTGCT
This sequence comes from Squalius cephalus, assembly GCF_949319135.1. Taxonomy (NCBI): domain Eukaryota; kingdom Metazoa; phylum Chordata; class Actinopteri; order Cypriniformes; family Leuciscidae; genus Squalius; species Squalius cephalus. Next base: position 18,484,000 of record NC_137127.1, on the reverse strand, counting down.
GAAGATGCAGCTTTGCATCACAGGAATAAATGACAGTTTAAAATATATTAAAATAGAAAACTATTTTAATTTTGATCAAATAAATGCAGCCTTTGTTGTGAGCATAGGAGCAGTCTGTCATATCTTTATGTAGGTTTGAACAACATTACAGTGAGTAAATAATGATCATTTTCCTTTTGACATCAACCATTCCTGTAGAAGAATCAGCTATATTGAAAAACTGTGCGAGAAAAGAATTCAAAAGGGGACTTGGAGACAAAAGATTAAGATAAAGGAGGAATTTATGTGTGTTTGGAAGAGAAGGTGAGATTGGATTTGCGTCTAAGAAGAAGCAACACCCTGTGTGTGTGTGTGTGTGTGTGTGTGTGTGTGTGTGTGTGTGTGTGTGTGTGTGTGTGTGTGTGTGTGTGTGTGTGTGTGTGTGTGTGTGTGTGTGTGTGTGTGTGTGTGTGTGTGTGTGTGTGTGTGTGTGTGCGTGTGCGAGAGAGAGAGAGAGAGAGACTGGCCTCAAAAACCATAGGCAAAAGACAAGTCCAAACAAACATTTTCACTCTCACTGTCGCATCTACTGATATACCTGTTCTTCTTCCTACAACCCACTGTTAACTGTGTCTCAACAATAAAAGCGATTTAACCAAAAAACAAACAACTTTGTTCCATCAGTATGAGAGCAAAATGAAAGATGAAGATGCTGTCAGACACTGACACACACAGACACAAACAAATGTTCAGAGAAACGAAGAAAGACACAAACACAGTTCTGTTCAGATGATATAGCGACTTCCTGCTAATGGCCAAACACACAGACACTATCCCCTGGTTTCACAGACAAGGCTTAAGCCTGATCCCAGACTAAAATGCATGTTTGAGCAGTTTTAAGAGAAAGCAAATTGTACTGACATAAAATATATCAGTGTCATTGTTTTGTCTCAAGATCCACACCAACAATGTTTACAAGCTACTTGAATGTCCTTATTGACCTACAGCCGCAACCTGTCAGTGAAACTGGGCCTGTGTGTGTGTGTGTGTACATGTTCTGAAAGTTCAGAAATGTTCACTTTTTTAAATTAAATTAACCACATTCTCATTACAGGTAGCTATTCTCAATTAATATGAGATCATAAAAACATGCATACTAATTAAAATAAATACCTAAATGCCATTTAAAATGGCATTTAATATGTGACACTGCATAACATTTTATCTGTGTCAATGACCTCCGACCTTTCGTGTCTGTAGTGTCTGCCTCTCATCCAGCGGCGTGGTTAAAGCCTGTGCTGCCATGACAACAGGTATATTGGCTGACCTTTTGACTTGCGTCCTCCAGCCATCCCGTCACTGCAGAGCCCGATACCCCACAAATGACCTTAAAGGAGAAGCAAGATAAGAGCATCATGGATACTTCAGTGTTTCAGTCAAGGATTCAATTAGTGTTAGACAGAAATAAGAGTCTAGAGAACCATCAAGTTACAGTCCTCTGTTTTCTCTCATATTCCCAGAGGAAAATGAAATGATTTATTTTGTATCAACTTTATATTTAATGTTCCTTCTAAAATAGCTACATTAGGAGAAACAGGTACAAATAAAAATGTTGTCATACAATGAGGGAACTATAAAATTTATTTGGATAGCATCTCAGATCGTTTAATATTGGATTAATTTAAAAGTTCATAGTGGGATATTTGCATTTTGACTACAGGAAAGGGTTATTTTTATTTATTAAAACTAAAGCCATAAAAATATCAAATAAAATAGCCTATGAATGATAGGCTACTAAAATATCATTGCTCTGGACGTTTGTGTCATGGCAAATCCGAGCACAATTTGAGATCTCTTCTGAACCTCTAAGGGTGTTGTAGATTAGTAGGATATTTGTATTTTGCTTAAACAGACTTAAATAAAAACTTATATAGGCTAGTTGATCTCTCTTTAATCTCATATGTGCTAAGAATAAACAAGTGATATACAGAAATCTCATTTACCATTTTTCAGCTTTTGATTTTTGAATAGCATTTTATTTAAAAAGTTACCATGATGCTTGAACACTCTAAATCATTATGTAAACATTTAATCCAATGAAATGCGGTACAATTCACTCAATCATCACAAAGGTTTGATCATGTAAACAAGAGCGGAATATGATGCGCAGCTCCACACTGCCCCCTCCTGTCTGAACACAGAACTGTACAGGACGCAAGTGACACGACCACGGAGAAGAGTGTGCTGTGGAAGGAGAGTTTCATGAAATCATTCCTGAATCTTTGAGAAGATTTTTAACGACATGCTTAATGCAACTTGTTCCAGCTGAAAATGCGCTAAATAACTCCACCGGAAACAGGGTAAGAGATCGAGCTCCACCAACATCACACCCACATCGTAAAACATTCAAATAAAGTGTTGATTGTGTTGAAAATAAAAACTTGAGAGGAAATTCTCTTGAGCACAGCCCAAACCTTTCTTCTAACGTGTCATTTTCACCGTTAGTTTAAAACTCCATCACCTCTTCAGTTCTTCGTCACCTCAGCAGTCTCATTCCCTCTGTCAGCATCTCTCGGTTCTGTCATCTTTCTCGTTGTTTTTCCCTCCTTCTCACTTTGCCTTTGGACAAAATGAGCAGATGTTTTCTCCTATCTTCATTAACTTTCTATAATTAAAAGATACATACATACATACAGTGGCGGCCGGTCAATTACTTCCTCTCAGGTGTGTAATTTTCTTTCTCTTTTCTTCCTTTAATGAGCTACCTGCTATATATTTAGACAATATTGTGATTAAACTTTACCACATGTAAACAACACTTTATAGTTATAGTACATTCACAAGTTCACACTTACAAATAAGTCAGATAGAGTCAATGGTATGCATATTTGGCGTGCTGTTCGAGGAGAGGGCTCCAGGCTCAGTACCCAAACTGTTCGGCCCGATAACGGCCCAGATCCGGCAGGCCAGAAGAAATAACTCGGCACGGTTGCGGTTGCCAGACTCGGGATGAGTGACACCCCAGAATCAGCCCAAATACACTGGCCCAAGTCCGGCTGCCGAAACTGCCGGTGGCGGGTTTAGGGATCAGTGTTTAGTGTAGGCAATCAGTACAATGATTGACATGACCCAATGAAATCTTTAGAATTAGCTGCAGGGCGGGATTTCCACTGAACTGGTTTGGGGGGGAATCATGCAAATTGAACACTTACTCAGTACTGGCCCGAATCTGGGTACTAAAACGGAGCTAACACTGCCGGCATTGGGCCACAATCATGCCAACAAAAATGTTACACTTAGCCAGCCCGGTACTGGTCCGAGACTGGGTACTGAAACTGAGCCGACGCTAGGCCACAATGACGGCAGCAAAAATGGTACTCTTAGTCTTGTTTGCTAAATTAGAAAACATACTTGCAATTACACTTATACAGTTAAAAACATTTTTGTGTTCAGTACAACTTCTAAAATATGTGTATTAAAGACTACAATAAAACCAGAGCTTTGAATAATTAGTTTTTCCACAAAATGATAATTACCATAAAATCCTTAAGATGGCATCTACTTCCAACTTTAAAAATATAATATTAATTTTACAGTGTCCTTGTAAGACACAAATAAATGTCAACTATAGGGTTTTATGTCAAATTAACCCCACCTTCTACCTCGAAACATCCATATTTGCTCCTTTTCCCCCAATTAAAAATGACACAACAACAATATGAGTGGTATGAGAATTTATTTGGAACATAACATTAACATACAACTTTATAAGAACAACTAAAAAGTGTAATGAACAATAATAGAAAGAAAGAAAACTTTAGGAGCCACCTCAAGTAAGCGTACCATAAAAGAGGGAATATTATTGACAGAAAGAGAGACAAAAAGGGGAACAGACAATGGCACATGATTAGTCAGATAGATCTTAGAAATCTCAGACTGATAACATGAATGGTAACTCTGATAAACATTTGGAACACACCTTAGGTAGAAATTGTTTGCTTTTGGGCTGCTCTTTTTCTCCCGCATCTCTGTCTGAAGGGAGCTGCAGCCATCTTTTGATGAACTTTTCAATGTCTCCATCTGATGCACTGGCAGTACCTGCATTTCTTCGCACTGATTTAAAACAAAAAACAAAAAAAACACTGACTATCTGGGTATTTGGCCCGAACCCAGAGTACCCCTCCTGTATTCCTGGCTCCGCAACGGTTGAAGTCTGTGTGAAGACTGCAAGAGCACTCGCCATGATTTCAAAAACAACACATTCCAGCGATAGATCGGCTCTTATTTAACACAAACGAGCAAATTGCTGATCAAATGGAGATGTTTCTTTCTATTAGGTACATCTGTGGCGTGATATTTTTCAAAAAGTGGTGGGGACAAAGGGTCGATATTGCCTATCCCACCCGCAAATTACGCCAAAGACCAGTGTAAAATCTGACCTTAATAGACCTTATTCAGAGCAGCACCATGGTATGGAAGAGAGGCTGTGAGGGATAGATATACCGTGTTTTCAATGGAATTCTCTGTAAAAAGCTGTATAAAGCTCCTAGATCACTTATTATTTTCCACAGCTTATGTTGTCTGGATTTTTTTGTCTACTGAAATTTCTTGGAAAGATATTTCTACAGCGTCAGCAGAACAATCCAAAAACTCATTAAATAACATTACTACCGACTGAAGGGATGTATGTCTATCCCTCACAGCCTCGCTTTCATTCCCGTTAAAAATCAAAGATGGCACAGCTGTGAATAAGGTCTTTGAGAATCAGATTGATGTTAAATCGTGAAATTAGCGCGTGCATATAACCAACAAACACTCCAAATAAAGAAAATCAAACGCTGATGCTGTAAACTCAAGAGCTTCTGAGGGATTATGGGAAATAGCATCTATCGGGCCAGAGTGCCAACAGGATTGGGACTCCACAGACACACTGAGACGTGCCGCGTGTCTAATCCCGAACACTAGACGATTCCCCAAGGAGGTGAGACTTCAAAAAGGATCCCGCCCACAGCTCCAGAGATAAAGCACCCCACAATTTTCAATTAACCAGTCTTTTTCATGTTTCGTTGTGTTCCCTCGGTTTGTTTTTTCTTGTTTATTTAAAATTCCATTCTTTCCATCATTCCTCTGACTATCGTTCAGGGCAAAAGTACCCACACACGAAGAGACGAACACAAATTGTCTTCTTCACAGTGTGAGATGCATATCAAGCACTGAGTTACGGTCCCTTACTGTAACGATGACAAATAACGATAACAGCTTGCATCAGAGCGTTTGCATCGTGGCTTCAGGCTACAGTCCCAAGATACTCACGGTCGACTTCTTGTTGTGCATGTCTGTCAATAATATCTACAGAAAAACCCCTGAAAATATTTATCCCCGGCAAGTATACACCTCGGGCTGTGGTTTCTGCGGGCTGAGAAAGGTCTCACTCTGCCGTTAAACAAAATTAAACAAGAACTGAAAGGAAAGTCAAATTAAGTCAATTAAAGGAGTTAACAACTCATTTACATGTTGCAAGAAAATAGAGGGCGATGTCCCATGAGGCAACAGGGCATAACCCCAGCGCATTTTCGATGACGAGGCAAAAAGAAGTGCTGACAGCTACGACACACTAAAGTGAGCAATCGCTCGAGGGACTTTATCATGAAAAGCGCCGTTATCAGTGATGAGCGCTCCTTATATAATTCAATAGGAGGGCATGTATGTGTGCTTATACAGGAGCAAGAGCGACAACATGATCTTTCATATTAGTGAGGCGTTAAAACTCCTAATTGCCCTGTTGAAACTCATTGGGTGTGACATCAAAAAGACATAAAAAGAAAAGAGAAAAAAAAAAAAGCCAGTGAGGCATCTACTTGATTGCCTTGAGTAAAGCGCCACTGATTTGCATATTAATTGATATGCGGGAAGTGCAGAATGCCGGCGATGCGAGATGTGGCGTCCTTCAAACTCCCCGTCCGCCTAAACGTGAGTTGGCGTGACACTTCGTAATATATTTAGACACTTGGACAGTGATGTGTTCATTACCTGCGGCTCTCTGCAAAAATAACAGGAACTTCTCAAAGTGACACACAGGAAGTAGAATTATGTCGGGTTGGAGCTTACCTGAAATAGTCATATTCCAAATCATGTTTTCAACTCCTGTAACTTGAGAATCTTCAAAACGTCCACTGTGTCGCAGTAGTATTTCATGGTGATAACCGAGTCTCAACACCAAAGAATGGGCAGCGACCTGAAAATAATCTGCTAAACAAACTCAAGATCATAAAATAGACTCCTTAAGAATGTACAATGTTTCATTTTTGGGATCTTCAACCTTTTCCAAGAAGCCTTCATGAATAAAGAGGAAGGACATGACTGTTACATATTGCATAAAACTGAGTATGGTACCATATTATGTTTTTATATACTTTACAATGCTTGCAAAGGCATCAATCGCTTAGTTTAGGTAGAAGTAAACTTATTTTTAATGGATTTGAATAAAATGAGCATAGTACTGTATTAATGTATTTACAAGCTTTAAATGCTCACAAAGTCATTAAAATAATTTTTGACTACTGCATATTCATTCATTTAAGATGTTACGGACAATTAGCTGAACTTTTGCTAGGTTGACTTATTTGTAATGCGTTGTTGTTGTCACAAACATTAGTTTGAGATTAAACAATAAATGCAATATAACCCTGGTATACTGATAATCTATTACTAATAATTTTATGACTTTTATGGAGACAAAAAATTATCTAATTGAGTTGATAAAATTTCTAAATAAGTTGGCTGAAAAGTCATTTAGGAAGCTTTTGTTTATGAGTACATTGACAACGGAATTTAACTAATCATTTTTGATCATCACAATGAAACATTTAAGAAGAAAAAAAAAGATCTTATTGAGTTGACCATAATTCTAAAATATTTTGCCCAAAAGTAAATTAACCTCCTCTATGAGCCCAATTTACAGGTAATTATTTGTAAATCTGGTTTACCTTGTGTTGTTTATTTAGAAGATTGGTGGAACCTTAAAACTGCAATGCAGGTTTCAAAAATGATATTCAAATCTGCACTGCCAAAATAGAAGTTAAAAGTTTTACACATACAAGATTCAGTAAACACTGAGATCAGACATCACCTACAAAAGCCACCTAATGCATTCTGAGCTGGAATAGATAGCTTTAAAACTCAGACATGCTCTATCAAAGTGGACTTCAAAAGCTCTGCCGCTCACGTTAAAATATTCCCTCTCACAACAAGGTCCTCTGCAGTCAAGAGACATTCCAAACACTTGCCGTCTCCGTGGTTTCGGCCCTGTCAATCAAAGTGCAGTAGAGAGGGAGGAAGTTGCTCTGGGACATGGAGCCTAGAGTTCATACAGGATGAACATGCATTATGCATTACAGCAATAGGGAGAACACCTGAGGAGAAACATTAGGACATGCTGTGAATAAGGGATGGTTGTAAGATCCTGATACTCTGCAGTCTGGCTATGACGGAAGGAAGAACCTTAAGAGATACTGTTCCACTGCAGGAGACTAAAAGCATACAGTACTTCTATAATATATTCACATGTATTCCAGAACAGTGCAAGTATTGGCTTACAATGAATCTCTTGTGTTGTAGTTTTGGAAGTTGTTAAAATATATAATGAATAAAATGCACACAGCATTGCGCCAAATACTTTTCCCGGAACCTAAAATCCAATCTATGGGAACGACAAAACAAAGCCATCTTAATGTATGGTATCAAAGCTAGTTCTCAAGGTACCAAAAATCCTAAAAGGAAGGAAGCAACACATTAAACATGAAAAAAAACATAAGCTGATGGCCCATTTGGGATTCCTCAGAATGCCACAATGATGGAATCCTTTGGAGAACCTCTGAAGGTCTCAGGGTATCAATTATCATCAAGGGAAGGAAGAAATATCATACATGAAATAATAACTTGAGGGACCATTGAAGGAAGGAAGAAACACACTATAAAAAAGGTCCTTTGTTGGACCATTTAAGGTTGAAAGAAGAATGTCTTTGGAAAATCTATAGGTGCCCTTTAAAAAGCTACGCTCTCAAGGAGTTGAGATACTTTTAAATTTATCTAAAAATATCTAAATTACTTTTTCAAATAAGTATGTTACTTTGTTTTTCCTTTGATTGACTGACACCTCTCGTCTTCATGTTGAGAGCAATCGGAAGCGCGGAGGCGTTGTGTGCGCTGTGTAAACATGATGTTATTGTAGTTCTAGATTAAATGTGAGCATGCATTTACATAACTCACTTGCTCAAAAACAGATTCAGTATTCCTCAAAATAAATCAAACTGTGGAAAGCAAACTCTGAATATTACGCAAACCTGCAATAATTAAATGTCAAAGTACAAAACAACTATTTTATCTCACTTTATTACCAATGTCTTTGCTGCTGACCTTTAATAATCTAATTCAACCATACTTATAAGCAAAAAATATTTTAATTTTTTTAATAAAAAAAAAAAAGAAAAAAATCTCTTTTGTCTTATTTCTTTGCCTAGAAATACATCACATAAAATTGATTATTTACCATTCAGGGAGCATTTCAAAATATTATAGGCACGCCAGATCCAAAATTCATCGTGGAGATGCCAGTTCTAAAATGCATTGTGATAAGTACGGTTAAAAGTTATTCAAAATTAGCTCAGAAATGTCAAATATAAAATTAGTGCATGCCCATGTCCATGACATATTATTCCTTCCAAAGTATTAGCATGACTTAAGTAGCATTTATGTGCACCTTAAATTTAATACTTGAGGTTAGGGGTCTTGAGATTTTAACCAAAATGATGAGCAGCCATATCACCCTGTAGTCCAAGACTGGTTGCCCACTGAAGCTAAGCTGGGTTGAGCCTGGTCAGTACCTGGATGGGAGACCTCCTGGGAAAACTAGGTTGCTGCTGGAAGAGGTATTAGTGAGGCCACCTGTGGTCTGTGTGGGTCCTAACACCCCAGTATAGTGATGGGGACAGTCTCCTGTCAAAGAGCACCGTCCTTCGGATGAGACGTTAAACCGAGGTCCTGACTCTGTGGTCATTAAAAATCCCAGGATGTCCTTCAGAAAAAGAGTAGGGGTTTAACCCCGGCATCCTGGCCAAATTTGCCCATTGGCCTTTGTCCATCATGGCCTCCTAATCATCCCCATATATATATACTGATTGACTCTATCACTCTGTCTCCTCTCCACCAATAAGATGGTGTGTGGTGGGTGTTCTGGCGCATTATGGCTGCCGTCGCATCATCCAGGTGGATGCTGCACATTGGTGGTGGTTGAGGAGATTCCCCCCTTCCATATGTAAAAGCGCTATATAAATGTAACAAATTATAATTATTATTATGAGCCTTAGCTATTGTTCATGCTGAAATGAGGACTAAAAAATCATTTTAAAAAGAGAACAAATCCAAGCAACTTGTGTTTGACATGTGCTGTTTATTTGAACAATTATGTTACCAAATATCTATTAAATATACATCTCTCATTCAAGTTCAAAGCATCAGAGGAGACAGCTAAACCCCAGCATTTACAAGCACGTCTGGAACACCCCGTGTCCATCACTGTTAAGGCCCCCAGGCATTTGGCTTTCTCTTGGACTGACCGGACAGAACATAAACACTTCAGAAGCGAGAGAGAGGGAGAAAGCAAGCGAGAGAGTCTCCACAGCGATAGTGTGACTGTAAAGCTCAGGATATGAGAAAAACTGGACGGTCACTCCAGCTCATGAAGAAGATTAGATTTAGATGGGGTTAGAAACCATAATAGAAGCCATCCTGCCTTAAGTGTTACTGCCAGGAGAAAAGAATCATAAATTACAGTCCAAAGTTGTTTTTTTACATTGTTCATATAAAGGTTATTAAAAAAAAAAAAAAAAAAAGAAAACACTTCTACGACTCCTACGCAACAGTTTTGAAGGTCTGCAGTATCAAGTTGGTTTGGTGGATGAGCCGGTTGGCACTGGCAAACACGTTTATTGCCCTGGAAGAAATGTGGAGAAGGAAGGAATACAAATTAGATCTGAACACATATCAATGTTACAGGTGAAATTACAAATGTTATGCAGCGACACCCTAATGCCATTTCCAAAAAGATGGAAAGACAAAAAATTTACACAAATTATGAGTTCATAAACCACCATCATTATTGTCGCCTCTGCTCAAATAACTTTCTCGCAGTGCTAATAAGGTACACTACTGTTTAAAAGTTTGCAGTCAGTAGATTACTTTTAGAATAGATGCATTCAATTGATCAATAGTGACAGTAAAGACATTTATAACGTTACAAGCTTTCTATTTTGTAAATGCTGTTCTTTTGAACTTTTTATTCAAAGAATCCTGCAAAAAAATTAGGAAAGCAGGGCAACTGTTTTCAACATTGATAATATTAAGAAATGTTGAGACGGAAATCAGCATATTAGAATGATTTCTGAAGGATCATGCGACACTGAAGACTGGAGTAATGATGCTGAAAATTCAACTTTGCATCACAGGAATGAATTACATTAAAGGGATAGTTCACCCAAAAATGAAAATTCTGTCATCATTTACTCACCCTCAAGTTGTTTCAAACCTGTAAGAATTTCTTTTTTCTGCTGAACACAAAAGAAGATATTTTGAAGAATGTCTGTAACCAAACAGTTGATGGACCCCATTGACTTCCATAGTAGAAAAAAAAAAAAATACTATGGAAGTCAATGGGGTCCATCAACTGTCTGGTTACCGACATTCTTCAAAATATCTTCTTTTGTGTTCAGCAGAAAAAATAAATTCTTACAGGTTTGAAACAACTTGAGGGTGAGTAAATGATAACAGAATTTTCATTTTTGGGTGAACTATCCCTTTAATAAAATATATTCAAATAGAAAACACTTGTTTGAAATTGCAATAATATTACACAATATTACTTTTTTACTGCATTTGATCAAATAAATGCAGCCTTTGTGAGTAAAAGAGACATTAAAAAATATTTATAATAAATCTTACTGACCCCAAACTTTTGAATACTTCTACTTTTTGTAAAATGCATATCACACATGTCTACAGGAAGGGTACTTTAACTTATATTTTTTTCCTTAATATGCCACATTTCTCCATGCATTTTATGGAGAATAATATTAAATGCTACGCAATAATTAATTATGCTGAAACAATTCACTATTAAAGATAGCTATCACTATAAATTTAATTAAAATGATCAAACATTACTATGTCATTTAATTCCTAAAAGATCATTGGAACTGCAACACTGCTTGTCTGATAAAATCTTAAGTACTGTAACATTTTCATCAATGTATATTACCGTTATTTAATTTTCAAATTACTAGTTCTTTGTTGTGTTAAATATCATGGCATGCTCTGATGGAAGCACAAAAGATAACAAGAATCAAGCCAAGAATTCTCCATTATAAATTTATATGAAAAAAAAAAAACCAACCCTTTGGCAAGAAAAAATAAAAAGTGATCTGCAGTGAGAATAATGGGTGATTCTTAAAACTTCCATACTTTCCGTCTTTGAAGTATGTTTTCAGAGTGTCGCTGAAGCTTTTTGAGTGCTTCACAAACTCCTTCTTCTGATGCTCAAGAGCCTGGAAAACACAAAGCCATTTTTATTTTTTCCTTCAGTAAGTGAGACAGTATACTGACTGCATCGATCCAATAATGAGTGTGTGTGTGTGTGTGTGTGTGTGTGTGTGTGTGTGTGTGTGTGTGTGTGTGTGTGTGTGTGTGTGAGTTGGTAATCATCACGTTGTGGGGACAAAATGTCCCCACAAGGATGGCAATAACCGAAATCCTTGTTCGTGTGGGGACATTTTTTGGTCCCCATGAGGAAAACGGCTTATAAATCAAAAAAGTGATGTTTTTTCGAAAATGTGAAATTGCAGAAAGTTTTCTGTGATGGGTAGGTTTAGGGGTAGGGTTAGTGTAAGGGAATAGAATATACAGTTTGTACAGTATAAAAATCATTATGTCTATGGAAAGTCCCCATAAAACATGAAAACACTACGTGTGTGTGTGTGTGTGTGTGTGTGTGTGTGTGTGTGTGTGTGTGTGTGTGTGTGTGTGTGTGTGTGTGTGTGTGTGTGTGTGTGTGTGTGTGTGTGGACATGTTTTTCTACACCGGTGGGGACTTAAACCTGAATGCACACAGACTCATGGGGACTCGTGTCACCGTGGGGACCTAAATTGAGGTCCCCATGGGTACAAAAGCTTATAAATCATACAGAATTAGTTTTTTTGAAAATGTAAAAATGCAGAATGTCTCCTGTGATGGGTAGGTTTAGGGGCAGGGGAAGTGTAAGGGGATAGAATATACAGTTTGTACAGTATAAAAACCATTACGTCTATGGAGAGTCCTCACAAAGATAGTGCACCAGACATGTGTGTGTGTGTGTTGTCACTCACCCTTCTGTTCTGGTACTGGTATTTCTTAAAGACGTTGTTCACTGTGTCCAGTAGTTCTTTTATTGCACTGGCTATATCTCTGTGGACACCAATTAAACAAATGTTCAGACATAATTGTATCAATGTCTCACTCATGTGACCTTTTCCACTCATCAGTCATATTTATGACCTTCAGTGGGGAAAGTAATGGTGGTGAATACTAAATATTTGACTGTTAACTCTTTCCCCGCCATTGACGGAATTTTCCGACTTTCCATGTTTTCACTGTTATAATGTAGGTTTAATTGCACTATTACACATCTTCTGAAAGAGGACTGAACCTCCTGATCAAAACACGTGTGAGGAAGACACAGAAACAAGCGAGATCATATGTAAGCAGATGCATATGTAAAATAACACGATCATCAACATTAAACAGCATATAAATCAAAACTGCCTAATGTTACTGAATCAAACGTCGACCCAGGAAGCAAGCATTAGGGGTGTTGATGGACTCGATCTACTCCATCTATGTTTTGATCATCGTTCTGAATCCGATCTGGATGTAGTCTTTGACATAAATGTGTTTCTCTCAGTTTTTTGCTCAAACTGTTGTTGTTTTTTAATGAAATTTACCCAAGTTTAAGTGTTGATTTAAAAAAAAGAATGCAAATCAGAGGCACTGTTCTTTCTTTTGAAATATCACATCATGTCCATATATTTATACAACAAAAATATTCTGGGGGTCATGAAACTTTTTAGAAAATGATCAAAAAGGCTGGCGCTTGCTGACAACTTTTCAAAAGCGCTGGCGGGGAAAGAGTCACTGCTTTTTACATACAACTGTCAAAAATTCGTACATTTTAAAACTGGCTAAAATCTGTCTGAAAAAAATAAAAAATAAAATCCACCCTCAAAAATCAAAAGAAAGAAGGAAAAAGAAAACAGATCTAACTGCTCTTAGAAAACAGGCTTCATTTTATAATATCAAAAATGTCTTTTGATTTGAGAGTGAAACACGAGCCAGACATTTCTTTAAATATTAAATAAATACTTCAAAAAGAAACTCTGTCAGGGCAAGTGTAAAAGTAAAGACTGACGTAATGATACGAAAGTCATGACGCAAATGGGGAAAAAGGGGCAAGTGAATTTTTTCAATTATTTTTATTGTTATTATTTGTGTGTGAATGTGCACATGAATATGTTCTCACTTGATTGTCTGCAGGAAACGGACTCGGTCATTGATTTCATCAGGGATTTTGCTGAGGATCTGTTTCAGTGCGCGAGCTCTTTCATTCAGGTCCTGGAACTCCCGCTCAGGCCTGTCAATCATGTACTCTGCACACAAAGAACACGCCCACAAGAAACACTCAGTAACCATGGCAACAAAAGTTTAATTCTAATGACCCGTCATTAAAATGTGATGCACTTAAAGACATAGAACTTTTAACGGCCAATCACGATCGACAACCGTCTGAACTGAGACCATAATACATGCTACTGAACAAATGCTGAAATGTTAAATGCACTGCAGATGACTCCATAGCAATGCAGAAACTTCTATATTATCATGTAAACACAGTCAGGCACCTCACAAACAAAGTATACAAGGATAGATTACAGTAGGAAGAGCAAAACAAGGATTTTACAATTGGCTTGGATTCAATTTGGAGGTACATTTAGTATTCTTCACATTTCAAATCAACAAAAACGCACATTAGCCAGAAACCCAATGCGTTTCTGTGCATTCATTAGCAGAATACATCTGAACATGTCAAAAACACTTGCAAAAAGGAAGAAATTAAATTATGAGGGAAAATACATTAGTCTCACTACCGTTTTAATTCATGGGGAAACAGCTCCCCCTAGAGGCACGAGGCTGCAACGTTAACAAGAATTTGCATTGCAAACCATACAAGCGTGTTTTTCTCCTCTCAAAAAATGTGAAAACTCATAAGCACCCTCAACATCATCGGCAGCCATGCGTAATAAAGACTCTGTGAAGTTGATCTCCACGTTCTTCTTCTCCAGAATTTTCATGATAATATCCTGAGTCAGTCCAGGGTTCTCCTTCTCTGCCTGGACAAATAAAGAGCACAAATCAGTCCAAAACAACCACAAACATATCTTTTTTGAAATAGATTAAAAAAAAAATTGTTTTATTAAGGGTTTCATAATTTGGTCAACATATCAAACGATTCTTATATTCAAATTTAAAGACAAATCAATCTATGTACAGTATTACAATCAGGAAAAGATAAACATGTCAAAATGCTTTCATGATTAATGAATGTCTTCTAACATTATGAGACTGTTACACAACAATTTTACAAAGCCATGAGAAGAAATGGTGCTGCTGAGACAGCAAAAGCAGTCTGCACCAGATTTTTTTGCTGAAATTTTGATTTTTTTCCCCCCTGTGGTCTACTTATATGTTAGACAAGGTTACTTGCACCAAAACCAACTCATTTCCAACTTTAGAATTTAGAAATAAACTGGCCGTTTTGCTACTGTTTGTTTAAAATGTATAATCTTTATATGCAAATGTCCTGTGTTATGACAAAGCCTAAGCCTATCAGCACAGTTTGTATCAGGACAGGCAGAGTTGCTGACAATTAAATGTAAAATCAGCAGTCAGGTATATTACAGGTTCGTGGGGTGAACAAAATTCATGGGGGTTCATTTTTCTAATTTCACCTTGATGACGTAGATACATTTCAGATGGTCTGAAGGAGATTTCTGACTAATTAAATATATGAAAAGAAAAGCAAGCTGAAGAGAGAAGGGTTTTGCCGATCAGTTAATGACAGAATCACGGCATGTTTGCTCACCTTTATGAAAGCTGCTCTCAGAGTCTGTGCTGCAGACAGATTTACTCTCTCCAGCTGTAAAACACACACACACACACACAAACAAGCCATCTTAATTTACTGCCAGATAAAGCAGGTTGTTTGGTTTTAGTGTCGCATACATTATACATAGCCATTATCACCACATTAAAATAGAAATATAGTTGGTAGTGGGTCTAGATTTTGCCTCTAATTAAAGAGACATGAATGAATCCACAGCAGCACATGAAGACTATGTAAAAAGCATGTTTTCTGTGTTAACTGTGCTCATAAGAGAGTATGAAAATCATTTATGACACACTTAAGGATCCATTGTAAACCAATGTTATTGAGTCAGTGTGCATATTTAGTTATAAAATGGGACAACTTTAATGGTTAGATTTAAGACAATACTCTGTTGCTCTTCTTGAAGAAAGAAGAAAGACTGAAGAAATTCAGTCCAGCATAGTTATGTTCAACCATAATCTATTGCATTTTATGTTTGAACGAAATCTTATATCACTGTAACTACAGCATATATTACAACAAAACTACTTTTGCAGTACATACAACCCCAAAATGTATCTCAAATTACAATGTATCATGCAACACAGTATGCAATATGCTGTTCTTTTGAACTTTCTTCAAAGAATCCTAAAAAAAAGATCAGTTTATGCAAAAATATTAAGCAGCACAACTGTTTTCAACATTGATAATGAGCAAACTGATAATCAGCATATTTGAATGATTTCTGAAGGATCATGTGAGACTGAAGACTGGAGTAATGATGCTGAAATTCTGCTTAAATAATAATAAATTAAATTTGAAAATATAGCCTATTCAAACAAAACATACATAATTTTACAGTTTTTACTGTATTTGATCAAATACAGTGCTATGCATAAGTTTAGACACCCATGCTGAAGTTGACTAAAAAGAGGAATAAAAAAATCATCTTTTGGAAACTGAACTTAATGCCTTAATTAAAAAAAATTTGGAAAAATCCAACCTTTAAGGACACCAATTTTCTTTGTGAATGAATAATGTATCGTAAATAAATAAATGTTCTTCCTTAAAATACAGGGTGCATAAGTTTGGACACCCCTATGTTAAATTCCCATAGAGGCAGGCAGATTTTTATTTTTAAAGGCCAGTTACTTCATGGATCCAGGATACTATGCATCCTGATAAAGTTCCCTTGGCCTTTGGAATTAAAATAGCCCCACATCATCACATAGCCTTCACCATACCTAGAGATTGGCATGGTTTTATTTCAGTTAGCCTAATAGCTGGTTTGATTTGCATTGAGAGATGATCTTATGGAAAGTACTCCATGCCAATCTCTAGGTAAACTTATGCATAGCACTGTAAATGCAGCCTTGGTGAGCATAAGATACTTCTTTCAAAAACATAGAAATACAAATATTACTAACCCCAAACTTTTAAACAGTACATTTCTTGGAATGTGGACACAAAGCAATAGCTATATTATATATTTTAAAAAAAATTACAAAACAAAATGTTACAAACAACGCAGCTTGAAATAAAAAATAATTTTGTAGGCCTAACCATCTCAATCCATTGAATTACAACTAAAAAATCCTTAAAAACAATTTATATTTGGAAACAATGGAAAAACAGCTACATTTAATATTTAACTTAAAACAAATAAATATCATAAAATGTCACAGGAACTTAAGGGGAAACCATGAGTGAATAATTTTTAACATTTTAATAACTGAAAAGATCCATACTAATGAAACTATTCGCTGAAATGAACTACATTGTCAAAGATATTGTTATAGTCTAACCTCACTTGTGTCTACAATACTAAAAATGTGTTTAAAAAAGATAGATTGACTGTTAGAAAAAAAGTTTTTTAAAAACATTGAATTAATTAAAAAGCTAAGTTAGCAAAGTTCCTTTCATTTAGTTATGAAACCCCCAGACATCTCAAGTAAAATGGATTCTAAAACATGAACTTATGAAAACCTTTTTCATTTTATTTTAAAAACATTAAAAAAAAATATAGTAATAATAATAAAAAATAAAAAAATTCAAAGATGCTGGCTAGCCAGATAACAACTTCAGCATCCGACTTGTCTGTTAAAATAACACTAGTTCAACCAGAACTAGAAGTGGTGTAAAATGAGTGTGACTCCACTACCTCAGACCTTCCTGAGCATGTGGGTGTGCATCATTTGCATCTCCTAATCCTGAACTTCAGTCTGCGTCAACAAACCATAACTGCTGGAGACAAACCACCATACCTCATTGAAGACAGGGTACATCACGGCGTAGAGAGTCATGGATACCATCGAGTTTGCGTCTGCTTCATTCTTCATCTCTTCCATTGTCATCCTCGTCAGGGCGCGGAAGAGACGGGGGGAGCGTCATTCACTCCTGGGGGGCTCGCGATGAGGGGGGCCCAGACGATCTCTGAAAGGGGCACCAATGAGGAAGAGATTATAAAAGGGTAGCGGGATTCCATTTCACAAGTAAGGAAATGACATTTTCAACCTGCGTTCAAAGGTAGACGTGATAGCCATGGGAAAGCGCCAAGTTTTCGGTGAGATTTAGGCGATTTGGGCCCCTTAAGATTAAAGGTATGAGACACGTGGCCAGTGTAAGAAAAATAAAGGCTATTTCCTGGACGGTGCGCCCATGACTTTATGATGATAATGTTAGATTTTGAATTATCCTTCTCAGGTTGTACGGCCCAAAGACAACAGAGATTGTAAGGAAAATCTTAAGTAGACATAACGAAATTCAACAAATGGACCCTTTTCACATTTCCAGAGTTCTCAGAAGCAGAAGTCGCCACTTCTATAGTGGTGAATGGGAAATACAACAATTACAACTTTTGCGGTCCCATTTGCCACAATAACAAAAGAAATTAAAGCTGCAAGCAGCATTTATCGGGGTTCAAGCAGTTAAGGCCTTTAAGCACAAAAGCTTTATTTAAGTTTTATTTAGCAAATATGTAACCACTGAAATACCATTTACAGCCAATACAAGCAATTTACCATAGGAAATGTATGGTTTTAAAGTATTTTAACAGTTGATATATATGATATTTTAACGCCGCCTATGGTCCGATATCCATAAAACTTTAGATGCTTGTTTAGAATGTTCTCACATATGCGCCCTTGTTTTGTCATGCCCCTTTTCTAAATGACCCTGTTACAGCCACCCAAAGGCAAAAGTTCAACTTTTTTCCGATAATTATTGATTTAGAGAGTCCAGAGAATTGTCCTAGACTGGTTTGGTTCCGATCGAGGGACTAGTTCGCAAAAGTAGGTTCTGGACAAAATTCGACATAGCAGAAAATGTTTCCTGCCTAAATCGAAATTGGAGATACACATTTTGTCTGCCTTGAGCCAGGGATCACAGTGGTGTAAGACACTTGAGTAGGACAAACGGTCTAAGAGTTATGAGCGATTTTGTACTTTTGGTTGCTGTAGCGCCACCTATGGGCCAATCGGGGCAATACTCTTGATAGGTTCTCCCCAAATTGAGGACTACCATTTGGCCAGGTTTCAAGACTCCAGCATTTATGGTTTGGGCTGCACGATGCGTTTTACGGCAGAAGAAAAATAATAAAAATCCTTACAATTAAAATAGGGTTTCAGCACTTCATGCTTGAACCCCTAAAAATCCATGATAGTAGAGGAAAGAATGATGTTGTTGAATGATGACATTGTATTAGAAACACTCAGGCAGCAGCACTAACCTGTTTTGTGTTTTCTTATCCCATGTGAATTCGCCATTAATATTACTGACGTCCTGTGGTAAAATTGCATTACTCCATCTACCATTGTAAAACGAATCCCATCCGAATAGGGCGTTAGTCGACCAAAATTGTATTAGTCGGTTAGTCGCAGAAAACAAAACAGGAGGTGTCGAAATCAGGCTCATTAGATCATTACCGGTGGGTCCTTGTGGTAATTACAGTATGTCGGACAGCAAATCCAAACGTTCACCTATCATCCATCGACCTCAAATATGACTTATTTAAAACATGTGAGTAACTTGGCCGCTCACTCTAATGTAGGCTAAACCTAGATAAATGTGTGCTATCATTAGGCGCATATCCAAGTGTTCGCGCGAGGCATGGAAGCTAAAGTATTAGCGCGCTTACTGCATTTTCCTGGTAACAGAGGAAACAACTTAAAATACTCCGTCAGGTTTGGTCATACAGATTCATCATTCATCAGTCATCATTCAAAACTGTAAAGGGAATACTTTTATGTGTAAACTCACAATAACAACAAAACATTGTGCTTTTGTAAAATAAAGTAAACTAACAGGATGCACTTTCTGCCGTCTCGGTCTCCATGAACTGGAGCGCGTCACAAAAATGAACCGAAACTCGGTGTATAGGCTACTTGCCTCACAGACATAGACATTTCTTTTAAGATAAATAGAAAGCTTGAAATGTGTAGTTTTAAATTAACCAATTCAAATCGAAAACAAATACTTTCTGCTTATGTAATCCGTATGAAAGCTGCATGTCTCTCTATAGGCGCATTCACTTTACTGCAGAGATGCAGAGCATCAACTCTCTCTCAGAGTTAACTTCATTCATTCATTTCATTTTTATTTATTTATTTGACAGGGACACTGGACAGTAAGAAACTGTCCCAGAATTAGCTACAGAGCTAAATTTCATCTGCAGTCCCTGGGCAGAAAATACCAAATCACATTACATACAATATAATATCCCAACTTCATCTTTGCAGACGACACTGACTCAGAAAACACTAGTTTATTAGGCCAATTAACAATTAAAATGTTTCCTTGTTACAGACACATTCATAATTATTAAATGCATTGCGACAAGCTTTATGTGTGCGGATTGGAATACCAGTAGGCATGTATTCCGCCCCAGAGTATATATTTAAGTAATTAAATTAACATAAGCGTGCGATTGGTCGACTAATGGTTTAAATGAACTAGCCTACTAGTCGACTAGAAAAAATATTAGTTTGGGGGCAGCCCTACAAATCCACAACAACGAATGATAATGTCCTGTTTATTACACACGTGAGCTGCAGTTATGCCATCTTCCACTTTAAATGCTCAAGCTTTTAAAAGTTGAGTGGATTCTGATTGGCATGTTATATCGTTCATTAGCTGGGGATAAGGGAAAAAAACATTCTAAAATGTATTCCAACAATATTGCAAGCATTGCCATCATTGTGGTATGGACTTCCTTATTCTCAAAGAATTTGAATGATTATTAGTTAGCGTTATAGTTATCGTACTTGAACAGGCCTTAAGTGACTTTATTTCTTCTCAAAGTCTACAACAACATGCCAAAGTTTTTATTCCTTCACCAACACGTGTGAAACAATAGCACTTCTTGTTATCTGCAGAAGGTCACAGTTCCTCTCAAGCTACAAGGAACTTTACAAACCATTGAAAGCGAGGCACGCTTATCTCAATGCCGCCGATTCAGGCTAATGGACAGGAGGCCGTGAGTCATTCCCACCTGATCGGAAGGCCTTTGGCCCCGCTATGGGAGGTGGCCTTATCTGGGTGACATTCATAGGGATAGCAGTGACGTCATCACATAGAGCAGGTCGTTGCTTCACTTAATGGTCGAAAATACCAGCACTCCTCTTATAAAACATAGTTGCCAGGTTACATATGCATTATAATGACTCACCTTTTTCCTCTTGACAAAGGCCAACCAACACCTGATTCCTGTAGTGTCTCTAGTCTGAGTCTGACCTTGGCACTGAAATGGGTAACACCCTAACACAGGTGAATCCTGAATCAGATCCACCTATACTACATTTTTACCGTATAATGCATTGAAGATTAAAAGTGAAACAACATATTCACTGTCAAGTGAGGGAAAGTTTAGCCAATTATTGAACCACCACAATATGGAATAATGCAGATAGATATGCATGACAATAGGTCATCTGAGTTGTGATTGCACTGTTGTAATTTTGAGTAAATATTAAAAGTATTTTGTTCAGTCACTTCATTTTAGTACCTCACAATATTGTAACTGTAATTATATAAATACTGTCATCAAGCTCTATATTTCTAAAATCAGAATTCATACATTAATATGATTGATTGTGTTAAACCATAATGGTTTTTCAATGTGATGCTGACAAGCTGTCACAAATCAGCTCTTTAATGCTTCTTACAGTAATACATCAACACAAATACTCAGCAGTCATTCAACATCAGTCATTTTCTGCTCTGTTTTTCAGAAAATACACCAACAACAAAAAACTTTTCTTGTAATGTGATTAAAAACAATCACTTCTTCCACTCAAGCTTTTTTAAACTGACAAATATTGGTCAATGTCGCTCTAGAGCAGGTTTTTCCAACTTTCACAGAGCCAGTGATTCTCCGCCAATTCAAGGACCCTCAGAATTAAAAATAAATACAATAATTATTTGATATATATGATAGGTCACCTTCACTTCAATTTAATTAATCCAGCTATTTTTCTGCCAATTTATAAACGGGAACTGTATCTGACTCTTACTTAAGTGGACAATGGCATCAAAACAGATTCTACCGACTGATTTAAGCTGTCAAGATATTTCAGGTTTACACCCAAATGTGACGTCATCATATTTATCAGCACTGCAATTGTGTGAAACACTGTAACAGCTTGATTCTAACGTCTGGTCTGAAACAGATCCAGGATATCAAAGTTTCAACATTTGTAACGTTGAAACAGCTATCTAGCCTGATTCGTATGAATGATTAGTATAAGATCAAAGCCAATGTAATATTTAAACTGTCATTGTAAACCTGATTGAGTAAATTCCTATTATATTTTCTTTCAGTATTCAGCAGGCCTGCTTTTACTGTCTTCAAACCTTATTTACTCTCCATTTAAACTTGATGCCTGGTTAATACTGTTTTGAGATGGGCTTCCTGCCTTGTATAAAACAAAATAAATCAAATTTAAACATCATTACTTTTCTTACTTACTGGTCTATTGTGAGGCTCTGGTTAGCTGGATTGCTAAAGTCTCTGTTAGCTAGGTGACTGCTAGTCCCAACACAAATTATATTCATAGAAACCGCAGCTAAAAGAACATCGTTAATTCCCAGTTCAATTTAAAAGTGTGTTTACAGCCTCTCTTACCTGTGTGAAGCTCGTACAGATGTTTATTTGACTGCCGATTAGCTCGGTAACTCTTTTGAATATTTTCCTTTCTGTGTGGATTGGAATCGCTCGCTAAAGACGGAAGTGTTCTGCATGACCAATCTAAAGGATGAGGGGCGGAGCTAGGTGGTGGTGAGCACCAATCAGAGAACAGAGAGGGGCTAGAACGGAGCTAGGTGCGACGTTTAGTAGTCCTTTAAAAGATTTCAATCGGTGCAAGGCAATACGCAGAAATTTGACAAAGAACTACAACTCCCATGACCGTCATTTCTAAATCTGGCGACATGCAGTCAAAAGACTGGCGTCTGTTTCGCCATATCGCAGTATTCATTGAAAATCGGTTTGGTTAATATGTATATCTTTATTTTAAATGTTAAATTACAAGCAATAAGATAAATTTAGGATATAAACAGAACGCGTAAGCTAACAAATGATAGACGAAAAACAAAAAAGCTGTCAACAAATAAGGGCGCTTTAAAGCTAAGTTTAGGCCTGACCAATCAGAGGAGAAAAGGGGCAGGGCTGTCTCTCATAATAAAGGTGTGTGAGGGTGCAGAGACGAGCAGGATTTAACATCAGCATCCCAGAGTATCAGCGTCTCTCTGACATCTCACGGTAAGGGACATCCACGCATCGTCTTTTCATGGTATCCAAATGTCATCTGTTCAGAATTACAAGGAAATATGTATTCTGTAAGGTTTATAATTCATCACCATGTTATTGGTATGATGGGTTTATTCTCTACGAGAGAGATTGTGCAGATGTGAATATCCTATAATAACAAATTATGTTTGTTTTTTTTAAATAATGTGGACATGTTATCTTCCTCACAAATGCTTTTTTTTCTGGTCTGATAACATCTAATATAACATTTCTTTACAGTTTAGGATTGTACTTGCAGTGATGCATTTGCAGTTTTACATGCAATTCACATACATCTATTCTGCATACATTTCATTCTGTAGAAATAATTTAAAAAATCACAATCCTTGAAGAAAATTCAGGATAATTCTGCACATCTTTTTTTAACCATTTGTTCTCCTAGTCTTGATAAGCACGTAGTGTTGTTTTTTAGTGATATTCTTGGGCTTTTTCTTAATTTTCTATTTTAAACCCTCTTGTTATTGATTCAATCAAATGTTTGTATTGAACCAGGAAGGGCAGCGGAGGGTATATGTGCAAACGGCAGGCAGAAATGCATTCCCACATCTGGGCGTATCTGGGGATGCGTAAATCATCTCCTGCAAGAAAATCCTATTTCATGTTTCTGTAAATGAGACACGCGGGGAGAGCAGAATGGAGGACGCACCTCCTTTCCAAACCCCCCTTTGCTAGTGCCGGTGTAAAATAGCTGGTTTGTTCTGTGGGACGCGTTTCACGTGGAGATTAGGTGTGCTGGAGAGTGTGTGTAATGTGGAGTATATGAGAGAGAGAGAGGGGCCACTAAAGGAGAGGGGAAGGAAAATGAGGTGTTAAAGTGCAATCGGTATGAGTAGGGAGGCAATGAAAGCGATGGATCGATAGAAAAAGGATGAGGAAAGAGAGAGGACTAGAAAAGAATGGTGCTGGGGAAAAAGCTGCAAGGTGCAAAGGAGTTGAAAGAGAATTGCAGCACTTTTCAGGGCTCGCAATCACACTCACACATATGTGGATTCCTTGGTGGTTACCTCCAATCAGTGGATATTGATTCCCAGATTGATTGCTGGTTTGCAGATGTGCATGAGCCATTTGAAAGCATGAATAATAGTGACAGGTCAAGTGCTTTCTCGAATGTATTGACAGAACCAACACAGTCTGCAATATATACAGGAAGTATTATGTGTTTTCTATTATTGCAAGTGTAGGGTTAAAATTTTGAACAAATTCATAACCCAAAGAATTATAGCCTACTTTAGTGTGTAAATTGCTCTGCACCATTTTTGCTCAAATCATGCTTCTTGTTGAACAAAAATGTGTGCTGTTTAATTTAATTTAATTTAATTAAAAAAATATTTTTTTATTTTATTATTATTATTATTATTATTATTATTATTTTGCATGGTGGATGACAGTCCCAACACAAAGTTTTTTTTTTTGTGCCCACACAAATAAATTTGATGCTTTGACTGATCTTTATATTTATTGTTCAATTTTAAGGTTCACTATGTAAGTACAGCCATAGCTTAAATTTCAGTGGTGGCAAAGGGATTTTTTCCAGGTCTGACGGAGTATTGTCTTCCCGCGAACACTTGTCACTTGGCCTCAGGATAGAACAGATGGCATAAAGAGTATTAAAAACATCTGTGTTCTCTCAAAGGCTTTGTCACTAAGTGTGCAGAATATATTGATCTATATTGAATATATTGAAAATATCGCCTGTTGCTTTTTGAACATGTTCCTTGAGCATCTGTGATGGCCTTTCTAAACATGCAAAGGTCCTGTTATTGACCTCTGTTCAGTTATGTGTCAAGCCTGCGAACTGCAGAAAGCAGACTGAGTCAGAACAACTGGCCGACATGGACCGACTTGTTTTACTGGAAAGCGAGTACATTTTTAATTTAGTCTCCTTCTATATATATATATAGAAGGAGCTATACGCTATATTATATATATATATATATATATATATATATATATATATATATATATATATATATATATATATGTATATTATCATTTTAAAAGGCTTATATAGTCTGTATTTATCTTTCTATAGACAATGTTTCTATGCAGTTGTATCACACTAGTCTTATTTGCATATAGTGTAAATTAAATTAATACAAATACTTCTATTTATATTTAAATGTCATATTTTATTATTATTATTTTTAAATAATTAGATGTAGCCTGCTGAACCCATACTATTTTAATTATATATAATAAGTAGTTTTATGTTTGTTATTTTTATTTTATGTTATTTGTAAATAATTTTGTAATAAAAACATATTTTATTCATATTTAAAAAATTAAAAAATATTTGATATATTTTTAATACTATTTTTAATTATTATTAATAATAAATTGTAGTAAGCCTATAATATTTGAATACTTTCATGTACTTCCATGTGTCTGTTTTGTTCTTTTTTTAAATTCATTTGAAATATTTGAATATTATATATTGAATTATTTTTAATAATTAGCTATTGAACAGATTATTTTATTAATGAATTAAAATGGAAGCACTGCTGACTGTTATATGTTTTAGGCTGTTCTGCCGCTGATAAACCTCTTGTAGAACTGCTGAATTGGCATGAATGTTGATGAGGAGATTTGAAGCGTCTGAACATTGGCAGCCTATGAGCAATTGGGTTTGTCACTGTTTTGCCCTCTTGGGGGGTGTTTTTGAAGGACGCCTGCATTTCTGAGTCACGTCTTCTCTCGTCAGCACAGGGAGGAAATTACTCTGCCTTTGAACTTGGGAAGGATAAAAGGTTTTTAACTCTGGGTTGCAAGGAGAGGTAAAGTCAAACTCAGGTAATTTTCTGTCTTGAAGAAGTTCACACACACACACACACACACACACACACACACACACGTGTGTGCGTGTGTGTGTGTGTGTGTGTGTGTGTGTGTGTGTGTGTGTTATAGTATCTGCTTAACAGATGTGGTCGTTAGCTTGCCTTGCTATATGAGCTAAGTTTGAGCTTCACTGAAAAAAATAAAAGCATTTAAGGGTGAGTAAATAATGACAAATTTTATTTTTGGGCGAACTGTCTCTTTAAGGAAGTGTAGGCAAAGGTCAAAAGGAAATGACTTTCAGATAACAGATGGAAAGAGAAATGCGATACTAGCATAAAAGAGCAAAGATGCCTCGTATCATTTATAATAGAGTGACGTGCATCAGCCTGGTGATCTCTATGGTGGCAGCGATTTATGGCCCTGCTTTGTTTATTTTCCAGCTGTGGGCTTTGCTGTTGGACAGCTGTGCCAGTGCAGACGCAAGGAGATAATAGCACACACAAACACACAAATACTGTGGTCAAAGCCTCTTACTCTGAACGCTGTCAGTATACTAACCCTCTAATGATAGATGGATGCTGCCTTGTGTTGACCTGGGTGGTATAGGACTGCTGGCAGGATGAGAGCTTCGCTACGGTAAACCCCATACCATCTGGATTTCTTTGGTTTCGAGCCAGCAAACTTCTCCCACTGGACTGATTTAAACGTATGGATGCACAAAAAAAAAGGTGTACAAATGTTACTGGTGTAACAGCTTGTCACTGGAGCAGAACCCTTTAAGGACAACTTTGTACCTTTTTTACAACAAAAAGGTGCATAGTAGTACCTTAAGATACGTATTTGTACTCTAAAGTACTAATATGCACCTTTTAAGAGTAAAAAAGGTACAAATATGTCCTTTAAAGGGTTCTGCTCCATGCAGTGAAAAGCTCTTGTACCCCTAAAAGTAAAAAATGTACACCTTTTTTCTCTCTGTGAGGGAATCCTCTTAACGATTCATTAGAAATTCTTCTACACTGAAAAAAGTTTCAGTTGGGTTCTAGACTCAATTTTAAAGAACCCTTTAAGCCAAAAAGTTTCTATATAAGGAGAAATGTCTTAAATGATTGCATAATACTTGCATATTTAATGGGTATTTTTAGTGATAAAATAGGTTTACTTTAAATTATAAAATGTAATTAAAATTAAAACCGAATAAAAACAATATTGATGATCCCATGATGGGAACCCCTAAAAGGTTAAATGTATGAAGTGCCTGAAAGAACCCATTAAGGTTTTGTATACAGTAGAAGAAGAGTGCTTTCTTTTGTTCTGCAATTTCTGTGTAAAATGACAACTGCAATTTTTGCAAACGGTTAACTTTTTAATTACTTTTTTAGAAGTGCCAATCCAACTAACCAATAAATAAACTAAATTTAATATATATTTTATTAATTTTATTTTATAAAATGCTATAAACATCTCATAATGTGCATCTTTAACTAAATGTTATCATATGAACAACCAGTCAGTAACTAGGCCTAATTTGAGTCTCACAATTAAGCTGTATGTGATTGATTCACTTGAAACAATGATTAGGCATTCATTCGTACATTGAAAAATAATATTAAAGCATTATGTACAAAAGAGTGTATAGACAACAAACACAAAGTTAATTACACATTTTATGCGATTATAAATGAAAATGCATGGTATCTGCATGAAAATCATGGTATGAAATAAATATAAATAAACCTTCATGTCATCAAAGCTCAACTCAGAAGTAAATTTCCCAGGTGCACTTGAAGGCAGCAAAAACTTTTGCCTGAAGTCTTCATATATGTTTGTTTTAGCTCAGTTTCCTGCATCTGTATCTTCAGAGCGATAACTGTGGTTTGTTCTGTACAACAGTGTTCAGCAGGTTCCTGTGGGTGTCGTCGCTTGAATAGAGTTTAATTAAAGCTGACCCATGTCTTGCACTTCTCTGGTCTCCAGTGGAGTTCCCTCACCACTGCGCTGTCAGTGCATGGCTCTTTAACTCCTCAACTAGCGTGTCTTCTCCTCAGAGTTTTTAGCCTTCTGTCTGAATATATTTGGTCTCATTCCAATTCCTCAACCTGCTCGACATTTCGCTTGCAGTCAAATCCTGCTCCTGCTCCGTCATCTTTTTCCATGTCCTCTTCTAAACAGCGCTGCACCACTGGGTCTGTCCTCTGGAGGCTTCTGGAGCTAGAAGAGGAGAGAGATGGCAGTTTACCCAGCATGCCTTGCTCTATCTGGGCCATCCTGTCAGGAAAAGAGGAGGCTGATAGATGTGTATAGACTGTTCTGGTGCCACCAACTGTGATTCTCCCTCTGATGATGACAGAGACACCTGTATAAATGAATGATCATCTTTGGGAAATAAGAGATCCATTGCTGTGTTTTGAATGCTGGTGTTTCCACTTGGCCTCTTACTAACTACGTGATTGGTCAGCTTAACTAGAAACACAATGCATCAGTTAAGTTGAATTATTTAATTGCATGGCTATCCAGCATGGGTCTTTCAATATCTCCCATCAGATTGTCTTTCTATATCCTTCTAGTCTCTTGTATTTCAAGCTTGAACTCAAAATGAAAAGCGTAAAAAAGCAAGAGATGAAAAGGGCGCCTACGCTGCCCCCATTTCGGAAACGTCTTCACTGTGCGCTTGCTAGTTGAGACTACATTTTAAAGGCAGTTGGGAGGATATTTAAAGCAATTGCTCTGAGTGTGTGAAAGGAACTGAGAAGAGTTTTGTGGCACTTTGAAGCTTGATTTCACTTGAGCAGATACTGACTGGTTTGTCTAGGCTTTGCTTGAGATGACATGATCCAGATATCAGACATTCTCAGAAAACATTTGCAGTTGTGCTTTGAGGTAATAAAAACACTGACAGTTTCTTAGTGATTTGAAAAAAGTATTAAACCTTGCCATCAAACTCATTCCTCACTGTTTGTTATAAATTATACCTTAAGCGATCAGACTTATGATTTTCACCTGGCAGACCATAAAACAACAAAAACAGCAAGTGCCACTAGTTCAGTTACTCTCAGTGAAGGTCTACTGACAAATAAAGTGTCACCAGAGAGGACAGCTCACACAAGAACCAGAATTTCTTTGTTTCTCATTGGTCCCATTAGGGTGGTTGGTGGTCTCGTTGAGTTCTCCCAGGTGGCCATCAGACCTTTGTACAGAATCCAGCACGGGTAAGCGAAAGGTCAGTCAGGTTTGGTGCTGTTTTCAGGCAAACCCTCTCTTGTCGTCCCACTTCTCTCTTTTCTCTCCCATTCACAAGTGACCATCTGTTTTTCGTCCCAGACCTCGGTCACCAGGGTCAGGTTACACAAGCCTACCGTATTTTCCGGACTATAAGTCGCACTTTTTTTCATAGTTTGGCTGGTCCTGCGACTTATAGTCAGGTGCGACTTATATATCAAAATTAATTCAGACTGAGATGAACCAAGAGAAAACATTACCGTCTACAGCCGCGAGGGGGCGCTCTAGTTGGCGGAGTTGTTCAGAAGCGACACGGATGATGAAGAAAATGATGAGGAATGAGATCGCGGGAGCTTGGTGAACTTTTTTACTGGTAACTTGCTTGTTGGACTCGCTGGCTTATGTTAATTTAGCTTATTCAGCCTCCCAGATATTTGTTCTTTATGCTATTGTGTAGCTGAATAACGTGTGCAGTGCGTGTGCGGTGCATATGCTGTGCAGGAGCAGCACGCGCTAAAGTGCTTTCACATAAGCTGCGTTTGCAGTGCGTAACTGACCTATGTAACTGACCCGCGGCTGTAACCCCAAACACATTGTATTTCAAATCCAGAAGTTATCAGCAAATTTTATTTAAAAAAAAAAGAAAAAGTTTTTTGTCAGCATTGCGATTCTCTTTATACGTATACTCTTTAATAGACGTATTCACGTTTAAACACAATTTAAACAAACTATTATTGAATGCATTACTTCTATATAATTATATATTAAGTTGCTCAAGCAAGTGGTAAAATATTTAACCATGCACTTATATTAAAATCGCATACATTTTAAATTAAAACTTAAAATTGACAAAAACAGCAGACTCATACCCTTTCTTTTGCATAATTTAAATCTTTATACAATAAATCTTGCATGTCACAAATAACTTGTTTTTCCACCTCCACGAATGAGACGAGTGTTGTTCATTATGTCGCCTTGTTGAAGTAAATTGTAGTTTTCCTTGATTTACCAACGCTTTAAGTAAAAAGATGACTGTGAAAAATAGTAGGCTAGTATTTAATTAAATGCATTTATGATGAAATTACTACATTTTCATGTCAATCTGGTCAATCTGTATTCATTTTGACCACAAACCGTGTGCTGTCACTTTAATTCAGCGCGTGCAGCACAGCAAAAATAGACTCGGCGCGGAAACGATCGCTGCACTGCTGTATACACACCGCTCCTGGAACGGATCGACGGACTGCAACCGCGTGCATTGTGAAAGCTCTGACCTGTTAACAAGGGTACGGAAAAATATACGCACTACAAACGGAGTATGTGTGAAACGGGCGTTAATGTGTTACCTTAACATACTGGACACCTATTCAGCCTGTTGTTCTGTGTGCTACTGTGTAGTTGAATAACTTGCCTTTCCTGATTAAATGTCTGTTCTTGGTCTTGGATTTTGTGAAATAAATTTCTAAATAAATGCGACTTATAGTCCAGTGCGACTTATATATGTTTTTTTTCACTTCATGAGGCATTTTTTGACTGATGCGACTTATACTCCGGAGCGACTTATAGTCCGAAAAATACGGTACGTCTTAAACCAAAAGTATCTGAAATGGAGAGATCAAGAAAGCTCAAGGAATGAGAACAGATGAATCATCTGTGGATTGTGAACCAGACTTTTGAATCAGTTGCTTGTTTCGCTTGAATTCCATGTGGTGCTGATTAGATGCACGTAATAATGTTTCATTTTTCAGATCACCGAACATCCTATGTCCCTTTGGATAAAAACAAATGTAAATGCATTGCAACTGACTAAAACCACTCAGAACACCTTAGCAACCACATAACAATGCCCTTTCAACACCATAAAACAATATGATATGTTGAACCGTTCTTGAATAACCCGCGAACGAATTTGACGAAGAGCACGGCAAAATGAACTTGAGGCTATACCTCCACAACGATTTAGCGTATTCTGACACAGTGCCACCTAGTGGTCAGGAGATATAGAAAATTAACATATTTGCTTATAACTTCTGAATGGTTTGGCCAAAAATAAAAAAAAACTTTAGATTCTTTAGATTCGGTGCGGCATGTCGAGTCGAACGATACCCAATTTTACCATATCGGCCATTTTTGGCATCAGCCATTTTGAATTTTGTCGTAATATGATATATTTTATGAACACATTCTTGTATTGATACAAAATGAAACTAGTTACGAAAGTTATAATAAACATTTCCAAAAATGCTAATCGATTTTGATGTTTTGGCTATTGTAATGAAACTGGTATTAATAGATTCCTTGGGTCATGCTGAGAACATGGACACCAATTTTGCCATATCATCTTCAGACTGTGCCGACAAAAATTTATGGATTTCGTGTCGATAGACAAAAAATTTTCATATACTGCAGCTACAAAGTAGAGGCATGATGCCAAAACGACTCTAAAATCATTATAATATGTCTTTATTTGCTCATTGTTGCAGTTGGTCTGATGCCCAGCCACGCTAGCATGATTTACTGTGCCTTCTTTGTGCTTGGCCCCTTAATCTTTTAATTTGTTATTGCTTCAGATTATTCTGAAATTTTAAACTTTGATATTTTAATTTATATGCCTGGATTTTATGTTTACCTATGTCTTTTTTACATGCGTAGGTACTGTGTATGCAGTGCTGGGTAGTAACTGATCACATGTAATCTGGATTATGTAATCAGATTCCAAAAATGAACTGAAATTAGATTATATTACGTTTTAAAATACTTGTAAACAGACTAAAGTTACGTTTTTAGTGACTGCATGATTATTACGTTATTCTCACAATGGCAGTAAATTATTCATAATTCATTGAGTCCTCCTTAGCCTACTAATTCTTTTTTATCTTTTAAATTTTCCTAAAAAGGCCTACGTTCAGAAGGTTTTCCAGGTTTGTGGAATTGCACACACAGACCAGCCACTAGTCACTTTTCTCAAGATGTAAAATAAGTCTCTGATGTCCCCAGAGTGTGTATGTGAAATTTCAGATCAAAATACCCCACAGATTATTTTGTACAGCATGTTAAAATTGTCCCTTTTTGAGGGTGAGCAAAAAACGTGTTGTTTCGTGTGTGTCCCTTTAAATGCAAATAAGCTGCTGCTCCTGGCACAGACGGCGGAGCTTTGCTCTGATTACCTCACGCAGACAAGCACTGAAATGTAAGAAACTGTTCTGCCTTTTATGTTTAAACTGGAGTCGGATAATGATGGAGAGACTCAAGACGAAGTGACAACATGTAGAATGCAATAGGACGTTTCTGAATGGTTAGTTGATGAATTTATGTTGCTGATGTGGAGTTAACTATCTTCAAATTATTGATTAGCATATTCTGTCATGATAATCTATATAATCGCTCATGTGGGAACTGTTGTAAGATGCCTACAGAGTGACATGCTATTGCATTTGCGTTACATACTGCATTGCATTTGAAAAGACGGATGCGACAGCTTGAGCAGACTCACAAATGTGCTCTACTACAACAACTCTTCCTCTTCTCAACATGGACTGGTGTTCCCGGGGGTGGGTTTATGTAAATTTTAGGGTTAGTGATGTCACTATCCCGGGCGGAATGTCGTGTAGTCCCTACCAGCCATTTGTTGTAGTCCTTAAAAAGCAATTTCTTTAAAAGCAAATATCTTCCTTTGCTTTGAACTTTGAGCATTGAAACTTTGCAGATGTTGTTTATGCTCAAACAGCAATATTACACACTAACTAAAGTTAGAAAAGTGAAATCATAATCAACCACCCCTTTAAGTTAATAAGTTAGGTGAATAATAAAAAGTAATGATAAATAATAATGTAAAATAAATTCACGGTTCTCTGGTGTCGGTTAATGGTCACATGGCACGCAGGTAAACTAATAAAATAATATATAAAGTGTTTTATTTTATCTTTTAGGCGCATTGCGCCTCAGACTGAAAGGCTTCAAGGTCTCAGGAAAAACAACATCAGGTGTCAGGTCTTGTACAAAAAGGCATTGGGCAAAACGGACTCAGACAAAAAGGCATCGGACAAAAGGGCATCGGACGAAACGGACTCAGAAGGAAGCACTGAAGTTTCGAATTGCTCTGCCTCAATATGACGTCACATGCACACGGTTTTCTTACTGGTTCAATTGTGTAGAACATGTCCCACTGAGATTATTTTGTACATTTGTATTATTTGCACGTTTAAAAAGTTAGCTAAATAACACTTCTTTCAAGACTGTGTTGCTGCTTTGTGTACAGAGGTTACCAGGGAAACTGCTGTATTTGTCCTGACCAGTGTAACATTTAATTAAAACTAAGAATAAAATTTAAAGTACAGCTCTCTCTCTCTCTCTCTCTCTCTCTCTCTCTCTCTCTCTCTCTCTCTCTCTCTCTCTCTCTCTCTCTCTCTCTCTCTCTCTCTCTCTCTCTCTCTCTCTCTCTCTCTCTCTCTCTCTCTCCTTTTTTATGCTTGAATAATTAGCCTACATAAAGAACATTGCCAAGGGATTACATAAATACATACAACGAATACCATCAATAGATATATTCTACATAATTAACATACACACACTCACATAGCTGTTTTTTCATGTTGACTATAAAGCTGCTGCTTTAAAGTAATCTAATGTATAAAGTAGCCTACTATATAAATAAACTTGTCGTGAAAAGACTGCAGCCCTGAATTGCAGAGCTGGTGCGAACATACACATCACTATGATCAGTTGCTTTATTAACTGCTGTCATTTTTGTTGTGTGCACAAATTTGTAGAAACGTCACTCTCAGCGTGGATGGTCTCGGGATGTTCACTAGCAGTATATACCTGCAAAGGTATTTTCAACTTTGTTTTAACCCTAAGCAAAGAAGAAAAAATATGCTTTTATGTCTCATGCCTTTTTGTCTGCGACCGTTTCGTCCGATGCCTTTCTGTCTGATGCCTTTTAGTCTGAGGCTGTTTGGTCCGATGCCTAATTGTACGAGAACTGACAC
The DNA here is from genome assembly GCF_949319135.1 of Squalius cephalus. Taxonomy (NCBI): domain Eukaryota; kingdom Metazoa; phylum Chordata; class Actinopteri; order Cypriniformes; family Leuciscidae; genus Squalius; species Squalius cephalus. The sequence continues at coordinate 18,450,011 of NC_137127.1, read as the reverse complement.
CTGACATTGTAATCTACCCAGCACGTATGTCTGTAATCTTTTTATGCCAGTGTCAAAGGCAAATGTATGTTCACTTACAAATTGAATTAAAAATTAAGTTTAAAGTACGTGGCAGTAACCTTTGCATTGGCAAACATTGAAAGATCAGTAAACATTTAATATTTTCTTCAAGGGGTGGAATAATGCCCTTTTCACAAGATGTAAAATAAGTATTTGATGTCCCCAGAGTGTGTGTGTGAAGTTTTAGCTCAAAATACCCTACAGATATTTTTATACAGCATGTTAAAGTTGTTACTTTTTGAGGTCTGTCCCTTTAAATGCAAATGAGCTGCTGCTCCCGGCACAGAGGGCGGAGCTTCAACAGCTTGTGTCCTTTTATCTCACACAGACATGCACTGAAAATTTCAAAAACCTTTAGCCTTTTATGTTCAAACTGAAGTCAGAACGATGGAGAGACTCAAGAAGAAGTGACAACATGTAGAAGCAACAGGACATTTCTGAATGGTTAGTTGGTGAATTAGCATATTCTGTCTTGATAATCGATAAATCGCGTTCCCGGGGGTGGGTTTATGTAAATTTTAGGGTTAGTGATGTCACTAACCCGGGAGGAATGTCGTGTAGTCCCTACCAGCTGTTTGTTGTGGTCCTAAAAAAGCAATTTCTTTAAAAAATTTCTTTAAAAATATCTCACTTTGCTTTGAACTTTGAGAGTTGTAACTTTGCAGATGTTGTTTATGCTCAGACAGCAACATTACACTCTAAATAAAGTTAGAAAAGTGAAATCATATTCAACCACCCCTTTCATGTAAAATTTAGTTTACAGGTGTTACAGCTGTCGCTAGTGTTTTATTATTATTATGTATTTATTTATTTTATTCCATTATAGTGTTTCTTAATTTGTTGAAATTAAGGTTTTATCTTGTTACGTGATTTTTTTCGTTTTTTTATATATTTCTGTTTAGTTTTAATTTATTTTTATTTCAGTTTTAGTAATGTGACCGAGCGTTCATACAGGGTTCGCCTAACACTCAGAAATAAGAAAACAATAAACGATAGCAGTTTGAATTCTTCTCCACTTTACTACAACACCTCAGATCACCAACTCCAAAAACCCGCGACACTCCAGTACCAAGTGCGAATGACCCATGCCAATCTACGGCAAGCCCCGAGGGGAAAAATACATTGCATACACACATATACAAAGAGCGCCAGTACATCTAGAATTAGTGCATCATAACAGAATTCAACAAAGTCTGTTACAGTAATAGTAATACTTAAAGGGGGGGTGAAATGCTATTTCATGCATACTGAGTTTTTTACACTGGTAAAGAGTTGGATTCCCATGCTAAACATGGACAAAGTTTCAAAAACTAAGTTGTACGTTTGAAGGAGTATTTTTGTTCCAAAAATACTCCTTCCGGTTTGTCACAAGTTTCGGAAAGTTTTTTTCGAGTATGGCTCTGTCTTACGTAAGATAGGGCGGAATTTCCTTATATGGGTCCTAAGGGCACTTCTCCGGTAAGATCGCGGCCGCGCGCGCACTCGTAGACTAGAGCAAGAGAGTGAAAGCAGTTCGCCATCAAAGCGCCCTGCCCGGCTTTTGGGAAGTCAATGTCACCAAAGAAGTGTGTTTTTGGTTGCCAGGGCAAGACAACCCTGCACAGATTCCCAAAGAACCCAGCGTTAAGGAACCCGTGGATGGAGTTTGTTTTCCTGAGCATAAACGGAGTTGTGTAAGACTGTTGTTCCCTGCATTTCGACGATGATTGTTTTATAAACAAAGCCCAGATCTACGGATTTGCAGATCGTCTAATGCTTAAGGATCGAGCAGTCACAATGATAAAGGTTCGCGGTCGTGCGTTGGAACCGGACGGTGAGTAAAACTGTTTGTTGAACAAATGTCTCTGTGTGTTGTCACTAGCTCGGCGCGTTAGCACAGCTAAGCTTCGCCCACAGGGCCCGCCCCCAGCCGCTCGTTTTTTTCCGGAAAGACTCGGTACAGCCTATCTTTCTGTTAAAAATTTAATAAAACAAAATACTTTTTGGAGATATGAAGGATGCAATATTACTCTATAGGTACTCAAGATTAACAGGAGATTGAGTGAAAATGAGCATTTCACCCCCCCTTTAAACTTATTTCAGTCTAATCTTCATTTAATCTTTTTAAAAGTTTTTTATCTAACTTATATAATTCTAGATTCTAGAACATGCTATAGCTTTACGCAGGGCATGCCTGTTCCTCTCTATCTTCATCACACAATGGCACAAGGCCACATTCTCCCCTGCATTCTTTGTTTGTGTGGAAAACACTGTTGCCTGGCAACGACTAAAGCCAGGAGACTGTGCCATTCTAGGATGAAGGTAGAGCTATATCTGTGCATAAGTGTGGGTTTGTTCGCTTGCATAAGCAGGTATGCTGGTGCATTGAACTTTTGCTGTGCAGTCAGAGGGAGAAATAGAGGCATTAACCCTGTGGTGAAGCAAGACTGTTAACACTATTGTATCTGAAACAGGAGTGAAACAGGTTCTCAATTTCCATATATTTTTACTGTACTGTAAAATTCCACCAGTGACTGTAAGAAGAGAAACACAATTTCATTCCCTCATGTACTCATATGGTTGAATAACAATAACGCTAATTTGAACATAGATTAGGACTTGAAAAAGGTGATTCACCATTAACTGATTCAGAAAACATTTCACTTTTTTCTTTGGAATAGTGTACACTGATAATGGAAGCTTGTTTCCACCACAGAATAAAACATTTTAAAAGATAATTGCGACTTTTTATCTCACAATTACAAGTTTACATCTAGCAATTCTGACTTTATTTCTCAGAAATGCGAGATATAAAGTTGCAATTGCGAGTTTATATAGCACAATTCTGACTTTATAAAACACAATTGCGACTTTATATCACGCAATTCTGTGATAAAAATGTAGAATTGCAAGATGTAAACTGGAAATTGTGAGAAAAAAAAATCAGAGTTGTGAGAGAAAGTCAAAATTACCTTTTTTATTTTTTATTCTGTGGCGGAAACAAGCTTCCAAAACTGATAAACTATGAATTACAAGTAACATGAGTTAAAGTGCATGTTATATGTGATGACTGTATACTTTCTGTTTCAATGTACTTAGAGGGCTGGTATGTGAGGAGATATGGAGAGCTAAATGTTGGTATGAATGTGAAGTATTATGTGTTATACAATGTAACCTGTTGTCTGTATTTGTATTTGTATTTGTGTTTGTTTTAAGGACCCCCTCGAAAACGAGATGGTGCATCTCAAGGGGTTATCCTTCAAATAAATTTCAAATAAATTTCAAAGTAATCAGATTACTTTTTCAAGTAACAATTAGTTATGCATCACTTTCAAATTTACAAAATATAAGAGTTACTTTTTCAAAAAAGTAACGCAAGTTGGGAGACATTAGGAGTGAAGTGCAGAGGCGTTGTGTGCGCTGCGTAAACATGATGGTTATTGAAGTTCTAGACTAAATGTGAGCATGCTGCATGCATTTACTTATCTCACTTGCACATTTTTTTTTTTTTTTAGGAAGTAATGCAATATTATAACGCATTACGTTTTGGAAGTTTTGCATCATGAAATTTAGAATATGTCGAATATGCCGAATATTTTCATGATGTGTCTCTTTCACACTATACAGATGCATCTCATTCACGTGGGGTTATATTTTACATTTACATTTACATTTATTAATTTAGCTGACGCTTTTATCCAAAGCGACTTACAATTGCTATATATGTCAGAGGTCGCACGCCTCTGGAGCAACTAGGGGTTAAGTGTCTTGCTCAGGGACACATTGGTGTCTCACAGTGGATTCGAACTGTGGATATTTCCAGTACCATGTCCTTCTGACTCACTCTTTCTCTCCTGTCTCTCATTAGCTCGTCCCACGTTTACCATGTTGCTGCTCGGACTCTTGCCGCTGATGTTGCTACGGGGGTGTGGTTGCCAGGCGGCAGACGTTCCCGAGGATGTGACGGCAGAGTTCTCGGTCAGACTGTACCACCAGCTCCAGATCACGGGGGGAGAGGAGAACATCATCTTCTCCCCGCTGAGTGTGGCTCTGGCTCTGGGCATGGTGGAGCTGGGCGCCCGAGGCTCTTCTTTAGAGGAGATCAGACAGGCCTTGGGCTACAGTCATTTCAGAGAAGGTACAGTTAACAAAATCTAAAGCACATGATAGGTTACATGTTCTCTTTCATCTTCAACTTTTGAGTCTTTTCCCTATTGGCCGCAACAGTGACCATGTACTTTTTCCTATACATTTTCTTTAAAGGCATTTCAGCAAATTCTGCACCAAACTAACCAGCATTACATAACATTATAATAACATTACAACATTTGATTCAAAGCACTAAAAAGCATAGGTATCATTCTAGGTTTGACTTGAAATGTTTCTACAAGCAAATCTCACGAAAACACGGCCAAGTGACAATTCACCCACAAATCCAAAAATAAATAGAATCAAAACTTTCATAGTCATATGATATTTTCATTACAATTAAGCTAATTTTCAAAAAACAAATTGGGTGATTCCCATTAATCTTAGCAGGGATTCTATATCAATTAAAGGCAGTACAACAAATGGTTTGAACTTTAAAATTTCAATAATATTTATTTATTTGCATCACAGTGATGCGAAATTTGACTGTTGGCTTGAAAAGATTAGTCTGTCTGAAAGTTTAAAATCATTTTAAAAACTTGAAGTTTAGATAGGCCTGATCAACGTTCCCTCTAATTGTAAAAGCAGCCCTATTCGCACGGGATAAGTATTACCTGGTGACCTCTAGTCATTTGCAATAATTGCGGAGGTTGTCTGTTATCTTAATCCCTTGCGAATCGGCCATGTCTGTAATTTGTAAAGTAAAAATTCCCCATATTTCGCCGAACATCGAGGTCCTGTGATAATATTAGTCCCGTGCGAATCGGCATCTCTGGGATTTTGCGGGGTTGTTTATAATTTTGCGCCACACGAAATTCAGATGTGGGTGGGTAATTATTAATAAAAATACTTGTCATCCACTGTCCATTAAAGGGGTCATCGGATGCCCATTTTACACATGTTGGTATGATTCTTTAGGGCCTTCATGTAAAGTTTGTAACTTACTTTGGTTAAAATTCAACAAAACAACACCCTTTTTACCTCCTCAAAAACAGCTCTGTTCACAGCGACCTGTTTCAGTGCATGTCTCTTTAAATGCTAATGAGCAACTGCTCACCCAACCCCTCTCTTCCATGGGGGGAGTCACACAAGACATAAAGTGCTGCCTTGGCGGACAGTATACAAATGGCTAAGGGCGGAAATATGCTAATACAGGACAGTCCGTCAATGTCAATGGATTTTTTTTCTTTGTATGGTGGTTTTGTGTCCACACACTACAAGACACATTTATATGCAAACACCATGTAAAAGTGAATTTTGCATCCGATGACCCCTTTATACATATTTTGCTGGACTGTAATACTTTGAGAAATGCCCTTTGAGAAACTTGTTTTATTCTGTTGATACTTTTGTAAAGGTTTTTAAACAAGTAAATCCAAATTTAGTCTTATCTTTTTATTTGTGAATAACTAATCCTGGCTCTCGCCATTAACATAATAATAAAGCTGGAATGGCGTTAAAAAAGTTAATACATTTAAACAAAATTTAAATAAATGTATATTATTTATTAAATTATTATTATTTTGCTTTACAGTAATGTGAACTTTACTTTTTTTTTATTTTGGAGTGAAATATGTCCTATGTTCTTGACAGGTTTGAAGAGATTTAGAATTTTTAATGAGATTATTTATACCGGACCTTACTATTCCAGCATATTATACAAAAGCATTTTCTTGTTCTCTTCACCTGCTCCAGATGAGGAGTTCTCTCTGCTGAGTAACCTGACCCAGGCCCTGTCCACAGACGAAGAGCAGTACGTGGTCCGGCTGGCCAACTCCCTCTTTCTGCAGAGGGGGGTTCACTTCAATGAGGACTTCCTGCAGCTCATGAAGAAGTACTTCAAAGCGGAGCTGGAGACGGTGGACTTCAGCGAGTCAGCAGCCGTGGCTGAACGCATCAACTCTTGGGTGCTGAACCACACGGAGAGTAAGTTATCTTACATCACTGAGGAAAAAATTTATTCAAACTGGCTGTGTGCTGCTGTATTTGTGAAGATTTCTTGAAATTGGGTCCTTGTTATTTACTAAGACCTGATGAATGGCTTGGCAAATAGCTTTCATTCCTGTATTGACGTCTTGGGATGTATTAAAGGGTTTGTCCATTTATACGTATGCATAACCATATAGATGGCCTCAAAGCTAAGAGACATGGACTAGAAGTCACTAAATTCTTAAATATAGTTAATATCATGCACACACTACCATTCAAACATTTGGAGCTGGTAGTATTTTTACTGTCATAAGTTTCTAATGCTTACCAAGACTGCAGTTAATTGATCAAATAAATTGTAAAAACAGTACTATTGTGAAATATTATTACAATAACTATAATCTATTTGAATTATTTTAAAATGTAATTTATTCCTGATGTCAAAGCTGAATTTTCAGTATCATTACTCCGGTCTTCGGTGTCACATGATCCTTCAGAAATCATTCTAATATACTGAGTGATTTGCTGCTAAAAAAAACATTTCTTATTATTATCAATGTTGAAAATAGCTTGATGTATTTTTATCAGAAATCTTTTGTAACATTATAAATGTCTTTACTGTAACTTTTGATCAATTTATTACATACTTAGTGAATAAAAGTATTAATTTCCCCAAATATATTATATAGAAATATGTCATTTAACCACTGAATAAATACAAAGCGTATAATCCAATTTAGAATGATTTTACTTTCAAGTAAAACTCTCTTCAAAATGAATAGATGGCGTTAAGAGGAATTACTATGACTTTAGTGAAGGAGGACATTAAAGTAGATAATGGCAGATCAGTCATATTCTGCATAATAATGACATTTCCAATCCATTTCCAGGCAGATCCATTTTCTCACAGTCAGCTTTAGCCTTTTCAGGAGGACTGTCAGATACCAGCACAAATCCCAGAGCTTTGGAAGAGAGATGATTTTATGCCACTGAAGAGATCATGCCGTCTTTCCTGTTCCGAGAAAGAGAGGATTGTGACATGCAGCGTTTTTCTCAGTCTGGGTTTTTGTTGTTGTTGCAGGCAAAATCCAAAACCTGGTGTCTGCCGACGACTTCAGCAGCTCCACCATGATCATGTTAGTAAATGCTGTGTACTTCAGGGGCAGCTGGAAGAACCAGTTCAGACCAGAAAACACCAGAACCTTCTCCTTCACCAAGGATGATGGCAGTGAAGTTCAGACCTTGATGATGTACCAGCAGGGAGACTTCTACTATGGTAAGACCAGGCTTGAATTTGTCTTTGTTTTTAATTATTTGTTTTGATAATTCACTGTATATGCTTTCCTATGGAGTGATTGCAGGAGTTTAACTAGAAAATGAAAGTGTGAATATTGGCTTGAAAAGAGTAGGGTGAAAGTAATGGTTACTGAAAATTCAGCTTTGCTATCACAGGAATAAATTTGCATTTTAAAGTATATTAAGATAGAAAATCATTTTAAATTGCAGAAAAATTCCACAATATTGCAGTTTTACTGTATTTTTAACCAATTAAATGCAGCCATGGTAAGAAGAAGAGTTCTTCAAAAGCAGTGGTATATAGTATGCATGGCTCACTGCGGATTGGTCAGGCTGAGACTTTCAGATCCCACAGAATCACTGCAGTGCGCTTGTCCCATCCATCTCTCTGACAAAAAAGGACAGATGAAGGTAAATGAGAGACAGAGCTATCTTCAACATTTGCATTCTCTAGCTCTTAAAAATGGGAAAAGCAGAGTCACATTAAAGCTAGGTTTTATGTTTTTCATAAACACTTTTTGTTATACTGGTTGATTTTCTTAGCCCCTAACATAACAGCATTTCAAATCACAATTATATTCTGGCTCAGAGTAGGTAATGTTTTTCAGAAACACTTTTTGTTATACTGGTTTAAACTCTTTTTACATCCTGATAGCAATCAATAATAGAAGTGGTCTAAATATAAAAAATGTACATATATTGTCTGTGGAAGTCTCAGGACCAAAAACTGTTCGTCCAATCATTGCATTCGGTCCGAATACAATGATAGGATGTCCATACCTGCCTGTCAAGTTCGTGGTTTTCCCATTGAATTGAGCTACTTTTAAGTAGTTGCCGCAGGTTAATTTTTATTCCCTCACGGATTGATTTCCACCCCCGTATGTATTCCAACACCCCCTAGACGTACAAATTAAGTGGAGAATTCGGCCGCCCGACGGAGAAAATCACGTTGGCCTATTTTGGGGCTTCTTTTGTTGCACAGAACCCTGCTGCTGTCAATGTATGTATTTGCATACTTCCGCGCACCCTACTCGCGCAGACATCACACGTCATGAGGTTATGTAGAGTTGTAGACAGACAGTCACAGAGCGCCATCTTTACAGTTCCTCCTGAACCAAAACAACAAGCTTATGCTGCTTTCACGTAGTTCCCTGTCGTAACTACCATAATTAAGAGAAGGCAACCCGTGACGTTCTACCTGGAGCTGTTCACGTCCTCAGACTCGGATTTATGAGTTTCTATGTCAACTATATCAACGGCGAAATGAATTTGAAGCAGTCAGGTGGTAAAAGTAAGAGCTCTGTAAATTGTTCACACTCATTTTTATTGTAATGTTATGTAATGCTTTGAGACATGAGATAGTTTAACGCCGTCTCTCGTGATGCTTTGCAGACGCTGCTGTGTGAGTTGTGATCATGTGTTTTGAAGAAGGCGTGGCTTTGGAGACAAGTCTGAAGGGAGGGCGGGATCTCATGCTTCCAAAGCTAGCTTGCTATTGCTAGCCTCTCTGAAATTGCCTACCTTAGCTTTCAAGGACATTGGAAATGGCTCAGTACAGAACTTCAAAACATCCCGTTAAATGTCGTAATTAGTTGATAAGAATGCTCTTCCAGGACCAACCATTAAAAATGAAAATGAAAATTCAAAATATTAATGAAAGCTATTATAGTATCTCAATCATACTAAAGTGGCATGGCTTCATCCTACTGAAATCATCTCCATCATTCAGTAGATTTAATAATCACTAACCTCGCCGTGTTCTCCATTATCAGGAGAGTTTAGCGATGGCACCACAGAGGCGGGTGGAGCGTACCAGGTCCTGGAGATGGTCTATGAAGGAGAAGACATGAGCATGATGATCGTCCTGCCCCGTCAGGAGGTTCCTCTGGCCTCCCTGGAGCCCATCATCAAAGCCCAGCTGCTGGAGGAGTGGGCCAACAACGTCAAGAGGCAGAAGGTGGAGGTCTACCTGCCCAGGTGAGGCACACGGTGTTCTGTTTTACCAGGTGTTTTCAATTCATTTATAAATGCTTTTTGATTCATGCAAAACCTGCGTACTTGTTGTTTTTGGACAAAGCTCACACTGACCTGATCATTTTTTAGATTCAAGGTGGAACAAAAGATCGATCTGAGAGAGACACTGCAGCAGCTGGGCATCAAGAACATCTTCACCAAAGATGCCGATCTGTCAGCCATGACAGCCGAGGTGACAGGTAATCGATAAAACAAACCCACTGACCTATGAGAACACTCTGTTATTCTGCACATGTAAGCAGATGATCAAAATGTGATTGACAGCTCAAGGACAGGATGCAACACACTTGTTTTGCTCTGGCAACCACCCAGCTATTGTGTTGCCGACTTTTGCTCATACAAGCATCACCCACATTTTCAGCAGCAAAAACTTTCTATTTATCTATTTAGATATGCTATAAAATAATAATAATAATAATAATAATAATAATGATTGTGATGATCATATATGCATACAGCACGTTTTTATTCAGCTGAAATGATCTTGTTTTTTGTGTTGGGTGTGGTGAAAATAACAAAACTGTTTTTGTTTTAATTTGATTAATTTTTCAATTATCAAATTTGTCAGATTCAGTATTATTATTTCATTTTATAACATTTTTATGTTCAATATTATTAATTTAGGATTTTTTTCATGTTCAAAATTATTTTATTTTACATGTTTTTCATGTTCAGTATTATTATTATTTTATTTTACAATTTTTTTTAATGTTCAGTTTATCAATTTTTCTATTTCAGTATTAAATATGCCCTTAAAACTATAATCTGTGAATGAGCTGTGTGTTTTATACACTGCTCTGCATCCCTGATTACACCAGCTCATAAATAAATGGAAATAACTTGCTTTGCATATTCAGATTATTTATTTTTTTCATTTTCTAGAATCTTCTTTATTTCCATGTTCTGTCTGTCTACAGATGGACAGGATCTGTTTATCGGGAAGGCTGTGCAGAAGGCTTACCTGGAGGTGACAGAGGAAGGGGCCGAGGGGGCCGCAGGATCAGGTAACATTAATCTCTATTTTACTGGCACATTCTACTATAATTACATTACACATTTAATATTCTTCCTCTATCTTTATTTCTAATTCAAATTTTCAAGTTTTTAATTTCCCTTTTCAAGTTTTCTTTATCACTGTTTCTCAATTTTACCTTCCTCCCCATCCTTCCTTTTTCTGTCTGTTATCTATACGCTTTTTTCTCACTGCAGTAAATTGCTTTGAGAATCTTGTACATTCAGACAAGCTAAAAGCGCCCCCTCCTGTTCAACACGTGTCTTTTTAATCAAGGTTTATGAAAGGTTGACTGAGTTGTCATGTAGTGTTGGTTAAATCCTTTTAATATTAGTTTTTATATATCAGTTCTGTATTGATGTCAAAAACAAACAAGGAAGTCCGAAATTATGAAAAGGATTTAAAAATAATGCATGTGCCAATTTCTTAGATGTGTAATCTTTGTAAAAAGATATATATATATATATACAGTGCTATGCATAAGTTTAGACACCCATACTAAAGTTGACTAAAAAGAGGAATAAAAAATCATCTTTTGGAAACTGAACTTAATGCCTTAATTTAAAAAATTAGGAAAAATCCAACCTTTAAGGACACCAATTTTCTTTGTGAATGAATAATGTATCGTAAATAAATAAATGTTCTTCCTTAAAATACAGGGTGCATAAGTTTGGACACCCCTATGTTAAATTCCCATAGAGGCAGGCAGATTTTTATTTTTAAGTATTTTTATTTTTTTATTTTTTAGGATACTATGCATCCTGATAAAGTTCCCTTGGCCTTTGGAATTAAAATAGCCCCACATCATCACATAGCCTTCACCATACCTAGAGATTGGCATGGTTTTACTTCAGTTAGCCTAATAGCTGGTTTGATTTGCATTGAGAGATGATCTTATGGAAAGTACCCCATGCCAATCTCTAGGTATGGTGAAGTCTATGTGATGATGTGGGGCTATTTTAATTCCAAAGGCCAAGGGAACTTTATCAGGATGCATAGTATCCTAAAAAAAAAATACTTAAAAATACTTACAAATAAAAATCTGCCTGCCTCTATGGGAATTTAACATAAGGGTGTCCAAACTTATGCACCCTGTATTTTAAGGAAGAACATTTATTTATTTACGATACATTATTCATTCACAAAGAAAATTGGTGTCCTTAAAGGTTGGATTTTTCCTAATTTTTTAAATTAAGGCATTAAGTTCAATTTCCAAAAGATGATTTTTTATTCCTCTTTTTAGTCAACTTTAGCATGGGTGTCTAAACTTATGCATAGCACTGTATATATTAGATGCATATTTTAAATGTAATAAAATTAAATAAATACATTCCACATGCACAGTTAGTTACCTTAGATATAGGCCTATGAATTTATACTAAACCAATGTGGCATATATTTCAATAATGATAGAAATGTATATGCACAAAATATACAAAACAGATGTGCACCACAATCTTTGTAAACCATGCACAAACATTTTTTCACAGAAAAATCAATTCATGGCCAGTTCTTAATTCATACCTAGAGAGGATATAGGGACTTGAGATATGAATATATGACCATGACTCATTTCTATGTGTGATAATGAATTTGCTCTTGTATGTGACAATGTATTGTGCCAATACACGCATTAGGATGTTTACAGTAATACTTCGTCAATAGACGCAGATGTGCACTTACACTATATGGCACTGATGAAGGGTTGATCCCGAAAACATTTTCACTTTATTGGACCTTTTTGTGGCTTCTGTAAATTTGAAGGTAATGATTTTTATTTACAAGTGTTAATATATTTTATATACCAGTTAAATAGCATTTTGGAGAACAAGGACACATTTGATAATTCAAAAAGAACTTACTAACCTTGACGGCCTGAAGGAAGAATATGATATAATTCCCAGTTTTATGGTTCTCTTGTCACGTAACAAGAAAGGGTTTCCTGCATGTTGTTTACACAGCATTGACGCTAAACAACAGATTTTTAGTGAACAAACATTTTTTTTAAATATTAATATTTTAAACCAAAAGATCATGCTAAACTACTTAAAGGTTTTCCCCAAGGATTTTACACCCTCATTTTAAACCCCACAAAAATATTACAATTAATTTGAATAAAAAATCATTAAAATTAATTAAAACATTTTTTTTTATTAAATAAAAGAAATGTTTCACATCACTGAGCCACTATTGTTTGTCTTTCTTACAGGTATGATCGCATTGACGAGGACCCTGGTGCTTTACCCACAGGTCATGGCTGACCACCCTTTTTTCTTCGTCATCAGAAACCGAAAAACAGGTACATGCCATCTTCAAAAACCCATGACCATAACACAAATTAAAAACAACAATATATACACTGCCGTTAAAACCCAGACAGCAAGAATGTTGTCCCAGATCCGGCCCACATCTGGACAGTGTGGAATCCACGTGTACCAGATGTGGGCCGGATCTGGGCCGACACAATGTTGCTGTCTGGGAAGGTTTGGGGTCGGTACGATTTTTTAATGTTTTGTAAGAAGTCTCTTATGCTCACCAAGGCTGCATTTATTTGATAAAAAATACAATGATATTCTAAAGTCAACTTATTATATTAACCGAACCCTAACGCCTAACCATAACCATATTTTTTGTAACATTACTGCCTTTACTGTCAATGGTCTTTACTGATCATTTTAAGGTGTCTGAATAAAAGTATTTATAAAAAAAATAAAAAAAAATAAAAACATTTTACTGACCCGAAACTTTTGAATGGTATTGTAATGTGTATATATAAAGCACAAATCTTATTTTAGTATTGTGTTTTTTTTCTGTGAATGTTATCAGTTGTGCTGTTAATTCATTGTTTTTATTTTGTTTTCTAATAGGATCAATCCTCTTCATGGGCAGAGTTATGAATCCTGAAGTCATCGAGCCCTTTGACAACAACTTTGACATGTAAAAGCCCAGCAAACACAACGTGACACTCAGCCGAGTTCATGCTTATCTTCTACCAACCGCGAGTTACATCACAGAAAGCAAACTCATTACTTTGCCATGGTTTTCTAAACACACAGGAAAATATTATATAAACAAGATATTTATATTATAAAAGTGATTGTGTTTTGATACTCATAAGCTTTAACCGTACCAGGAAATACAGAGCTGTAAATATTTGAAGTCGCCCAGACAGCAACATGGTGTCGGCCCAGATGTGGCTCACATCTGGTACGCGTTGAATCCACATTTACCAGATGTGGCCCGGATCTAGGCCAACACTATGGGTCTCTGCAATCACTCCATTCTATGTATTCCCATTCAATCACGTCTTATTCCACACCAGCATAATTCGTTCCTGTAATTCCTGTATTTCTTCTCTTGTATATTTGCTATTGTGTTACGTAGAGAAAACGTTGATATTTATTGCAAGGATTTGTGCACTCCTCTATATGTAGACTCACTTAAGGTCTTTTATCTCCCCACCCCACCCCACCCCACCTTTGTTTGGTTTTGTACATGGCTGAACTACTGCTGACATACTAATATGCCTTATTATATAAATATGAGTTTTTGATTTAATGTAAGGTTGCGAATGTACAGGTAGTGGAGCGCTGTTGCCATGGAGACTCAGGCAGACCAAGAGAGAGTGCATTTGGTATAAATTATGAAAAAATACCAGCTGTATTCTCTATTTCAGAAATAAAGATGAATGTCTTCAAATTGTCGTCTTGTGTTACTTCAGTGACAGAAGTTTAGAAATGTACAGAAGATACAGAAAAGCCTCTAGCCTATGGTTTCACACACTGCCAGAACACACTTTTGATGTCTAAAATAACCTCTATTGAAAACTATGACAATCCACTTCAAAGACAAGCAACATTTATTACTTTACTGACAATAGATGCACTTACTGTATGTTGGTGGAGTTAACGTAAAAATGTCAAACTGAGTCAGGTTAGTAACATTTAAAATATGTCTAGTGTGTAATTTTCCATGATAAATGTCAGTGAGATTATATGCCAAAGTGAGAGAAGGCGCTCAAAGCAGTGTTCAAACAGAGTAAAATGTCTATTTTAAGACCAACTCTGTTTCATCTCTATTGAAACTACTTCATGTTTTATCACAATTTGAGTTGCTTGCAGAGAAATCTTACAAATGAACAAAGTATGTTGTGCTGTTGCAGAAGATTCCAGCCATGATGAAGACCATCCGTTCTTGTGCAGTCCAAGCACACTCTCCACTGTAAGTGTGATTTATGCTCACTGCCATAACCCGCTTAATTGAAGCTGGAGCTCTGTGTTCGGTTCTGAAACAGCACTTCTCTCACATTAGCATTACCTTAAACTCTTCAATAGATGTCTCAGTTTGTAGAAGCTCCCATTCATAGCTAAATATTTCTTGAAGACCCAGCCATCGTCGCAAGAACAGACTGACTACCATATCAAGTTTGGCAACAGTGGAAATTGTGAACTCCTATAGCAGCAGTGGCCAGAGGATTCTTGGTAGTATGCCATGCTGATAAATCCAAGTCTTGAACCGCCCTGGATGACCACTCCTGTCAACTTGTAACCATTGCTCACACTCCCCACAAGTACCTCTTACTGCTGCCTTGTCCTTGAGTGTTGCATAAAGAAATTTCCCAAGGCTTTTAACAGGATTCTCTGTGATGGTTGGGATTTGGTAACCTCTATTGAGAATCTAAATCTGAGACTCTCCCCTTCTTCAGCACTACAGATCTTGATTTGCAGGATTAAAGGACATCCTTGCCCACTTCATCAGCCTTTCTAGCCCCTTCAAAATTCACCTAGCACCTGGTACTAAATGGGTTCAATCTATAGTTAGAATGAATTAGTTTTGTAAACGAATCGGTTTATTGAATAGTAGTTCACTCATAAAGATGGTCACTTATCATCACCTACTGGTGCACCAATATATCTTGCAGAAAAAAGTAATTATATAAATACATGCTGGTATTTATTTATATATATATATATATATATATATATATATATATATAGAGAGAGAGAGAGAGAGAGAGAGAGAGAGAGAGAGAGAGAGAGAGAGAGAGAGAGAGAGAGAGAGAGAGAGAGAGAGAGAGAGAGAGAGAGATTCACAATCTGCTGATTAATTGTTACATATCATGATAAAATGGATCATCTTTTATTGGACATTTAACAAACTTTGATAATTGCCTTAATCTTTTAAACAACTAAGATAGTGATCAAACTACATTTAAAAAAGACCTGTGAAGTACCCGAATCTATGCTTTTGAGAGTCAATTATGTTTTATTATCGTCTCTGACAGACTGCGTGTTGAAGCAGCTCAGGCTTATGGATACCAATAGATAAAGTTGATACGTTTTTGTTGTTGCTATGGACTAAGTTGACAAGAGTGATGTAGAAGTATTCACTGTGAAGCTTACACTGGCGATGTACCTCAAATAAAACGGATTTCAAGTTAAGTGATCAAATTTTCAGCAGTAAGAAAAAAGTTTCATCACTGTTATTTGTGATATGAGAATAGTAAGGCCTGTAGTTAGGAAAATGTAATTATATTTTTGTCTGTGGGGTAGAACCATACATATATGGGTAAAAGGCTTCTCACTATCATAACTACTGTAGTTAATATGGTCTGAACATCACAACCTTTGGTTTTCCAACAAATGTATTTAGGTGGTTGAATAAAAATATTTGGACTTAATATTTAAGAATCCCCTCAATTTAGCATCAGCTAGCCAGTTAGCATCAGCTAACAATATTTTTCAAATACACACACACTAGGCTACTGTTCTACTGTTTCCCCCCACTCTATAGTTTATTTAAATGGTCTTGCGGTGTGACAAATTCATTTTCAAAAGCAGCCTACAAATCTCAATTTGACAATATGATGACCACATAAAAGGGGTACAGTTGCATTTTCCAAAAGTTACTGAAGTGCAACCTTAGACACACTGCTGCCCTAGCTGACCTCCGTGCGCAGATCACTGAAGCTGACGCTGCTGCGCGCATGCGCAGAGCTCACACTCACCTGTCGCACTGTAGCACACTATTCATCCATCATCAATGGGAAACCGCACTATATTCCTTGTAAATAATACTCTTCACTGCATGTCAAATGCCAAAGGGATCTGTCAGAACCTACGGACATGTCCGAAAGGTAGGAAAAGTTTTGAACAGTAGCCTATCTCTTAATATGGAGATGTCTTGCTGTTTTTTTCTTCTTCTTCTTCTTCTTTTTTCTGTACATTTTCTGGAACAAAAACGAATGATCAGTTGGCTTTTATTTTAGATCTGTCTGCTTCATTCATGTTTGGAAGACTGTTTAGTTACTTTTCTGCATAATTTATGGGAATTACCACTGGAACATGAAGATCTACTTTTAAAGCAACTTTATTCGTGGACTAAATAGGCTTTAGGTGATTATGATATTGTCACAGTTATTAAGACATTATATTAAAACATTATTATGACATTATGTAATCTATGTCCATGTTACAAATATTGAATGACATTTTAATGAATCACTAAGTGAAAATAATGTGTATTTACATGTAGCAGCTTCACAAAACCTAGCACATCATCAATAGCCATTACAGCGTAAACGTGAGCTCATCTTATACAATGTTCTGATATAATGTGCGGGTGTGCTCGGGTGGCGTGGGTGACTTTAATCCGGATCAGGGTGCAGAGTTCACGGTAATCTACACCAGAACCTCAGCCCAGCGGATGTAAGGACGCACAGGCTCTTATTACACACAGAGGATGTGTCTCAAAACCTGCTGAGCTCCCTACATAGGCAGCACATTTGGGCATCGTAGGTGTTCTATTGAATCTATGATTCGAATTTCTATAAGGATGTTGTGTTGTGTCATATGATAAATTAAGTGGTAGTTTAATGTGATTGAATCTGAATGAATAAATAAATGAACGAACGAACGGAGGAAGTATAGGCTGATAATTAACTCAACTCACTATGTTTTTGGACACATCTGTCAATATTTATGCAAATTTATTGAAATTAGTTGGTTATATGTCATTAGTAATATTGTTTATTGTATAAAGCTTATCATTGCAAGGTAATGTGAACTCAAATAGCTATATTTGCATATCTATTCAAATTTGAATGTAATTTGAATGTTAAGCATGTGAATGTTTGTTAATGACTTCAGCCTCTCTCTGTCTAGTTCCTCTGGAGTGAACACCAGCAGTGAAAGTTTTCCGAAGTCTCACTCGCACTATTCTGAGTTAAGCGACACACACACTCCTTTCTCTGTGGAACTGACTCCAGACTCTGGCATTGTTGCCACACCAGTAAGCCAATTCAAAGTCAATATGATTGCTAAGTATCATGTGTGGTTTGACTGACACCTTATTTGTCTATACTATATGGACATTGAATGTCATTACGTTTATTTTGTGTAGTTGCCATCCAGCCGGTTCAGGTTTGCATCGTGGCACTGGCTCGAGGAGCATGATGTCCGCGGAGACCAGCTCGCCTGTCCCAGGGTCAGAGAGGGTGAGATGCCATTCTGGGTCACTATTCATTTAAAAAAAAAATTTTTTTTTTTTTTGTGTGTGTGTCATATAATCACTGGACACAGACAATCAGTGATGTCATCAAACAGGACCTGCTGAAGACGAGCTGTCTGTTGACAGTGAAGACATGTTTCTCAGAGGAGGCAGGAGGAAGAGGAGAGAGGATGAAGGACAGAAATGGGAGGAGAGACTTCAGGAGAACTGGGAGAATTGTGTGGTGAGACACCAAACAAGCATCTATCTATCTATCTATCTATCCATCCATCCATCTATCTTTTGAACTTCATATTAATCAAAGAAGGATCCTGAAAAAAATGTATCATGGTTTTCACAAAAATAATAATCAGCATAACTTTTTTCAACATTGCATAAGAAATGTTTCTTGAGCAGCAAATCAGCATATTAGAATGATTTTTGAATGGTCATGTGACACTGAAAACTGATGCTGAAAATTCTATCTATCCAGCTTCGTATTGCATTCAAAGTTCTGTCTCTGTGACTGCAGGTGCTGAACTTGTCTTATCAGGACCTGGGAGATCCATACCAACTGGAGAACTTCATCCGCATCCTGAGAAGACTGATCCGGGTGGAGCGTCTGCAGCTGGTGGATAACGCTCTGAGGGATCTCAGCTCTGTCAGACTGCCAAGGTACCAAACTAACCTCTACACTATAATAACTGCAAGATAGTGCACATGAATGTAACTCTGAGTACTGATGACACTGTCATGAGTTGTGATGGAGTGCAGATCTGGTTGGTTATAACACAAATTCCCACTGATCTTACAACGGAGGCTGTCCTATTATATTGCATTGGTTGTTTTGTAACAGTTTGTGCATGGCTGTGTAAAAATACATGTAGTGCAACTTTAGCTGTGTGCTGTAATCTCATATGAGGCGTTTATTTTACAGTAAGAAGGAAACTGTTAATTATGTATCAGCATCAAACTCAGCCTCTTTAATCACATTATTTTATTTGAAAATGGGTTTTTCTGATAAAAGATTATATTTGCATTGCTGATATTATCATACTATTTTATTTGTAATCAGTACATTTCAGTGCAGTGCAGATATTCTAGAAACATTTTCTAGAATGTTGTGCCTTCCTAAATATGAAAAATCTAATATTTTTCTTAGTTAATTACAGTTGGTGTTGCCATACTGAATGAAACATAAATACAGTGGCTCCAAAAATTATTTGGACACTTTGGTCGAAATTAGTGTCAGTGAATATAATTTCATTATAATACATAACATACTTTTCTCTTCACTGTAGATCAACACATTACCTATAAATTTTTTTTGTGAAATATTTGGCTTGTATTTGTTCTTTATAATAATACTGCTTGCTTTAATATTTTATCATTCATACAATTTTTAGTGTGAGTTATATGTGAGTTATACGAGGAAGAACATTGTGACGCATTACAGTCACTAACAAAACTTGTGATTGAGAGTGTGCATGTGTTATAGATGTAAAATCCTGAATCTTCACCGGAACAACTTGACGTCCATTCGTCAGCTGCCAAAGGTTCCTGAGGTCCAGCACTTGTGCCTGTCTGAAAACAGTATTTCCTCTCTGGGCGAGTTGTCTCTGCTGAGGAGCGCGCCGCTCCGATCTCTGACCCTCAAATGCAACCCCTGCCAGTTTCAGGAGGACTACCGCTCACGGTGAGAGAAATATTTTACTTTATTGGAATGGTATGAAACTTAGCAAAGGCACTTGCTATGGACATGATTCGAAAAGGTTAAATGGTCCTGAAAAAAATAGTCACACTTGTTCTGTTCACAGTCAAAAATGACCGCATTGGAAATGAATGGGAAGCGAATTTCAGTTAGTGGAAACGTTTGGTACTGCGCCCAAATAAAATCTAACTAAAAGCTTATTTTTTGAGAAATCAACCTCAAATTTGGAACACAATTTGTTTAGATTTATGGCTTTGATTTTCTCAGTTTTAGACTAAAACATGCTTTGGAAAACATATATTTCATATAAAATTTAAAAAGAGTATTTGTTTGCATTTTTCATAATAATATGAAAACTTCTTAAACTTCTATAACTTTTTTGTTTCACTTTTACAATTTTTTTACTTTAATTTTAACAATAATCTGCTTTAAAAAAAGAGACCAAAGTCTGTGCTCCAATGAAGATATTTGAATTCTTCAAAAGAAGATATTTTGAATTATTTTAGCAACCAAACAGTTCATAGACCTCATTGACTTCAATGGGGGAAAAAATACTATGGAAGTCCTTTGGGTCCAATCAACTGTTTGGTTACTGACATTCTTCAAAATATCTTCTTTTGTGTTCAGCAGAAGAAAAATTAATTCAGGTTTGGAACAACTTAAGGGTGAGTAAATGATGACAGAATTGTCATTTTTCTGTGAACTATCCCTTTAACTGTGTAAAGAAACGTGAAAAGTGTATTGGAAATACCCTTAAGTTGTCTTTTATTTCATCATAATATATTATCTGCAAGTACATATTTTTAAAAATATACTTTTAAGATTTTAAGTACACTACAAGTGGACATTCAATACAGTTAACGACACTTCTTTTTCACAAGGGCATATAGAACACCACTGAGCTTTTAATAACTTGCTGTCAAAACAGTGGATTGATTAAAACTAATCAGCTAATTACAGCTTTTAATTATTATAAAACGCCAAACAGCATCATTTGTCTCCAAGATCACATTATGCCTCAAGTTAATAGCTATGCCAGAAGATATAATTTACTAAAAAAGAGCTGTTCATTATGGAGCCAAGTCTAACCTTTAAGTCTAACCTTGAGATTTGTGCCGTTTCCTCTGCAGTGTGTTCTTCTGTTTGCCAAAACTTCAAGTTCTGGATGGCATTCCAAAGCTACCGGAAGATTCCGTGCCTCCCTCCTCACCAGAAGCATCCAGATTCTGTACCATTCTCTGACATCGAAACAGCAGAACCTAAAGCCAAGATCTGAATCCAATGTACTGTACCGTCAGAGTGAACTGAGAAAGCTCCAGTAATGCACTTGTTTATAGTAAACTCTTAAATGCACTCTTTTGAGCTGATAAGAGTACATTTTTAATGACTTATTAAAGCTATTTTTGTACCTGTACTTTACATTTACACATTTCATCTACTCAAAATAAACCTGCATCAATTTAAGACCGCAGCAGCCAAGATATAAATGAGAAAAGACTATTATCAAAGCACGGATGGCTACATATAGAATGGATCATAGTGCTTCTGTTGTATTTTGACTGTTTAGGTCACAGTATGTCAGCTGCATGTAATTCGGGCTATTTGGTTGCTCAATGACCAGCCAACCCTTGGCTTTGGTTAGTTCACACTTTGTCCTGATGGCTGTTTTGACAGGCGAATCCGTTCTTGGGTGGTATTGCTTGAAGCTTGGCTGGTGTGAAGAAAGGGCACAGAGATTAAATCAGATACAGTCATGTGACACTGTGGTTAGCAGCAGATAAAACTGATGATGTCACAGCCAAGCGTTTCATGTTCTCACAGGCTAATGTGGACAGAGGCATATGAACAATATCCTAAATTGAAATTAAATCTGTGTTCATGGTTATGGTCATGTAGGAAAGATTGGGCCTCGTTCTTTGAACGTCATGGTCTCCTTTATATGGAGGCTTGTTTCTGCCACAGAAAAATTTAAAAAAAGATAATTGTGACTTTTTATCTCACAATTCTGACTTTTTTCTCACAATTGCGAGATTGTGAGATCGCAATTGTGTTATTATGTCAAAATTGCGATATACACTCACCTAAAGGATTATTAGGAACACCATACTAATACTGTGTTTGACCCCCTTTCGCCTTCAGAACTGCCTTAATTCTACGTGGCATTGATTCAACAAGGTGCTGAAAGCATTCTTTAGAAATGTTGGCCCATATTGATAGGATAGCATCTTGCAGTTGATGGAGATTTGTGGGATGCACATCCAGGGCACGAAGCTCCCGTTCCACCACATCCCAAAGATGCTCTATTGGGCTGCGATCTGGTGACTGTGGGGGCCATTTTAGTACAGTGAACTCATTGTCATGTTCAAGAAACCAATTTGAAATGATTCGAGCTTTGTGACATGGTGCATTATCCTGCTGGAAGTAGCCATCAGAGGATGGGTACATGGTGGTCATAAAGGGATGGACATGGACAGAAACAATGCTCAGGTAGGCCGTGGCATTTAAACGATGCCCAATTGGCACTAAGGGGCCTAAAGTGTGCCAAGAAAACATCCCCCACACCATTACACCACCACCACCAGCCTGCACAGTGGTAACAAGGCATGATGGATCCATGTTCTCATTCTGTTTACCATCTGAATGTCTCAACAGAAATTGAGACTCATCAGACCAGGCAACACTTTTCCAGTCTTCAACTGTCCAATTTTGGTGAGCTTGTGCATATTGTAGCCTCTTTTTCCTATTTGTAGTGGAGATGAGTGGTACCCGGTGGGGTCTTCTGCTGTTGTAGCCCATCCGCCTCAAAGTTGTGCGTGTTGTGGCTTCACAAATGCTTTGCTGCATACCTCGGTTGTAACGAGTGGTTATTTCCGTCAAAGTTGCTCTTCTATCAGCTTGAATCAGTCGGCCCATTCTCCTCTGACCTCTAGCATCAACAAGGCATTTTCGCCCACAGGACTGCCACATACTAGATGTTTTTCCCTTTTCACACCATTCTCTGTAAACCCTAGAAATGGTTGTGCGTGAAAATCCCAGTAACTGAGCAGATTGTGAAATACTCAGACCGGCACCAACAACCATGCCACGCTCAAAATTGCTTAAATCACCTTTCTTTCCCATTCTGACATTCAGTTTGGAGTTCAGGAGATTGTCTTGACCAGGACCACACCCCTAAATGCACTGAAGCAACTGCCATGTGATTGGTTGATTAGATAATTGCATTAATGAGAAATTGAACAGGTGTTCCTAATAATCCTTTAGGTGAGTGTAAACTTGCAATAGCAAGTTAAAGTCAGAATTGTGTGATATAAAGTTATAAAGAGATACAAATCCGACTTTTTTTCTTGTAATTGCGAGTTTATATCTCACATTTCTGACTTATTTTCTCATAATTGTGATAACACGCAATTGCGACTTCATATATGATATGAATCATGCAGAGATGATAAAACTCGCAATTGTGAGAAAAAAGTCAGAATTGCAAGATAAAATTTGCTAGTGAATTATCCTTTTTTACTTTTTATTCATTTGCGGAAACAAGCTATACCATTAAGACAAACATACTTATTCTTAACAGATATAATCAGAGTACATAATATGTGTACATTTAATTGTTTACAAACGTTTAAAAATGATAATGGTGTTTTATTGTCGCAAGTGTAACCGCAAATCGCTAACACCTAAAGAAGTAGCCATAGCAACAGTGGACCGCTTGTATTGGCCGATCAGCAAAATGTAGGAAGCCTACTGTCATTATTTATCATAGATTTACATACAAAATGCACAAAACATTTTGTATTTCCTAAGAAATCTTGACGTTTAGCTAAAACATTGAGTGCGACAAACCTCAATTGATAGCGCTACATGCCCTTGAAAGCATCATTCGCACACTGGCTATGTAACCACTGCATATGCTCAAGGCCTCCCATTGAAAAGCCATTCATCATGACCCACCATTGTCCTCTTAAGTTTAGCTTATCTGTTCAGCGGCGATCACTAATTCATATGCGCTTCAGTGTTTTGTTTTAATTTTGGTGTCAACTTCAGTGCCAATGAAACCCGAGCCGAGGAGACTGTGCGCGGGAAAGCAAAGAACAGAGAAACGAGAGATCTGACAAAATTTTAGGCCTTCTACAGCTTTTTTAATCTGTGAAGCAACTTTCCCTGCGGTAAGCATTTTTTCCAGCGTTTCGTATTACAGCTGCCTGAAATGATAACACAATGCAGATATGCTAGCCAAAGTCCCTTCTTGTTTCACATGAGTATAAATAAGAGGCAACACAAAGGCCAAATTCCCTTAAACATCCAGCATAATTAAAACCAAAGAATATAGCTCTGATGTGCAGCAAAGGATTGTTGAGCTTCACAAATTAGAATGTGGCTGTAAGAAAATAGCTAAAGCATTGAAAATTCCCATTTCCATCAGCAGGACATTAATTGAGAAGTTCCAACAACTAAAGAAGTTACAAAACACGCCTGGAAGAGTTTGAATTTATTGAAAGGATAGCCCCTTGAGATGTAAAATCTCATTTTCGAGGGGGTCCCAATCACACATACAAACTACAATACAAAATACAACACATTTAAAGCAAACAAACAAATAAACAAAAACAAAAACAAAAAAAAAATCACTTAAACACACAAATAGCCCACTCCCCTATTCTCCCACCTACAGTCTACAACTGTATTCCCACAAATATATATATTTTTTTTTAATCACATAAACACACAAATAGCTCACTCCCCTATTCTCCCACCTACAGTCTACAACTGTATTAGACAAACAGGAGCATGTACACACAAGAGGACAGACATTTTAGTGCAAACATGAAAATCAAAATGTACCTGCACCCTGAGAGATAACAGAAATAAAAATAAATATATAAAATTAACAGGATAATTTATAAGCGTTGGTATAGAACCCTTGATTTAAAAACATGAGCAGGTTATTTTCAGATGAGAAGATCGATTAGTCCCATAAAGACAGAAAGATGTGATTGATCTGAGAAGAGGAGGGAGATTGTTCCAGTCAGATGGAGCTTTGTACTGGAATGACCTGTGGCCGACTTCAGTAAAAATTCTCGGGACACAGAAAAACGGATGCTGCATGTGTCGAAAGGGATAGGAGGATGTAAATGGAACCAAAAGCTGTTTTAAGTAAGAAGGGCAATTAAAATGAACGCATTTTAAAAGAAACTGGAGCCAGTGATATTGCCTTCGGGATTTTGGTTGGAGCCAATCAAGAGTTCCATACAGCGTACAATGGGTTCTGTAAGGACATCTCAAAACACACCTACATTGTGAATGACATTTAGAGGTTTTAAATTGGTATCTGAAGTGTTTTGGTAAATAATGTCTGCATAGTCAATAATAGGAAGAATTAATTGGGAGATCTTTTTCTGACTTGAAATGAAAAACAATTGAGCGCTAAAGAGAACATAAGCAACCATACGATTTTTTGATAAAATTAATGTGAGGCTTAAAGGAGAGTTCGGGGTTAAGCTAAAGACCAAGATATTTAAATAGATTAACTTTATTGAGGAGTGACCCGTCATTAAAACTAATATCTAAATCAAAGGAATGCGAGGGGTGGCGTCTTTTAAAAAAACACCATACTGCAAGACTTATTTTTATTGAGGACAAGTTTGTTTTTGTAAAACCAATCCTGCAATGAGTTGAACTGAATGTATGAGAGTGGGAAGAGTAAATAACAGTGTCATTGGCATAAAGATGAATGAAAGACCGTGAGCAAGTTTTGGGAAGGTCATTAATAAAGGCACAGAAGAGCAGAGGACCCAGTGTTGAGCCTTGAGGAACACCCTTATCAACAACCAAATAATCAGAATTTGAGCCTTGAAAAGAAACATATAGGTCCTGGACATCTTGTTCAGATACATGGCATCATGGATTTTAGCAAATACCAACAGATAAAAAAAAACAAAAAAAACTGACCACCTCTGCTAAAAATCTTATAATGGGACGTGGTTGGGTCTTCTATCAGGACAACAATCTAAAACAAACATAAAAATCAACACAAAAATGTGTCACTAAGCACAAAATGAAGCTTCTGCCATGATTATCCCAGTCCGCTGACCTGAACCCTACAGAAAATGAGTGGGCTGAACTGAAGAGAAGAAGCCTCAACATGGATCTGGGAATCTGAAGGATCTGGAGAGATTCTGTATGGAGGAATGATCTCTGATCTCTTGTCAGGTGTTCTCCAAACTCATCAGGCATTATAGGTGAAGACTCAAAAGCTGTTATTTATTATTATTATTATTATTATTATCCTTTATTTTAACAGGACAGTCCCATTGAGATATAAAATATCTTCTTGGTTATTGTGGCAAAAGCAGGTTTAAAAAAGTATTGAATAAAAGGGTGCCATTAATTGTGGCCAATGTGTTTTTAAGAAAAATATTTATTTTATCAAGAGATACACAAACACACCATTTATAGTCTAAATAATATACCACTAAGTACCAAGACAAATTTTGTTCCGTTTCATGAAGAATGAGAGGTGGAAAATGTTTTTGGGATGGTCTCAGTCCATCTTGTTTTACTATTTCATCCAAGGCTCTCGTTCTCTAAGACTGACTGCAGAACTGTCGCCTGAGTCTACACATTACCTCTGTGTCACTTCTGCTGCATCTCATCAGCCTTCCAGGAACTTCAGGATGAAAGCAGAGCACTTTGTTATTTTTGCTTTAGGTTCATTTTTACATTTATGTAATTAGACGAAGAGATATTTCCTCTGCTCCAAACATCAGCACACCTGCCAGACTTTGTGCATGATTAAAAGAGGATGAGCATTTAATCCTTCACCAATTTTTATTCCGCTCACAATGCCATTATCAACAAAACGGCACAAAAATATTTCTCTGTAAATCACTTGCAGAACAGAAAAAAAATCTATAAACATATATATATTTATTTTAAATATAAAGTATTAAAGCTGAACACTTACAGGAAAGTTGATTACATCAACTAATAAACCTAAAAATCATATGCATCCCAGAAAATAAAAAAAGGTGACAAAACAAGATTATTTCATTTTATATAATATAAAAAACCAAAGTAAATACAAGACAAAATAAATACAATTTTTTCAATATTGTAGTGATTTAGCATACATTCAGAACAAATCATTTTGAGTAAGCTAATCCAAACATTTTGTTGACTTTTTGCATATTCAAATTCTACATCTGAATATTATGTCTCTTATTGATTCTCATTTTCAATGTGCCATTCATTTCTCTGCTGTCTAATGTCATATGTCAAAGACTAACAGTAACAAAAAGACTTGAGGACCAGGTCGAGTAGCACGTAGAACACTAGTACTAGTTTATACTAGAATAGTAGTTGGCAGGTCGACTTGAAAAGAAAAGAGAAAAAATTCAATACAAATAGTTTTCCATAACAGAGACATTCGACAAAGAGATCAGGAACCAAATTATCCTGGAGAGATAGGCAGCATTTGAGGAAGTTTTCCCTATAATCTCTAGGAGGCACTTTGTGAAAAGCAAATAAAAATCGTGTTTAACTAAATGAATTTGGTTTATGTTTAGGCAGCAGTATGGTAAATAAGCACATACAGTACAGCATTTAAAAATGACTTTCAACAGCTACAATTATCTACTTGAATTACATGTAAACATTAAATGTATGTTGAACCAAGCACCTTGCCAAACTCGCCCATGATACAATATTTCTGCATTGTATTTTTCCTCAACAAGATGGATGAATTACCAACACAAGTTTGGGCAAGACCAGGTGAGGATTTAAGGCTGATTGGTGACTGCTGCCTGTCCATCAAGATCAGTCGTAACTTAAAATTAGAGTTTTTTAAAAGGGCTTACTTCAAAGATGGAATATTTCTTGTATGTGGAGCCACAACTGAAAAAAAAAAAGGCAAATGTTTCAGTGCAAGAGTTTCTGGTGGTTGAAATCTATGCTTTCAGATTTTCGTCCAGCCAAAGAAATCAAACTCAAGATATAACAGCATTTAAACTGAACTTATTCACTGCTCCTTACAAGAAATGACAGACAGACGTACAGTAAAGGCAGACAGCAGGTGTTTGCTCTGTAAGTGATTGGGCGTTTTGGTGCATCTCGGTTTCAGAGTTACACAAACTGGAAGAAAATTCGATTTCCTATTCATCAGAACAACCCAACAGAGCCATCTCCCGGCACAATGTTTAAGAGGATGGTGTGAGAAACCCAATCCAAATGTGGCAGCGATTGGCTGTCCTTCCTTTCAATCGCCTCACATTTCTGCCCTGCGAATGGGGGGTTTATCCCCGTTGCCGCCTTCCTCCTCCTCTTCTTCCTCATAGTTCTCCTCATTGTGATGTTGGGCGAGTTGAATATCCTCCTTCACAACCTGATCCCTGACCTCTTCCTGTACAGATACAAAAAAAACATATTTATATAAAAATAATCAAGTATGATGTTTGTTACACACACCTATACAAGGCATTGAGTCTGTTCGTTTGATACTAACCACCTCAAATTTCTTTTACAGAAGAAATAAAGTGATGCCCTGCATTCGAATATGCCTATATAGTAGGCAAAAAACATTATTTAAGCTGAGTAGTTTGTCCGAATTCATAGAATTCATGAAACAGTAGCTGAAGAGTACCCGGATGACCTGCTACTTCCAAGTGTGCATCCACTGGACACTTTTATATCCCACAAGGCCACAGGAGGGGGTTTGTGAACGGCAGTGAAGCGACACAACTGACGCCTTAGGTCACAAGACAGTGACAACATGGCAGATGTAGTATGTCCAAATTTCATTCATACTTCACACATTCATACTATCATACTAAATACATTTCAAGTATGTAACTAAATGTAGTACCTACTATACAGTATGCGATTTCGGACACAGCTATGGGTTTGGACCAACATGAAGGTGAGTAAATGATTCCAGACTTTTTCATTTTGAGTGAACTGTAACTTTAAAAGTGCACAGATGTGAATAAAGCATGAATAACATTTCCTAAATCTAAAGCCCCTTTCACAGAGATTCCGGAAAATACACTGATAATGTGTCCCGGGATTGTTTGATTTGTTCATTCACACTACCAAGGATTTTCTGGAATCTGTGAGGGCGTTCACACACATCCCGTAAAGACGTCATGTGTAATGTATGCGTTGAAAACGTTAGTGTTGTGGTACAACAATGGAAGTGTTTGCATTGCTTTAAACAACATGGCAGCTGATCAGGCATTAGATGTTGATGTGCAAACTTTGTTGTTCATTTACAACAACATGAACGTTCCGGGACTAATCCCAGCAATGTTAACGTCCCCATCCCAGAATCAATCCTGGGACGTGTTTGCGTTCACACAGAAGGCCCTCTAGCAATTCTATGGCAATTTTCTGGGATCAGCGCTCTATGTGAAAGGGGCTTTAGAGATGAGGTGAAAATGGAGGATGGATGTTTAAAGTGGAGCTGGACTCCTGACAGTAACTGAACACCGTGGAGGACTTTGCAATTGATCTGACTCACCCAACTGTGGCACTGCCAACAGTCTACAGTTACAGCGGCAGCTTGTACAAAAGAATAAGTGAAAACGTACACACACGTAAGCACTACATAACTCTCTGTGATACATTACAGTGACAGAGACCATAAAATTGTTGTCTTGGAACAGACAGCTTAACTAGAGATTCATGGTCCTGCCTTCGACAAGAAACTAAATTAACACTACAATTAACAAATATATAATGCTTAACAGATACTAAGGTATTTAAAGGTGCACTGTGTAATATTTAGGAGGATATGTTGACAGAAATGCAATATCATATACATAACTATGTTTTCAGTGGTGTATAAAGACCTACTTAATGAACCGTTATGTTTTTATTACCTTAGAATGAGCCATTACTATCTACATACACCACGGGTCTTTTACATTGATATGCGCCGACATGTTTCTACAGTAGTCCTAAGCGAACAAACGTGTTTTGTCACTATGTTGTTCTTCGTGCAAAGAAGCTAGCTAAAGTCAGCGAATAAAACTCTGACACAATGATGAACAAGTAACAACTTAATTATTCAGTAAAACGATATGTTATTTTGAATATTATTAAGCAAATTTCTTAATTTATATTTTTAAAGAAACCTCATTGCTTAACTGACTACTCTCTGCTGTCTCAGACGACGATATATTTTCCTGTCGGCCACTGTAATTTCTGTTGGTTGCGATTCACAACCTCACCACTAGAGTTTACCGGCCACCGCTAAAAATTACACAGTGCATTGTTTAAAAGTTTGGGGTCGGTAAGATTTTTGAATGTTTGAAAGAAGTTTCTTTTGCTCACCAAGGCTGTATTTATTCGATCAAAATTGTAATACTGTGAAATATTTTTACAATTTAAAAGACCCGTTTTCTATTTTAATATTAAATATTTTAAAATGTGTTGCTCTGTTGGCAAAGCTGAATTTTTAGCATGATTACTCCAGGCTTCAGTGTCACATGATCCTTCATAAAACATTCATAAAATATTTCTTATTATTATCATCATCAATATTGAAAACAGTTGTGCTGCTTAATATTTTCTATGGAAACAGTGATGCCTTTTTTTCAGAATTCTTTGATGAATAGAAAGATCAAAAGATCTTTCTTCTGTATCAGTCAAAGTGTTTACTGTCACTTTTGAAATTAGTGTTTACTATTTGATCACTTTAATGCATCCTTGCTGAATAAATTTCTTCCAAAAAAAACAACAACAACAAAACACTTTTGAAGTATATATAGAGTGAATACAGGTATATAATAGGACACTTTTTGACTGTCATTGTGGTTATTTTTAAAATAAGCCCCTAACATAACAGCATTTTCAATATCTAAGAATCTCCACTACACTACACATATTAAAAAAGAATTGAAAATTCATTTTTTGTTGTCCTGCATTGTTGCTTAGTCCTTGTCAAGTCACTATAATATTCTGGTTCTGGTCTCATTCCTTAAAGCTAGGGTAGGCAATGTTTTTGCACTTTTTGTTATACTGGTTGAAACTCTCTTCACATCCTGATAGCAATCAATAATAGAAGAAGTGGTCTAAATATAAAAAAAATGCACATATATCTTTTGTGGATGTCTCAGGACCAAAAATGTTCGTCCAATCATTGGATTCGGTCCGAATACAATAATAGGATGTCCTACCAGCCTGCCAATGTATGTATTTACATACCTCCGCACACCTGCTCACGCAGACATCTACACCATCAGCGGGTTCCATGAGGCTATGCAGAGTTGTAGACAGACACTGAGTGCCGCAAACAAACAGCAGCTGCCTTTTACAGTTCCTTCTGAAGCAAATGCTGCGTTCACGCCCTGTCGTAACTACAGTAATTAAGAGATGGCAACCCGTGACGTTCTACTTGGAGCTGTCCTTGGAGACTTGAATTTCTGCCTGTCTATGGCAACAATATCAATGCCGAAAAGAATCTGCAACAGTCAGGTAGAGCTCTGTAAGTTGTTTATGTTCATTATTATTGTATTGTTATGTGCTTTGAGACATGAGGTAATTTAATGCCGTCTCGTGACGCTTTGCAGACGCTGCTGTGTGAGTTGTGATCATGTGTTTTGAAGGACACGTGGCTTTGGAGACGCTCTGAAGGGAGGGCGGCATCTCATGCTTTCAAAGCTAGCTTGATATTACTAGCCTCTACAAAAACTGCACAGCCTACTTTTAATTTAATCATGTAAATCTAAAGGACTATTTTTAATTTATTTCATCATTGTCCAGGTATAAGTCTGATCAGCAAACCTCTTCTGAACAGCCACGATTTATAAATATTTTGTACCTGTTCTCCATTCTCCTCATTATAAGGGTCTCCCTCTTCTTCGCGCATCGCCTCATGCTTCTGATTTTCAGCCAGCTCATCTTGAGCCTGGAGAGAGAAAGCCATCCCGATTAGGGAACAAATAATTCTTTTTTTTTTGTTTTTAGGACGGTGTGTGTGTGTTTGCATTTGTTATCCGACCTCATCATCGCCATCTTCCTGGTACTGCTCATCCAGAGCATCTTCCTGTTGGTCTGGGTTTCCAGCCATCTGCACAAAACACACAAAACTTCAGACATTCTCAGTTGCATAATATAAATATCCCCTACAACAGTCAGCTTCCCAAACTAAATCACTGTGAGTCTGTTTTTTGTTTTTATACAAAAAATACAGTATATCTCCACCAACACTGAAGACTCATTGGTCGTTTCATACACCTATTAAACATCATGCTGAAAACATGTCACGTCTGCTGGTTAGGAGACTCCTTTCAGCTGCAAAGAACCAGTTGCTTACCACCAGTTGTTCTTCAGCAGGCGGCTGGTGTTGATTCTCTACGGCCAGGTGCATTTTGGGGTTGCCTACAGGTGCTGGCTCTTCCTCCTCCTCTATCTCATGGGCATGCCGCTGCTGCTCTGCTTCCTCAAACTCATCCTCACCCTGATTGTTGGGGTCGTCCTCTGGATCAACATCCGCTCCTACAGGTCGCTGTAAGTTTGACGTATTTATCATCAGTACACGTTCACAAACAATGGCTTAAATTACTCACATTTGCACAGCATGTGCAAAAAATGTAATGCTTTAAAAAGTCACTCATCAAGTTAAAAATGCAGTTTTATGAAATTTAAGGTCATAAAAAGTCTTAAATATCTTACATGGTATAAAAAACTAATTTGGGGACAGAAAAAAAATTATTCAGATTATTAAATCTCAAAAGGAGATGACTGAATTAAATAAATATGAACATTGCATGTTTAAAGTCAAATAATTGCGCTTTTGTGCATTCTACAGGTTCTCGGTTTCAGTGCAGTTCGCAATCAATGAATACTAAGGATTTATGCGAATAGATTGCTTATGATCTACTGTTGATAAATTGTGACAATGTTTACTTTATGGTTTTTATATTATTTTTGTAATTGTAACATGTTGTAGATTGTTGTATGAGTGCATATTTTATGTGCCTCATCTTTTTGAAAAAGCAGCCAGCTATAGTAAAACAAACTTCAAAATAAGAGTCCCGGTGTATTTCGAGCTTGTTTATAATTATAATTAAAGTCCAACATTATAATATATATTTATAATTACAGAATTATTCAATTCAATTTGAAGCAGAAATCTTAAAAAACCTACTGTACTTTTTGAAATATACATTTTTTAATGTGCTCCTACATTTTTAAACTTAGGAGCACATGTGCTCCTTGGGAAAAGTAAGCATCAAGCCATGTTTATATGAATACTGGTGCTTGTATGTGTTTATAATATCATAAGGGAACACACCTCATCCTCATGTTGAGCATGGTCCTCTTCACCTTGCCCTGGCTCCTCATGGTGCGCGTTCTCCTCTACACATGACAGAGACATACAAAAGTATAATCCTCAGGGCCCAGTTATTCAAAGTTTAATCTGGATCAAAATGATCTAGATTTGGAAATCCCATGTTTTGCTATCCAGGATCAGGTAATCCATTTTACTTCTTGCGAGAGAACACAAAAGCATTTTTCCTCCCATCTCCATGTCCCTTTAGGGTTTCCGTAGTCCCTCATGTGACCCAGAACCAAAACAAACAAATATGCATGCAATAATTCTTAGAAATTACTTCTGTCTGGTTCATCTCTGATGATTGTGTCAATGTAGTTTACATAGAGTGATAAAAAAAAAACTTAAAATTAAATATATAATTTATTTTTTATTTTTCTATATTGACAGCTGTTTATTTTATTGCACTAAAATAGTTTTTTTTTTTACTTTACTGTACTGAAAGACTTAATAGGTAGCCTAATGTCTACTACTTTATTATTTTACAGTTAAACTAATCAAGAACAAAATAAAAATATCAAATATCTCTTTATACAAATGTTGTTGTTTTTTTTTTACCAGTTTTAAAGTTTAATTACATTTTTGTTCCTGAAATCCACCCTTCTGCTGGGATCAGGATAATCCAGATTTTTTCGATCAAAGGTATCCCAATCTATTTTGGCATCCAAGATTGGATTTTGTAATCTACTCTGATTTCAGAATCCTTTTTTTTCCCTTCTTTTCAACAACCAATTTTCAAGATTTGATCCAATCCGATCAGATTACTTTTGAACAACTGGTCCAAGATATTAGAATTGCACCAAACATTTAAGAAATCACTTTGAGACACCACGAGTAAAAAGTAGCACTGCTATCACGACAAACCACATAAATTGTCACCTTTCTCATCATCTATCTGTGGCTCTTCTTCTCCCTGGACTATATCAGCATCTATGTTTTCATACTGTGCCTTTTTCCTGGTAAATACAAAAAAATAAAAGGATTTATAAAACAAATCATTGCAGTTTCCTGGAACAGTAAAATAGCAAATAAACAGGCACAAATGACCATTCTTCATTACTGCAAAAAGTATTGTTAAAAATACACATAATTACAAATTATTATAATTTTTATATATTGTATTATATATTTATTTTTATTTTTATAACTGTATAACTCGAGGGAGGGCCTCTGACCGGAGCATCTCTTGCTGGAGTTTTTGCTCTTTGAGATCGGCTTCTCTGTTCAGCTGTTCCTCTCTCGCTCTCTGCAGACGTAATCTTTCCTCTCTCTCCTTCTGCTGCTGCAGCTGCTGTTTCTGCAGGGTTTCCTGACGCAGATGCAACTGTCTACGCTCCTCCGCCAGCTGCGCAGCCAGACGCTGCTGCTCCTGCTGCTGTTCGTATGCAGACTTCACCCGCTCCACCTGCGCTGGCGCCACCTGGGGGCAGAACAGAAGAGTGAGGGCCTTACAATGGGAAATTAGTTCAATGTTGGAAGACAATGCAGGGAGGTGGACTGGCTAAGATAACATCTCAGTATATTTATAATAATAACGAAAACATACAGAATGAAAACATACTGATGTTCAGACTGCAGGCAAATCGGATTTTTTCTCAAATCAGATCTTTTCAAGCAGACTGTCAAATTACATTTGTGTGACATAACCAACCTATCTGCATGGGTTGTTTTGGTAACAACGTAAGCGTACCAACGTATGTGATGAGGCTTTCAAATGATGCAGGAAAAATTAAAAGCATCATCTCGCTCTCCAAATAAGCGCCCTATTGAGTCTCGGTGCAGAATATTTCCGGTATTTCCGTCACTGGTTTTAACGTTATCGTTGTGCGTCACATTAAGAGTGATGCATAAGACAATTTGAAATCTGATTTGAGCAGCCAGTGTCCAGACTGAGACGCATTTGTAAAAATCTGATTGGAATCGCATTTCACACAAACTCCAAATGTAGTTTGAATCAGATTTGAAAAAAAACAAAACAACAGATTTCATGTGTTTTTTGGGAAATGCAAAATCTGCATATGCAAAGAATTTTTGCTCGCAGTCTGAACATAGCCATAGTATGTTTTAAATTAGATGGAACATTTTTCAAATGATACTTGAAATTTTTGTCTTTCTGACCAATTGGCTAAAAATGTCTAGGTAGGCAGCTTACTATGCTAGACTACCGTTCAAAAGTTTTGGGTCTGTGTGTATGTTCATTTTTAAAGAAATGAATACATCTATTTAGGAAAGATGCATTAAATTGAAGTAAAGACATTTATAAAGTTACAAAACAAATGAAGAAGAATCCTGAAAATAAAAGCATAACAATTTTAAACTGCACAGCTGTTGTTAACATTGATAATAATAATAGCATATTAGAATGAAATCAGCATATTAGAATGATTTCTGAAGGATCATGTGACGCTGAAGTAATGTTGTGAAAATTCAGGTTTGCCATCACAGGAATAAATTACATTTTGAAATATCTGTATTTACATAGAAAATAGTTATTTAAAATTGTAATATGAATGATTTACAATATTCCATTTGTCACTGTATTTTTGATCAATTAAATGCATCATTGGGGAGCAAAAAAAAAAATCTTACCAACCCCAAACTTTTGAACGCTAATGTAGCCATGCTAGTTTATTGGTAATTTATCTAATGTTTGCATTCAGAATCATGTCGCAAGTGTTCTGACCTCTTGAACGTGACGTTGCTCCCTTTCTAGCGCGTTTTCATCTGGTTGGTTGGCCTGTGGCTCCTCCTCCTCCACTTCATTATGCGGCACATCAAACTCCTCCTCTAGTTTCTGAGGTTGCCCCGCCTGCTCCATCTCCTCCTCTGCCAGCTCTCTCCTCCTCTCCTCGGCTCCTCCCATTTCTCCAACCTCCTCCCTGTGGTGCGATTCAGGCTTCTCGTCCTCGTGGTGTTTCTCCATCTGAGGGAGATCAACATGAAACAGATCTCATTCTTCACCATTTAAACCAGTGACATGATTGGGGGAAAACCTCAGTTTTGAATGCATGATGGATAAACAGTTTCAATACCTCTGGCTGAGCATCCTGGGGTTGATTGTTTTTTTCTGCGTTCTCATTCTGGACGGGCTGAACAGCTGCATGTCTCAGACTGGGCATCTTACTGAGCGTCTCCTTCAGCTGTTTATATTCATCCACCTGAACCTGGAACCCATCGAGACCGACTACGTCAGTACAACACCACGCATCAGAGTAAAGGCTTCATATACTCTGTTGAAATGTTACATGAGCGATGGTTTGGTGGTTAGCTGAAACAGGCAACAAACACAGCAAGCCAAAATCAAGAGCCTGACATAAGGCAGAAGAGAAAGAGATTAAAGGGCGAAAACAGAAAGAAAACTAGAGCAATCTATATCAATAATTGCATAATTACTTGAATAATGAATTGAGAACCTAAAGCAACATTTATTTAATTGACCAAATTCTACAAAACTACTTGGTTTTCATTTTATTTACTAATTTAATTTAATCATATTATTTAGAACTTAAAGCAAAATGTATTTAATTGATAAAAAGAAAAAGAAACAATATGGTATTATTGTATTTATGTATTTGATACTTAATTCATATTTAATAATTGAATATTTATACTTTTAAAATAAATGATTTTGTTTTAGAAAGTAAAGTTTGTTTTAAAGCAAAATGTATTTAATACTAGAGAACTACATGGTTTTAAATGTATTTATTTCTATTCAAATTATATTATATTTATTTATGTTCAAACGCATATTATTTTTTATTGAACTTAAATGTAGGTCTTTAAAAATGTTTAATGTCATTGATACTAAACATTGCAGGTTCTTGTACATCAGCTTTGTACCTCTTGCATCTTATTTTGTTCTTGCACCCATTTAAAGAAAAGTAAATAAAGACTTCAAATTTGGGTCACACAATGCAAATGTATGACTTCAAAAGACTATTCTTTTAAATCATACTATTGTTTTATCATCCTCAACTCATACCCAAGATCCTGCAATCCTAACCTAACCTTTCTCCCAGTCCTTCTTCACTAGGGTGCAGTACCTGTTTTCTTTTCTGTTTGAATGCCAAGTGTTGCCAGCATATGGAAGGAAAATATCACTCTGTATCTCACACACACGCTAAACCAATGCCTCCCAGCATCCTTCTCTATCATCCTGGGAAAGCAGATAATGACAGTTCTAATTAACGAGCATCTGTACATCTGGTTTCTCAAAGCCACAGAGAAAGAGCGAGTAAACAGGAAGTACAGCATGTATGGCTTATCAGAGTCATGCACATTTTAGCACGCTAAACAAGGGCAAGAAGTTCAGAGAAACGAGAGTGAGAGCGTGCGCAAGAGATCATAATGGCCTTGTGGAATGTGACCGGACTTGAAACGCAGGCTTAGTCCAGTCTGACAAGCTTGCATAAGCAGCGCTGAAATCTAACTGAATCAGCAGTATCATGCTCTGCTTTCACACTGAGAGCATTTCTACTTCTATGCAGTGCTTTGCAGAAAATATAATAAAACATATTAGCTCTGTTTCAAAACCTTGCTTCCTACATAGGCAACATCCTAACCACCATGGTTACCGTCATAGGTGTCTGATTTGGGATGAAGCCACATAAATAACACTCCTAAATTGCACAGGAGAAGCAACTTATTTGTTGCTTGATAATGACACAATGCTCGAACAAGTGTGAAAATGCATGCAATAATTTAATTTTATTACACTAAACTATGCTTGCTGCTTACATGAGCTCTGTGAAACTTGACTTGCCTTTCCCACAGGATATGCTCTGCATAGCATTTGAGCTGTCAGTGGAACAGCGCACACACTCCTGCACCTGCTTAAAGCGCATGCACACACACACACACACACACACCCTAACCTGTGCCGCAGCTAGCGCACTCTTGTGGTCCTCCAGGGTCAACACAAGCTGATCGTGGCTGGTTTTTAGGTTCTTGTGCTGTTGCTACAAGAGGAACCATCACAGGCAAAGCTCAAATACAAGCATTCAGGATAACCGCACTGAATATTAGTATGGACCGTGTGATAAAGCTAAATTATAATCATCAAAAATACAACTGCCTGATCTGCAATAAAATGGATCATGGAAATTAAGACTAAATTTGAATTCTGATTAGGTGAATTTTATGAAAATGTACAAAAACATTTCACAAAATTTAAACATTTTGAAAAAAATTAAAAAATATACATTGCATAAAAAAAGTATATTTTTAAGAACCATTAATTTTTTTGCACTGTGAAATTATTTCAGAATCATAACAATTTCTCCATTTGTAATGTGATAAAATAATCACATATTATTTAAACTGATAATTATCATTTTTGAATTTCAATTATAAGCACAGTAAAACAGTAACAATTGCATCATTGTAATATCTGTTGACCTGATGTCATTTAGAATATTCTAAATAAACAAACAATTAAATATCAAATGTATTACATTATATTATATATGGTTAATACACATTAAATTTAAATATACAGCAACAGAGATATAAATAGAATTATTTATTTATTGACTTGCTTTTTTCTTTACATAAAATATATATATATACAGTGAGGAAAATAAGTATTTGAACACCCTGCTATTTTGCAAGTTCTCCCACTTGGAAATCATGGAGGGGTCTGAAATTGTCATCGTAGGTGCATGTCCACTGTGAGAGACATAATCTAAAAAAAAAATCCAGAAATCACAATACACGATTTTTTAACTATTTATTTGTATGATACAGCTGCAAATAAGTATTTGAACACCTGTCTATCAGCTAGAATTCTGACCCTCAAAGACCTGTTAGTCTGCCTTTAAAATGTCCACCTCCACTCCATTTATTATCCTAAATTAGATGCACCTGTTTGAGGTCGTTAGCTGCATAAAGACACCTGTCCACCCCATACAATCAGTAAGAATCCAACTACTAACATGGCCAAGACCAAAGAGCTGTCCAAAGACACTAGAGACAAAATTGTACACCTCCACAAGGCTGGAAAGGGCTACGGGGAAATTGCCAAGCAGCTTGGTGAAAAAAGGTCCACTGTTGGAGCAATCATTAGAAAATGGAAGAAGCTAAACATGACTGTCAATCTCCCTCGGACTGGGGCTCCATGCAAGATCTCACCTCGTGGGGTCTCAATGATCCTAAGAAAGGTGAGAAATCAGCCCAGAACTACACGGGAGGAGCTGGTCAATGACCTGAAAAGAGCTGGGACCACCGTTTCCAAGGTTACTGTTGGTAATACACTAAGACGTCATGGTTTGAAATCATGCATGGCACGGAAGGTTCCCCTGCTTAAACCAGCACATGTCAAGGCCCGTCTTAAGTTTGCCAATGACCATTTGGATGATCCAGAGGAGTCATGGGAGAAAGTCATGTGGTCAGATGAGACCAAAATAGAACTTTTTGGTCATAATTCCACTAAACGTGTTTGGA
Organism: Squalius cephalus; assembly: GCF_949319135.1. Classification (NCBI taxonomy): domain Eukaryota; kingdom Metazoa; phylum Chordata; class Actinopteri; order Cypriniformes; family Leuciscidae; genus Squalius; species Squalius cephalus. The sequence goes on along the minus strand of NC_137127.1, from coordinate 18,410,576 downwards.
GGAAGAAGAATTATGAGTACCATCCCAAGAACACCATCCCTACTGTGAAGCATGGGGGTGGTAGCATCATGCTTTGGGGGTGTTTTTCTGCACATGGGACAGGGCGACTGCACTGTATTAAGGAGAGGATGACCGGGGCCATGTATTGCGAGATTTTGGGGAACAACCTCCTTCCCTCAGTTAGAGCATTGAAGATGGGTCGAGGCTGGGTCTTCCAACATGACAATGACCCGAAGCACACAGCCAGGATAACCAAGGAGTGGCTCTGTAAGAAGCATATCAAGGTTCTGGCGTGGCCTAGCCAGTCTCCAGACCTAAACCCAATAGAGAATCTTTGGAGGGAGCTCAAACTTCATGTTTCTCAGCGACAGCCCAGAAACCTGACTGATCTAGAGAAGATCTGTGTGGAGGAGTGGGCCAAAATCCCTCCTGCAGTGTGTGCAAACCTGGTGAAAAACTACAGGAAACGTTTGACCTCTGTAATTGCAAACAAAGGCTACTGTACCAAATATTAACATTGATTTTCTCAGGTGTTCAAATACTTATTTGCAGCTGTATCATACAAATAAATAGTAAAAAAATCATACATTGTGATTTCTGGATTTTTTTTTTTTAGATTATGTCTCTCACAGTGGACATGCACCTACGATGACAATTTCAGACCCCTCCATGATTTCTAAGTGGGAGAACTTGCAAAATAGCATGTTGTTCAAATACTTATTTTTCTCACTGTATATATATATATATATATATATATATATATATATCAATGGTCTTGAAATATGATTCCGTTTCTTCATGCTAAATATATTTTCTAATTTTATTTATTTATTTGTTTGTGAATTTTGGGGCTGCCATAACCAGACATTTTCACAAGATTTACCCCTTTAACTGTGGCAAACAGTACCCATGGCTTAATTATTCATAATAACCATAAAACATATTTTGTACTACTGCTCTAAAAAGAAAAACTTTTCGGTTTTACCCTGGTATCCTGAAGTTGCACATAGATGTCCTGATGAGCCTTTCTCAACTGCTTGTTTTCTTCACGTAGCTTAAATTCATTATCTGGGAAAGAAAGAGAGTGAGAAAGGCAGCTGAAATGACTGTAGCTTTTACTTCCACCATAAAGACACCAGTACGCAACATGATGCTAGAGTCTTTGTGGTGGTTGCCAGGGTGTGATTGCTATGAGAAAGATGGTGAGAACATGATACCTTTGAGCTTAGAAATCTCAGTCTCTTTGGTCTGATGAAGCTGGCCAAGTCTCAGTTTATGTTCATCTAATGCCTTGTTGTGTTCATCTCCTTGTAGCTGATGTCGCTCTTGTAGTTCGTAATACTGCTTTTTTAGATCGTCATGCTGGTTCTGATGATAAACACACACACATACACAGACAACAGTGAATTATCTGTGTTTGCCGTGGGAAGAAAATACATACTGCATTTTACAGTACATCACAAAACATTTTTTTTTTTTTAAACAGTTGATGAGTTTTTCCAACTGACCTTCAAAATCTGATGCTGGGAATGCAGAGAATTAAACCTGACGCTGGCATCTTGCTGTAAACAAAGCAAATACAAACAAACCTAGTCATTTTGTAAGCATGGCATCATGTCTCTCTAAATGCCATGCCAGAAAGCCACAGGCCGTGATATTCGAGAAATTTATGTTTTGCATACAAACAACCAGATGAGTATTTGACTGCAGGGTAAGTGTATGTTTTCTCTCAAAAAACTTAGCTTCCCTGCATTTCAACTAGTTTTACAACTCAAATTTTTACTGAAAAAAAATTCTTCATGCCGTAGCTCTCAAAACAACATACCTTTTCTTTGTTGAGAGACTGCTGAGACTCTATTTTATACACAAGATAATCTGTGAGGAAAAGGCAAAAACAAGTATTACAGCAGAGACAAATACAAAAAACGTATTATGCTAATTAATGAACTATTACATGATATTATTTTGCAAAGACATTCATACGTTTTAAGTGCGGCTTAAAAGTCCAAATACTCTTAGGATCTTATTAACTTGACACTTGGCATAACATGGCTGCTTTGGGCTGCACCGGTTTATCCATCATGCAAGCTACAGGATGTCATTACACTTCATCATTTCCTCTTCATCAATTAGTCACTGATGTTGTCATATATTATAAACAAACTTGCCTTCTTTGGCTTTTTTATGCTCAAGCCGCTCCTTCTGAAGAGACTTCTCCAACCTAGAGCGATGCTCGTACACAACTGACAGGAAGAAAGAGAGAAAAATACATTTTTGTATTGGTGTTGACCAGTGTTGGGGAAAGTTACTTTTAAAAGTAATCCGTTACAATATTGTATTCCTCCATAAAAAGTAACTAATTGCGTTAATTGGTGACTTTTTATGGAAAGCAATGCGTTGCGTTACTTTTTCTCACCTGGGCTGAGCTTGCTTGTTTGTTTTTTTAATAACTAAATCTCTACAAACATATTATGGTATTTTTATGCTTTAGTACAGTCAAAAAGCTACATACAGCATCTTTAAAATTGAAATGCATAATCCAAAGGTCAGACAGTTTTGTGCAATGAAAGTTAATTTAAATTTAGCTGATATATTCCTTGGTTATCTTTCAGCTACAGTTTGAGTCTATGCAAAAATGCAAACAAATGTGTTCGGCTCTAATCTCAGATATCTCCATGCCATTTTTTCACCATATGGCACAATGAAAGTTATGTCTTTGAGACAGCGTAATGCACCATGAGTCCTATGCTGACATGACACTAAATTGGCTGAGTTATACAGCTTAATTATACAAGAAAATATATAGTTTTGCACAACCCAACATCGAAAAAAAGATTTTACTAAACAGACTAATTCAGAAAAATAACTGAATGAACAAAAACATCTGTCTGACTCTGAATTCATATGGCTATAGAGGCCGTGTTATAAAAGATATAAATTTAAAGATGTACATTTCTGACATGGGTTTACTGTGCAAACAGTCAAACAAAAAGTATAGCATGCTGTTAACATGCAAACAAAGCACCAGTGCTAAAAATATATATTAAAAAAAATCTAGATACCCCAACACAATCTCCTCACAACAAGAACCATTTACAGTACCATAATCAGAAGGTAAAGTAAGCCGAGCTATTTTTTTTAAGACTTTCCCCACTGTGTGAACCACTGACCCATTGAGTGCCACATTCAACCCTCTTAATTTCTCTCTAATGGCATCAGATTGAAAGGTTGACCCGTCTGCTCTTTTTACACGTAACATGAGCTACACCAGCAAAATCTGAAATGCCTCAGGAAATGAGGGCTGGCAGAGGCTTTCCTCCCCATATTTGTGTTTGTTCAGCAGCGTGGGTTGTTCATTGAACTGCATTATTACAGCGAAGTCATGGTATGCATCCTTGGACCCCTTGCCTCTTGTCTTGTATCCTCCTATTACTTTCATCATTACATAACAGACATGTCAAGTACTTATTATACTGATTAAAGAGATTGTGCAGTGATTAAGACTCAAAGAAGGCAGTAATCACAGGACCTCTTATCGTGGTTACAATAACAATTAAAAGTAAAATCGTTTGTGCAATAAGCAGCACATATGCTTAGGAAATAAAATATATAATGTTGGATCAAGGTCCCAAGGCTATTTTTTAATGAATATAGAACAAGTAGGGGTGTAACAATATATCGTGTCACAATATATCGCAATACAAAAATGCAACAATATGTATCGTGGACAGTGAGAATATGTATTGTGTATAGTTCACCCAAAATGAAAATTACTGTGTGTGAAAAAATTCTAGTTTACAGAGTTTTAGTGTCAGTACTATATTAAACTACTATATACAATGTTGAATATAATGTATAATAATGCAAAGGGGGAATGTTTGTGGGTCCTGATAATGCCAAATGTCTTATGTTACCAGTAAAAAGTGTCTACATTCTAGTCAGTGACAGAGTGCAGCATATTCGTCTAAAATAATTCTGTATTTTCAGCTTCAGAATCATGAATATTTTTATTCTGGTGTCTCTATTGTCCTGTGTTTGGGTTATCAGCACAAGTCCAAGCCTATTCATTTACACACCCAATGTAATACCAAATTTAGCATTTTAATCAAAAGTACATTTTTTGCTAACCTTTTATCATATGTCTTGGAGTATCGCAATAATATCGTATCGTGAGTTCAGCATCGTGATATGTAGGCTATCGAATCGTGACATGAGGGTATCGTTACACCCCTAAGAACAAGTATTATTAATAACTGTTATATAATGATCTAAATGGGTTACTGCAGGTAGTTAAATAAACACATAAATATTTTTTTTACAAATATAAAAATGTTTCCAAAAATATATGAATAATTTGTTGTCGTCAAGATCTGAACTACAATATTGATCTGAACTGAGATCTTTAAATATGTGTTTCCTCATATTTAAACTCTTGTGAAACAAGAAGTCATAGCTGGACAATTTCATGTTTAGTCACCCTGGTGTTCTAAAAACAAAAAAGGTAAATATTAATGGGAATATACTTCAGAGATATTTTACTCGTAAAAAATTCTAGAGGTGCCAATAATTGTGGCCAACGTGTTTCGGAGAAAAACATTTATTTCATAATGTGATTTCCTCCCCTACTTTCAATTATTTTACTTCAATGAAAGGTTAGATTTTTGCTAATTTTTTTAATGAAAGATCAAAAGGATAAACAATGCAGATTTATTTTTTACAGCCATTTTTGGTCATATTTAGCAGGGGTGCAATTAATTCTGCAATTAATTCTCTATAAACGAATAAAAAAAATAATATATTATTAATGTTTTTTATAAATTATAATGAACTATATTATATCTATAAAATTAAATAACTAAAAAATATAATAATAAAAAATGCTGATGTTGTTCTCTATAGTGTCGATCGAGACACAGGATCTCCCCTTCTCGGGGAACCACGGTGGTTACAGTTGAAATCTGAGACATTTTTTATATATATATTTATTTTATAGTTATTATATAATTCATCATAGCCATGAATAATACTATTTTATATACTTTTTTATAATATTTATATAGTTTTTTTTAAATAGTTCAGATCTTGACAAAAACGATGATGATTAATATTTTTTTAGAGAAATGTTTATATTTGTACAAATATATTTATGTATTTATTTAACTTCCTGCAGTAGCCTAAGTGATTTAGATTTTTTATTGTTAAATTTTATAATTGTTAAATTACGATTAATCAGTCATTTACAATGAATTGTTTTATATTTATTATATGTATATGTCAGATCTTTGTCTTGACAACGTAAAATATGATTAATAATTATTTTATTATTGAAAATATTTTTATATTTAAATTAACAAAAAACATGCATTTATTTATTTTCCTACAGTAAAATATTTAGCCTACTTTATAATTATTATCCTGACGCAGTGTCTCGTTACACTTTAAAAGGGAAACTCTTTTACCCCAGGTAATTTTAAACAAATACATATTTATATTTATTTATTTTATTACAAATATAAATATGTCTCTAAAAAACTGCTTTGTTGTAGTCATGGACTGCAGGCTAGCAAATGAAAAATCTATTGTTGAGCATTTAAATTAAATCTATTTTGTTGAAGTCTCATTCATTGTCATTCAATTGCAACAGGGGTACATTATTAGCTATCAACCATTGAGAATCAGCCATTGATTACATTTGAGCTTATAAGTGAATACAACCATAAAACTCAAACGATTCTGATATACTAAAATGTGGAGCAGATGTATATTCAGTAATACATTACATGATTGAATACACACACAAAACCCCCTCCAAACTCAAAACATTTGAGAAGAACGGAACAGAAAATGTGGCATGCAACTCAATATTGCAATATTGCAAAGTAACAAAACTATAGTTTCATCTGCCAACAGTTTAACATATATTTGTATTTACTGGTAATCTAAAAACTAGGGCCATTTTGTCGTACCCTTTTTGCAGCTAGCATATTGAGCTTGGACAAGCAGAAAAACTGCGAAGCCAATCTCTGTAAGACTGGGACAATGAAAGACTGTGATTTTAGGCACAGGTTGAAACAAAATGCTCTGCATAAAAATGAGCATCTTCAACGGCAGCTGCAGGGAATCACTGCAGTATCTACAAAAGCACTCAAACATTCCTAGAATTTCAATACCTTAACAACCAGTTTGACCAGTTTCAAGTTCTGTGAATTGCAGCAAAGTTGGATTTGCAGCAAAACACTTTGTTTGAGTTCCATGAAAAAGGTTTGCAAACCGTGGTGTTTCATTTCATATGTGTCAGTCAAGTGTCGTGTAGATTCCATTGCTATATGGAATCATTTTATATGGTTTGATCTAACAATTAAAGTCAGCATGAAACGGAAGTTAAAAATGTAGGGCTGGATTTGACTTTGTCCATGGGGAATTCATTTGGATCTTTGTGGTTTGCTTTTGCTGTGATGTCATGTGAGTGACATGTTGTCCCACCCTCGTGCCAGTTAACACTTCAGAGAAGTGATTAAAGATGAGGAGGGCACGTGCACAGATAAATCATTTATAATAAATACTGCAATATTCGATTAATTCCATTATGATTTCATGGTGACTTAAATCCACAAGAAAAAGCTACCCCAATCTATCGCATTCTATTCTGTTCTATTCTCAAGATAAAGGTGTGAAATATTTAGAAACATTTGTCACCAATTTTATGTCATTTGAAATTTTTCAGGAACTTTTTGGTTACCAGCCCCGATCTTTCTTAAAGTGGTAGTCATAATTTAGCCTACTCATCCTCATGTCTATCCCTTTAACCAATAGACAACGTTGCCCCATTCTATTCTATTCTATTCTATTCTATTCTATTCTATTCTCATTAAATGGTCTTGAAATGTGCTTTAAACCTAAAACTTTCGATTACCTCTCTAGATCTTAAACCATTAAGCAACAACACCACAAACAATAGACACCCTGCAAGATCACTCACAGTAAACTACATTTTAGGGCTCGTAAGTTGCCAAAGTTTGGGAGAATGTTTCTTGCGCCGTGACGTCATCAAGACGACGTGTGTTTTTACCTTGAAGCTGAGCGGAAAGAGACTCCTGGTGCTGCTGATATTTCATGGCCATCTCTTCTGTCCTCTTCAGCTGTTTGTGCATCTCATAAGACACCATCCCACCGTAGATCATCCCGAATACCACCGTGACCAGTAAGAGAGATTGGAAAATCTTCTTCTGCTTCCTGGAGCACACGCCGTTGCCCATGTTCCCTCCTCTCCTGGATTCCACAGAAACGTTCCTGGGAATGATTTTCTCTTCACTCTTCAGTATAGAAACAACTCTGTCCCCTCCGAGATGAAACATGAAACATTATATTTCTGGACTGTTGCTCAAACGACATATATATCTGAAATGTTTCCCAAGTTTTCCAAATACATTCAACAGTTTAAAGAAAGTAACGAATCCGGTTGTATTTGGTCCTCGTGCTTAGCCAAAGCTCTGTGAAGATGTTTACATAGTGAAAAGCAGCCTTTTTTAATAATTATCTGAAGTTTAGAGAGGCCTAATCGCACCTTTCGGTACGTGTCACCTAGAACTGCAGCAGCTCATCCAGCGCTGAAGGAAATCCCGCCCCTCACAAACATTCCATTGTTTTGATTGGTCATGGTCCATGTCAATCAAAAGAGGTTCGCTCTAAGGGGAGGGGCGTGTGTCTGAAGGTCTCCGATAGCAGAAAGTAAGGAAATTCGCAATTAGGAACATTTTGACACTTTTGGACCACTTTTCAGGGTCAGTATGTAGGTATTTTTATTTAACATGAAACCGAACTATCTTTTTAACGTAAGCCATTAAGTAGCCTATGGCATACGTACACTTCAAGTTTTTTTTTTTTTTTTTTTTTAAAGGACGCATTAACTTGATCTAAAGTGACAGTAATGACATTTCTAATGTTAAAAAATATATATATTTCAAATAAATGCTTTTCTTTGAACTTTCTATTAATCAAATATCAAGGTTTCCACAAAAAAAATATTAACCAGCACAGCTGTTTTCTTTTCAACATTAATAGTAATAATAATAAGAAATGCTTCTAGAGCAATAAATCATCATATTAAAAATGATTTCTGAATGATCATGTGACACTGAAGACTGGAGTAATGATGCTGAAAATTCAGCTTTACATCACAGGAAAAAATGACACGATAAAATAGAATATATTAAAATTAGAAAACAGTCATTTTAAATTGGAATAATATATTCATAATATTAATATTTTACTGTATTTTGATCAAATAAATGTAGCCTTGGTGAGAGTAAGAGCCTTTTTTTTTTTTTTATGTAAAAATCTTATGGACTCCAAACTTTTGAATGCTTAGAGTATACATAAAACACATTACATACAATCACATACAGTCCTGAATGAAGTCATTAATATTCAGTCATGTTAGCATTCATGTACACTCTAAAAACTGCTGGGTTAAAAAATAACCCAACCTTAACCACACCGCTGGGTCACTATTGGACAGAACACGCGCTGGGTTGGTTTGACCCAAGTGCTGGGTTTTACCATTTAACCCATATTTATGGGTCATTCATTTGACTCAACCAGTGGGTGAAATTAACCCTCTTGCTGGGTTAAGTCTTACTCATGTGCTGGGTTATTTCTTGTCTCATTGCCTTAATAAAATTAGTAACAAATATTTGTTATATTACGAATGTAAAATAATTATTATCTCTGTAATACAATAAACCAGAGAGGCCACAGTATATGTGATTTCAATCTCATTTAATTTTTTTTAAATTTTATACATACTTTTCGTTATTGAATACAAATGTTAATCAATGTCAAAGGTCTGACATGTCCCCCTCATTTCATCCCTGAGGCACAGAATGTGCAGCAATTCACCAGTCATCTCATTTTGTAAATATTCAACCATGTTGGTCCTCACCTGTTGATTACACAAGTCAAGTAGAGTCATCTTTAATTATATAGCACTTTTAACAATACAGATTGTATCAAAGCAGCTTCACAGTAATACTGTAACATGAAAATAATACAACAAAGTTTGTTTCTAGATGAAAAATTGCGTCATTGTCCACCTTAAGGCAAATCAATAATATTGTTGAATATTAAATGTCCCCAACTAAGCAAGCCAAAAGCCAAGGCGACAGTGGCAAGGAACCAAAACTCCATCAGGAGACAGAATGGAGAAAAAAACCTTGGGAGAAACCAGGCTCAGTCGTTCAGTTCTCCTCTGGCCATCGAGCGAACAGTGTATGATTATGATTCAGGCAGCATTACAGGTCAGAGGTCAGATTGAATAAGAAAATTCAGAATATTTATCCAGTTCCATCTGGTTGGAAGTCGGAGTCATCACACCGGTATGGAGACGAGTTTGTTGAGGATCAGTCGTGTCGATGAGGCCTTCACAGGGTGGATGAGGCTGGCACTTCAGGGATGCATCATGGATGGGTCCAGGCGCAGGTCCACCTTCTGATCTGGATATGGCCTGGATCCGGCTGACTTCAGTAAACTTTAGAATGAACAGAAAGACAAAAATTAGCATAGATGCCATTCTTCTTATTAAATAATGAGAACATCAGGTGTTATAGGAAAGTGTCCCCGGTTCCGGCTGACCTATGCAGCCTAATAATCATTTGAATAATAGAAATGTATAATGTTCTATATGAATGCCAGGTAAAAGATATGCGTTTTAGTTTAGATTTAAACTGACAGAGTGTGTCTGCTTCCCAGACAATCACTTGGAGAGTGTTGCAATAAAACTGACATGCAAGTTAAGTTTTTTTTTTTTTTTGTGGAAGTATCAATTTATTATTGAATATGCAATTAAAATATTGCAAACATTAAATGACCAAATGTGAAAAACAAACAAAATGTGTATTCAGTATTTGCAAACTGAATTATAGTAATAGTAATAAAAGAGTAATTTGGACAAATATTATCAACATTAAGGCATTCAAATAAAACATTACTTTATTAAAAGTAAAATATTACTGTAATGTTGATAGTGTCTTTAACGTTAAAACTCACAAACCCACAAAGCTGCTCGGTAATCTCCTGACTGGCGCTGATGATCGCCTCGTTTAGATGTTACACACAATAAAATAGGCTACTTCAGGTAGGCTATCATGTAAGTTTGCATTTTTTAAGTTTTAAATATTGACGATCATTCGTTCAACTAAACGGGTATAATTTTCTTCTCAAAACTGACGCCTGTCCATTTATTTCTCCTTTCCTCAGTCGCTGTATATAAAGATTGCAAGTCATATCCTACATAATAAAAACTAGGCTATATCAAGCTCTTGAAAGCCTTTTTTTGGCAGAAACGATGGTTCGAGACATTACAGAAAACACACGCAGACTGTGCTGGAACTTACCTCAGTCACTTCTTCTGACGAGTATTTCTAAAACTACGCCAGCAGACTTTTCACTCACAACTCACTAGCTAGCCTACATTAGAGACTCATTTCCCGCTGATTTTACGTGCGAGCCCTGTGAGGAAAGTGCGCGTATGGATTTCATACAAAACGCTTATCTCACTTTTAAATACGCAACGTCCACAATGAATAGGCCTACGATAATTACATGATGAATTTAGAATTTAAAATGCATATTTCAAAAAGGCTGCTGATATAGCTGGTTTAATTTCAACTAAGGATTTAACGTGGCATTTTGTCAAAAAATTCTAACCGGCTAGCTGTGGCTATTTAATGTTTCACAGAAATAAATAGTTACCCCTCACACTTCCATATCAAAGACTGTATGTTGAACAGTGAAATTAGCTTGCTGCTACCACCACAACTTATTAAAAATATAGGTAAACATTCATATTAACTTACCATAAAACACTGCCTGCTCCGAGTGGCGTGCTCCTCGAGTCAGAAGTGAAGAATCCAGAAAGTTCCGCAAAGAATGAAAAAAGTAACCAGTTGCTGGGTCAAAATAACCCAACCAGCGGTTTATTTGTGAATGACCCCCTTACAACTCATTTGACCCAGCATGATCAACCCAATAATGTGTTTACAGTACCCCAAACAGCCCAACTTTTTGACCCAGCACAATCAACCCAACAATTTGTTTACAGAAACAACCCAGCATTTTTTTGAGTGTATTGTTGTTGTTGTTGCATAATCTGGTAAGGCCACAAGGCTACATCTTTTCAATAGGCTTTTTGATTCTTATATATAAAACCTAACTTTTAAAGTCATGCACAATCACAAAAGACATTAGAATTGTCTGTAGGAGATTTTTTAAAAATTAATAAAACAATACTTTGACTGTAGACAAATGCAGCATGGAGGCAAATATGATGTGGATGTTCTACACAAAACCCTTTTGTTCAGTTCAACTGTTTCTAATTAATCTTTTCTTTAGATGTCTCACTCTCTTCTTCTCTCAGCTCATTTGAAGGAAATGTTATGAAAGTTACCCAACTGTTTCTCTGAGTAAACAAGTCCTAAAAGCCAGGACTTAACAATAAAACAACCTTATTGAGCATTACAGTAATTAGTTGTAAGCTGTCCTTACTTATACCCTTTTGTTTTTTACAAACCTGTGTGACATCTTTCTTCTGTTGATCACAAATCAGATAGATTTTCTAGTGTTAAAGATGGATATCATTATATTGCTTTGAAAAACATATTGACCTATAATCATACATTTAGCCACTGTATGGTTATCCATATATGGATTCCAGAGATACAACATGGTTAACAGTTAGATCATCTGAAATATTTGCTATCTTGTTTGTGGAATGTGAATTTAATCTTGATCGACTGCAAAAGTTGGTTTATAAATGAGTTTTTTTTTTTTTTTCTTATTATTGCTATGCATATAAAACAATTTCTTAATATTTTATGGAGTTTTGACAACATTCTAATTTATAAAATAATATTTTTTGCAATGTATCATGTTACCATGCATTATATTGTTATCTGTATCTTTTTCATAGGAAATCAAAGGTGAGAAGGTAACCAGATATAAATAATCCGTGTGTGGCTTTTTAAGACACCTGATTCTTGTCATTCATCACATGCTTGTCATCAACTGGTGGAACAACTTAAACAATAACTTGGAAACCGAAGGCATCAACTCATTTCTCTTTGTATATAGCAATGCTCACCGAAAGTTTCCATCAGACGCAATGGCACAAGGCACGATGCTGCTGCTGATTAGCTTGACTCTCGCTGTGGGACCAGCCGTAGGTTTCTATGGGGGTTCCATGACGTTCACGCCTGGAAACAGATTTCCAGATGGATCCGTGGAGGTGAATCCAGTTTTAACATTTTAGAACTGAATGAGTCTCACTCTGTTTATTTTTAATCCATTTTATTTGACCTCTATTTTAACTGTCATACAAAATATGTCAAATAAATTTTACGTAAAATTAAGTAATCTAAACCTAGATTGTAAATAGTTGCTGAAGTTTCTCCGAAAAAAAAGAGATGGTTGCTGTGATGCAATGCTACTTTAGTATTATTTATAAATAGTAATTGCTCTTATTTATGTATTTTAAGTTTTCATTTTATTAGAAATGTTGTTATGTGCTTTTGTAATTTTATTAGTTTTGAATATATTTAGGTTTAATTTATTTTTATTTCAGTTTAATTTTAGTCATTTTAATACTTCAACTAAACATTTATTTCAGTTAGCTGCCAAGGCAACATTTCTAATTTTCATTAAACTTGTGAAAGTTTAAGTTTTCATCTAATATTTATATTTTACTTTATTTCAGCATTATTTCAATTACTGAAAATGAGAAATTGGTCAATATAATTGATAATTGATGATTTATATAATAGTTTTTGTTAACAATAACAAAGGGAGGCATTATCATTGCAATTAGATACACTGTAAAAAATATCAATAAGTTATGACAACATGTTTTTACATTGCTTTTACGCATATAAGTTAGGCAAATTATACAAGATTCAACATTTATTTTTTAAGTAAATGTAATTCAAGTTGTAATGACTTAAACATCCAAGTTCCCTATCACTCGGTCACTCTAGGCGTAGAGGATTCGGATTCCTATTCGTTAGTCACGGGAACGAGGGTTACCATACATAACCGAGACGTTGATTATACTGCAAAATTTAAGGCAGCAACTTTTTACAGTGTTGTTTCTGATGTGGCTTTTTTATAGCCAAAACTTAAAAATAAACATTTTAAAAAGAAATCTCTCCTGAGAAAAATTCACTAGAGTTAAACATGTGGTAACCCCGGTATCCTCTATATGCTTTATGCAGATGCACTTCTACTACAGAGAGTCCAGTAGGGGTCCCTGTGGTTCTCAAGTCAACTGGATCTGTGAGAGTGGATCCTGTGGCGTCCTCACCAACACAGAACCTATGGAGACAGACAGCACAGCACAAAATCTGTGGTGCCAATCAGAGGTTCACATGGCCACCAATGTCACTAATGGTCCCTTCATTCTGAGGTAATTCTGATGCTACTTTTATATTATAGAACTATTATGTTCTACCTTAAGTTATTGATAACAGTCTTACATGGTCGCAAAATATACATACTAGGTTAAATAATAAAATCCCAAAATGCACATACTAAAGACCTTAAAAGTTAATAGTTTAGGTTAAAGGAATGTTATTATGCTAAGTTCTGTGGTCAATGCGTAAAGTAAACTCATGAATTTAAACACATAAAACACTGAAAGAATGCATATGCATTTGATCAAATATCTCTTTCAGTTCCTCTGGTTGCTGTTGGGAAGATAATGTTCAAGGTGTCGGTGGATGGACGCTTCACACTCATGTTGACACTAGCCAAAGATCTGACACTCAGTCTCCAAACAGATCCCCTGTTTCAGCAGCAATTCCAAACATAAGGTTTGTGCATTTTAATCAATTATTCACATTTGCCTTTATAACAGACACATCTACTTCCAAAAAATAATCTTGCTCCATCTTCTGTTTGATAATATTCAGGATTCCTCAGAACTGCTTCCAGAATTTTCAATTGCTGGCACATGACCCAGATGACGATGTTGTGAGATGCAGGTTTAATGACGCCAATTGCACACTGTGCCATCAACATACAAACATACATCTTCACAAGGTAATGTTTAGTGTGTGTGAGCCTGTATGATACGATATTATATGTATATATATATATATATATATATATATATATATATATTAGTGGTGGGCCGTTATCGGCGTTAACGCGCTGCGTTAACGCGAGACTCTTATCGCGCGATAAAAAAAATATCGCCGTTAATCTATTCCCCAGGTTGGGTTGGGAGATGATGACGCAATCTACCCGTGGCCGCGAGGTAAACCCGGCTGCAACGCATATTCGTCGTCATCTTAAGTAAACACGGCTGAAAGTGAAAGCTGCAACATCCATTATTTGGACTTGGTTCGGATTTAAGCCGTCCGACAAACAGCAGCAAACTATAGACAGAGTGTGTGGGGTAACGGTTCGGTAAGTTAACACACGACTAATCCGTTCTACCACCTCAAATTCAAAACGAAACATGATATCATTGAATACCAGCGCGCGCGTATTATTCTCATTCCAATATATCTTAGTGGTGTAACGTTAACACATAATCTCTGTCTACGCCCGATTTTAAGAATCGTTGTTGTGTTTCTTTTTAACTGAAAATACATCAGTTAGACAATATTATCACTTTAAATTTGGGGTTTCATAAGCTCAAAGCTATAATAAACATTAGACCTACTTAAGTCTCTGCAGCTAGTGTACTTAAATTTTATTTATCTGCAAAATTATGTTGTATACTCACAGTTTTGCACAATATATGTTCTCAAAACTACATATACCCTTTAAAAAAAATACATTTAGCAGTTGTTTAGCAGGGTCTGTGTAACCTGTTCTGAAATGGTTTTATTATAATATACTGTATATCGTTATCGCAAGAGGCTGCAATGTATATCACAATATAGATTTTAGGCCATATCGCCCATCCCTAATTGATAGCCTATAGTAGTTGATAATAACATAGGCCTACCTAATGTTGCCTATGGACGGTAACAGTACAGTAGTAACCTTTTACAGTCTATGAGTAGAACAGCTTTCTCAAGCAGTTTGTGATGCATTTTGGAAACAGGAGATGAGCCCCTGGTCTAATGCGCCACCTGACTTGAGAAACCCGTTCACAAAGACTTACTTTTATAGTCATTATTTGGGTAGCACACATATTCTGAATGCCTTCGGCAGAATTCAAATGAGCCATTTTAATCTAGATTAATCTAGATTAATTTCAAAATTAATCTAGATTAATCTAGATTAAAAAAATTAATCTATGCCCACCTCTAATATATATATATATATATATATATATATATATATGTATATACACAGTATATAATGGTTTATTCTGCTTTGTAGGAATCATGCACTTTGCACACAGGAGAATCACTGGCCCTGGGTGTGCATGTGTTTGAGCTCATCCTGGAGGATTATCCTGTTTCAAACATAACTGTGATGGACCATAATGGGGTCTTCTCTGTCAGTAATGCATTCAATGACAGCAAGCCAACTGCTCTCAGCCAAGTGCCTTTGCAGTTTGGAGTTGAAAGTGAGTGAGAATCACATTTGCACACTGTAGCACATCTGCTATGGGTCAAACAGAGACTCTCCTTTATGCAAAAATAATAATTAGGAAGGTAACTGTATAGATATAGCCTAGAATAAGAAATATTGATTAATATACTGATTAAAATTCCTAATACAGTAAATCACAAATAACTGGAAAATCAATGCAGATAATACTTAGGTGTGAAATGTATAATCTATTGTTGAATAAAGGCATTGATAAAATATAAAGAAAGAAATTAAAGTCAAAAGTGCATTTTGAAAGAGTGTAAACTAGATAGAGACACAGTATATTTGCATCAATAGAGGCATCAATCACCACCAGCAGAACATTTGTTTTTGATCGCCTGAACAACCAGTTTCTGTCATTTGGCAGAATGTGTGCAAGAGCCAGAAACAATGCAATACATGACAAAAGAAAAATTGTGGAAGAACAGGCTCAGTTGTTGATTATATCGCAGCATGTAATTGGAAGTAGAAGTGAACTTATGTATGTTCACAGTTTGTGGATGATGAAACCCTTAGAATGTGTATTTTTGGTTTGTTGTGCTCATTAATGAACAGTGTACCACTGAAACTGTGTATTGTGTGCATTGTTTCTGTGGATTTAAACACAATCTACGGCACCTTGCAGTTCTTCCACCAGCTCAGGGTTGTGTGCCAGGGGTGAACAAGCCAAGTTTCTTGACACCAACTCCTTTGCATGGAGATGTACATCATGCGGCTGTGGGACAGGCTCACAAGATCACCCTCCAAGCACAGATCGCAGACAACAGGTCTGAATAATGTTTGGTGTTACATATTTGTCTTCCACTCTTTGTCAGCCAATTAGTTTTCGCTGTCTTTGGCTTCTGTATTTAATTGTATTTCACTTTTTTTGCAACATTTCTGTTGCTACCAAACTTCAACAACCCAGCTAACATGGAACGTTTCCAGAACTTTGGCTAATGTTCTGGCAAGGTTCTCTCAAAGTTATGAACTAACATTCTTCTAATAAGTTAATTATCCGTTCAGAATTATTTGATCTTTAATAATGGACTCAAAACTTAAGCACAAAAACATTATTTATACATTGTTTGTGTTTTGAACGTTTCAGCAAAAGTTCTTAAAGGGGTGGTTGATTATGATTTCACTTTTTTAACTTTAGTTAGTGTGTAATGTTGCTGTTTGAGTATAAACAACATCTGCAAAGTTACAACGCTCAAAGTTCAAAGCAAAGAGAGATATTTGCTTTTAAAGAAATTGCTTTTTAAGGACTACAACAAACGGCTGGTAGGGACTACAAGACATTCCTCCCGGGATAGTGACATCACCAACCCTAAAATTTACATAAACCCGCCCCCGGGAAGGCGATTTATAGATTATCATGACAGAATATACTAATCAATGACTAGAAGAGAACTACACATAAGCTACATAAATTCATCAACTAACCATTCAGAAATGTCCTGTTGCTTCTACATGTTGTCACCTCTTCTTGAGTCTCTCCATCATTGTCTGAATCCGGTTTGAACATAAAAGGCTAAAAGTTTTTGAAATTTTCAGTGCATGTCTGTGTGAGATAAAAGGACACAAGCTGTTAAAGCTCCGCCCTCTGTGCTGGGAGCAGCAGCTCATTTGCATTTAAAGGAACAGACACAAAACGGTGCGTTTTTGCTCACCCTAAAAAATTGACAATTTTAACATGCTATATAAAAATATCTGTGGGGTATTTTGAGCTAAAACTTCACATACACACTCTGGGGACATCAGAGCATTATACCGCCCCTTTAAAACATTTGTGTTAGCTGGGAGAGTTGATATACGGTATCAAAACAATTAATTTCTTAGTGCAGTGACTTTTAATGCAGTGCAGTGATTAATTAAACTGATTTTATTTTATCACTAGGTCAAAGCATACCTTGATATGCTCAACTGACAATGTTTGCTAAAGCAGTTTTTCCATGTGCCGGTCACTTGAGTTGATGTTTGTGATCTTTCTGTTCCTCTTGTGTAGCATCTTTGACTTCCAGGTCAGTGGCCCCTCTAATATGTCTAAGACCCTGACAAGTTTGAGTAATGGGGTTATGATGGCAACACTGACCTGGATTCCACAGCAGACTGATCTATTTCGCCATGTACCTGTGTGTTTCACAGCAGAGACGCTTCACAGGTAAAGGGGGATCTTGTTTTAAGTTCACCAGTAATTTATGTTCTCTGTATAATTTCTCAAGAGTTCTTTCCTCTTTTTTCTTCATCAGGCAGTCAGAAATGAGGTGCATTATTGTGGTTGTGGCAAAAGCAAGGGTTTTATCAGGTAAATGCATTAGCAGAAACATTTGAATGTAAATGTAAATATTTGAATACATATGTGAATGCTTAGCAAGTACTGGTGCGTTCTGTGTTTTTGAATGAATCTTTTAAGTGAATAAATCATTCTCGTGTTAATTGTTCTCAACATTTGAAGCATGTGATGTGACTGCTGAACTGCCGAACTTTCTAAAGTTTTATGGAATGTTGTTTGTTCAGTTAATGTGTTAAAGTTAAACTCGTACATTTTTTAGGTTATAGGCTGCTTTGTTATTTGTGGAGAAAACAATGCTTTGACGCTCTTTCTAGAGTTCTTTACCTTATTATATTTGACGACATTCAACATTTTTTGATGAATTGAATGATTCAATTAGCCTGACAAGCCAGACCCACATCATGGGTCTGGGAACACACCATTGGCAGAGCTCAATCCGAGGGGCGGGATAAACAGTCTTTCAAATTCCCTCTGCACGCAATAGGATAGCGCTACAACCAACCAGAGTGTTTTCCCACCAGCGGAACTAGTTGATAGATTAAACTTTTGCTGCATCCGGTTGCCAAAACTCCGAACACATCTTCCTTTTTTAAGAATGACTTCAGTGTCGTTCTTTGTTCTTTTCTCAAAGAAAAGCTTAAATCCAAGTCTTCCAGAGTCGCGACCAAAGCCGATTCGAAAGACCACTGTTCGCCTGCAGCAGCAGCCATCTTCTTTGTTTTCAAGTAGCAGGGAATTGACGCGGAACCGTCGCAACTCTGCGGTCATTATGTTAAACCCGCCCACCGACTCTATAAACGATGTGATTGGCCTGAGTAGAGTTTGGTTTTTCCAGCTTGCAAGCCAACGGAGAGTTGCTAGACGACCCTGGCTGCAAATTACATTTGCTGCCGCTAGGGTGCGTCTAGATTTCTAGGCTATGATTCAATAACATAAAGCACAAATATATTCACTTATTGACACCTATTGGCGCAAAGAGCCACTGAACGAATCAGTGAACAAATCTTTTCGGTGAATCACTGAGGATCAACCAAAATCCTCACCACTTCTAGCAAGCACGTATTAAACTGGTTGAACAAAATTAACAGTACATTGTACTGACATTGTTGTCAGTTGGAGTTGTTATTGATGATTGGAGTTGTGATTGATGATCAGCTAAGATTCACAGACCATATTATTACAACGGCCCGGTCCTGCAGATTTGCTTTTACGCTTCCTATCAGAGCATGAGACTGCTCTGCTCTTGTAATGCTCTCTTAGCCGGCCTTCCGGCATGTGCTATCAAGCCTTTGCTAATCCAGAATGCAGCAGCGAGGGTGGTCTTCAACGAGCCAAAGAAAGCCCACGTCACACCTCTCTTCATCAGTTTGCACTGGCTGCCAATAGCCCCTCGCATCAAAATCAAGGCACTGATGTTTGCCTACAAGACAACCACTGGGTCTGCACCAATATACCTAAACTCGCTAGTTCAGACTTATGCGCCCTCCAGAAGCTTGCGTTCTGCATGTGAACGACGCCTCGTGGTGCAATCCCAAAGAGGCACAAAATCACTTTCACAGACCTTTTCCTGGACTGTTCCCTGCTGTTGGAATGACCTGTCTATTTCAATTTGTGCAGCTGAGTCTTTACCCATTTTCAAATAATGTCTACTTTTCTTTTTCGGAAAAAAAAACAAACATCTTTTCGCCAGCACCTTACCAATTAATACTAACACTTGCCTATTCTATTCTATTTATTTTTCTGATTAAGAAAAAAAAAACTGTTTTAACTGTACTAGACTAACTAAGACTTGTTACAGCACTTGTATACTGTTGCCCTCTTGCTGGTCTGATTGCTTCTATTGTTCTCCTCAGTTGTAAGTCGCTTTGGATAAAAGCGTCTGCTCAGTGATTAAATGTAAATGTAAAATTGTGTTGCTGGGTGGTAACAAACCTTAGTACTTAAGGGAGTTACCTTTAAATGTATTTGGAATAGATTAATCGCTAATGTCCACTGAGAATGTTATGAGTTATGAATTGTGTTCATGCTCATTGCGCAAATTGTGTTTTTTTTTTTCATTATTTAAATGCAGGTTACATAAAAATACACTAAACGTGACTTAATAAATGCATCATATCTTTTAAGGTGAAGCAAAGGTCATCTGTGACGATAACAGTATCAGCATTGTAGTCAGTAAAGCCTCCATGGATGGCATTGACCAGGACTGGCTCCAGCTACGAGACCCCACCTGCTCTCTTACTTCCAATCAAACCCACATCATGGGCACAATGTCCCTCAACACCTGTGGCACTACGATGGATGTATGGAAACTGTGTTTTATATTATTCTAAATTCTTTTTGGAATATTTGAGTGTTTACATTCTTTATTCTTCATTTAACACCAACCAGGACTCTGGAGATTTCTTTGTCTTCAAAAATGAGATCAACTCCTTTGAGAACCCGAATGCTGTTATCACCAGACGCAATCAAGTTAAATTTGGCTTCTCCTGCCAGTATCCCAAAATAGCCAGTGTGTCCAACCGCTATGTCAACCACAAATCTGACTACATCTTCACTGAATCCAGCTTTGGCACATTTAGTTACTCATTTGAAGTTTTCACAGACCAAACCTTTAACAGTCAGGTAGATCCTAGCCAGTATCCAGTGCAGGTTCAGCTGATGGACAAGATCTACATGGGCATTGAAGCCCGTACTGCTCTCCCAGAGGTCACGCTCTTCGTTGAGTCCTGCAGGGCCACTCCTGAAGACAATCCGTTCAGTGCTGTCTTTTATGACATCATCAAAGACGGGTAAGATTTTATCATGAACTAGATTTTGACATTTTCAGAATGAGCAATGACATGGACAGAGTAAGTTTATTCATTATACTCCAAGTTTGTCATTGGTAATTTTTAAAACACTGCAGGATTGTTGCAAAATTAAAGGCTCACTGGATTAAGCTTTTGGTCAACTAACACAAAGGTTTCAGGTTCAAGCCCATGTAGAAAGTTGGTGTTCTCCTTCAAATACATGGTTGGCCTTCAAGGCTTTGTTGAAAACCTCACAATGGCTTTCCTCAAATAAGGAACATTTTATTTATTACTTACTGTGGCTGCAATGTGAAAACAAGTGTGAAGCTAAAGATGTTGTGCACCTGAACCCTTATTCAGTGCTAAACACACTTGTTTGAACTGTATTAGTGAAAGAAAAATTATTTGTCATTTAATTAAGGTCAAGTTGCTCAAAGCACTTAATGTCCCCATGAAATCAAGTTTTTCGGCTTTTAGTATGAGCCTTACTGTTTTCTATAAGCTAACGGACCCCCAAACAATGACAACATTCATATTTAGAAGAGATAAGCATTCAAAACTTACAGTCTCCCACTTCCGCCAATATGAATCAATGATTTTGATGACATCACACTGCACTTCAGCTTCTAATCAGATTTTCTGTCCAATCAAATGCTCTCTAGAATCTAAAGCATCCCGCCCCCAACATTATAAATAAACACTGAAGCTGCATCTAAAATCAGTCACTTGTTCACACATTTACTATTTTCTACATGGTGAATAGCACATAGTGCACTATATAGGGAATAGGAAATGATCCAGATAGTGTAAATATGCTTTCCGTTGGGGTGAATGAAGTCTGGTTTCACATTAGTGTCACACGAACCACCGCAGCGCAAACAGTCTTCTCCGGTCCAGAGACACATTAGCACAGATCATCTGCGCGATCTGTGCATACCAGAAAACGTATCGGACCCATTTGAATTCTGCACAGAATGCTATATTTTAAAGCGATATGGAAGAGATTAGGAGGAAACTGCGGCTTTCCCGAGCTCAATGGCTCTGGCCGAGCTGTGATATAAATTAAATGCTACTGGCTATTTTTAAAAAAAGGGGAAGAGCTGTTTTATATGTCCCGCCCTATTTTCCTGTTTCAGTGGAAATTACGTCAACACATTGAATAATGCTACACTTGATCTGCTACTGAGAGATCTTTAGAAGTGATTTCTGTGATCTTATACAATGGAGTTTAATAATAAATAAATTAATAATAGAATCAATTAAGACATACATTAGCATTAATCCAGCAAGGACACATTGAATTGATCAAAAGTGGCAGTAAAGACATTTATAATGTCCTAAAGAAATTGTATTACGGTTTTCACAAATGTATGAAGCAGCACAACTGTTTTTAACATTGATAATAATAAAAAATGTTTCTTGAGCAATCAGCAGATCATCTTAGAATGATTTCTGAAGGGTCATGTGACATTGAAGACTGGAGTAATGATGCTGGAAATTCAGCTTTGACACCACAGGAATAAATTACATTTTAAAGTATATTAAAACAGAAAACTTTCTGGTTACGGACATAACCTTGGTTCACTGAGATAACAGTGGGGAAACTGAAGCCTGATTGGTTCACATCTGTGCACGTCCGTGCATTTGCAGACAAATGTCTTTTCAGCCATTTTCGACAGAGTAGCAGCAGCCTCGACTCACGCAAATGCGCAGTAGCATGGGAAGCTACACAATGCTTGTTCCCGTTATCTCAGGGAACCAAGGTTACTGTACATCAGTATCTGGAATGTTCCCTTTCAACACGGTTCACTCGCATTGGGTCAATCTTTTCTGATCCAACAGGGAATGCACTGCAAAACGCAGTGCTACTAGCGCAGAACGGAAGCCATCATGCGAGGGCCCCAGGGCAGGTTACCAGAGATAGGGACCTAGAATATGTCCTATAAGGCAGGCTTGGGTTTGGGACCAGAACCTGTGGGTATGATATCTCCTAAAAACAGGGTGGAAAAAAGGGTGGAGACTGACTAGGTAGACCGAATCACTCATAATTTATATAGGCTACCACTGTCATGCTGTCCTACCAGACCAGGACAAGGTGCCTTCTGAGTTCTTGCTGGAATTCCTTGAAGGCCAGAAGTACTACCATCATTTCCAGGCAGTTGATGTGCCAGGCCAACATTGGCTCCATCCAGGAGCCAGGGGACCAGGGCTCTGGTGCAGCCGTGGGTCACCCTGAGAATAATGCGGCCCTCGTGCCACGCTAGAGGTGGGATGTGGGCCTTCAACCAGCGTTGTAGTGGCCGCATATGTAACAGGCCCAAGGAAACTACTAAGGAGGCTGCTGCCATGAGGCCCAGTAGCTTCTGAAACATTTTCAGGAGGAGGTTGCTCCCAGCTGTGAATGCCACCACTAACAGATTTTTCAGGGAGCGTTCCGGCGAAATCCAGGCCCGAATTTGGGACAAATCGAATACTGCCCCCAGGAATGCGATGTGTTGGCTGGGGGACAGCGAGCTCTTGCTCAAGTTGATCCTGAACCCCAGAATTTCCAGATGGCTGAGGAGCAGAGATCTGTCCACACACAGTTCCTCCTTTGATTGGGCTAAGGGCAACCAATCGTCGAGGTAATTCAGGACGCATACTACCTTTCGTCTCAGGGGGGAGAGAGATGCATCCATATTTTGTAAAAGTGTGTGGATCTATGGACAGTCCAAATGGTAGGACTGTATATTGGTAAGCCACCCTGTTGAACACGAATCTCAAGAACGTTCTGTAATGGGGAGCTATCTGGATACGAAAGTATGCATCATTCAGATCCACTGATAAAAAACAATCCCCTGGGCAGATCTGTGAGAGGATTTGTTCCAAAGTTAATTCTGAACGGCCGTCTTATCAGAGTGTGGTTCAGACATCTCAAATCAAAGATGGGCCTGAGGCCGCCATCCTTCTTAGGGACAAGGAAATAGCAGTTGTAAAAGCCTGACTCGCTGTGGGCTGCAGGAACTTTCTCTACTGCACCCTTTGCTAGCAGAACTTGTACTTCGGCTCGGAGGACGTGAGAGTTGGCGTCCGAGACAGAAGTGTGACGCCTCCAATGCCCAGAACTGAACAGGGGGTTGGGACACATGGTCGCTTTGGTGGTGGTCCGGCTTCTGCGGGACCCAGTCTCCTCCTCCTCGTGACCAAGATAGCAGGACTGCTTAGGTGGCTCAGGGACCAGCTTTAGCTTAGGACGGGGTCACTAGCGCCTGGGAAACCGGTAGCGCTTTGCGGGAAGGAAGCGCTGCTTCGCCTCGAGTTCCGCCTTTCGTTGGGGCTGAGCGGGTGCGGGAGCCGGCTTGGCGTGCTGCTGAGTCAACGATGAACCAGCCTGGCCGTGAGCGCAGATGTAGCTCTGCATGAATTGGACGGGTGGGAGGCTTTAGCCTTCCAGCCAAGGGTGGAAAGTGATGCGCAGTGACGGCTTCCTCCAATGGGGGAAGTTTAGTATATCCTTTTTCCTTAACGTCGTCAACTGTGGTGAGGGCTGCTGAAGAGTCTCAGTGAGTCCAACCTCGGCGTGGGCGCGTCCCGAGTCATTCTCATACGAGGGAAGCATTGGAACCCTGCATGAGCCACACTTGTGGTGTGATATTTTGCAACAAACGTCGCTTAATTTGCTCTTTTATAATAGGAATTTGCTCTTTCGACTTTCGCCGGATAACATTTGCTCTTTTGCTTTCGCCGGACAGGCACCATTGATCCGCTGCAAGTGGCTTGCTTCGACGGCGAGTACAGAGGCTTCTGTCTTGTCGTCTTCAGAATCAGCAAGGAGATGATCTTCGCATTAAAATCGTTCCTGGTTTCTGCAGGCTGAGAAACCACTTGTCATCAGGCTTCAGTATTCAGAGAAAACTGAGTTTCCCCATAGTGTCAGAAAAAAAACTGACGCAATGCAAGTGAACCGTATCAAAAGGGAACTGTAATTTTTAACTGCAATATTACTGTTTCTGATCAAATAATTGCAGACTTAAACAAAGCTCATTCAGGCATGATGAATGTTTTTTGTTGCATTTTCTCTCTAACTTGAAAAATAATACGTATTATAATACGTAATAATAAGTTGTTGTTTTTTTCAAGTATATGTTCAGAAGTCATTCAGTTATTTGATTGTGTTATTTCAGGTGTGTTATGGATGAAACAGTCATGCCTCACCCAAGTGACTCCACAAAATATGACTTTGAGATCCAAGCTTTCAAGTTCACAGGAGGCTTCGATGAGGTGTGATACATTTGCATAACAATAATGTGTAAATTGTGTTGAGCAGGAACCTTTCACTATAATAATCGTGTTGACAGGTGTACATTAGCTGCTCCGTGATCCTGTGTGCAAAAGACAGCTCTAACTCCAGATGTGCCCAAGGCTGCCTCGGTCAAGCCGCTCGCAGACGTAGGCGAGACGTGAGCCAAGAAACAGCCAGGCATTACATCACCCAGGGTCCCCTGCGTGTGGCGAGACAGACTCATAATTCTGCAGGTATATGAATATGGTTTAAAGGGGTCCTATTATGCTTTTTTACATTTACAAGATTCTTTAGTGTGAAATGTTGCTGTTTGAGCATGAAAAAGGTCTGCAAAGTTACAAAGCACAAAGTCACTCCAAAGGGAGTTATTGTCTATATCAGTAAGCACTGTTTCTGAACTCCCTGAAATGCCTCGATTGTATTTCACAATATTTCTCATTTAAATAATTCCCACCCATGGCATACAGGAAAAAAAAAGGGGGAAAAAACTCACATTAGGGAAAGGGGCGTGACATTTACGAAACATGCACTTGCCCAGTCACAACACACTGATCCAGCAGGAGGGGCTTCATAGAGACAGGAACTAAATAAACAGTGTGTTACTGACCGACTGGAAAGAGACGTGCTGCAACTATGTGAAATATGTTAATAATAATGTATTTTTTGAACATTAAAGCATGAAAACCTATTCTAGTGGATCCAAAAAACAAAATCAGACTTTGAAAAAGAACATAATAGGTCTTTAAAAAAGCAGTTTTAATTTGTGGCTTAATTATTCCTTTAACAGTGTCTGTAATATGATTTCTGTCATTATTTTCTATTTAACTCTTGTTCTTTAATTTTGTAGCCTCAAATGATGGTGGATTTCTACACATGAGCACAAGCACTGGGGTCTTTGCAGGACTCTTTGTTGTCTCCATTGCGGTGGTGGCAGGGATGTTGGTATATAATGCCAAAAGAACAAGATCAGTTGATCGCATGCATCTACTGTCCACTTTCTGAGATCCTTTAAGTGGCCAGTTTAAGTAGACACACGAAGAACACAATGAATTGCAATTAAAATCTTTCCATTTTGAAAACATATCTTATGCAAGAGCAGTAAATGAACAGTTTTTGAGGGTAAATGCTATAATCGCACAACAATGGCCTTTGGTATGGCTGGTATTGTCCTAATTCTTTCAGCATATTGTCTTTTTTCCCTACTTATTTCCTTCTTCACTTTCACTCAACATGCTTCACTGAACATAATACGCTTACCAGAATATACAATTGTTGGAAAAAAACAAGAACTTTCACTTGAATATAATGAGTGATCTGCCATTTTTTTGGGATGAAATGTTGATTAAAGAAAATAAATGTTTAAAAGTGAATGTTTGTGTTTTGGGGCAGTGACAAACAATATGCATGTTTCTGTATTCTTGATAAAATGTCCATTTAAGTATTTATTGTGTTGATGTGTTGGTCCATGTGTGCAGAAAGTGTTTATCCAGTCATTTTTGCATGGAAAACCTCTTAACTTTTCTTCATTAAAAGAAAAAAGAACTGGATTCAATGGAGAAGCAACTCACATGTAGGGCAAACAGAAACAAATACTGAAAGAATTAAGTATAAGTGGATTTATAGAATTTTTTTATGCATACTTCCCCTAATGAGATAAAAAAATATAAAAGCCACTCAAAAGAAGCTATTAATATCTTTAACATTAAAAAACTATATTTTATGGGACTTGCTTTAGGAAAGTCTTACCAACCCAAACCTGTTTTATTCTCACACTCTCATACCGATGCTTACAGTATGCACTGTTTTATCTTGCTTTTACTCACTCATATATATTATATAATTGCAATAAATCAATTCCAACTGCAATCTTTCAGATTACAAGAAAACAACATTTAACCTAAGAATTTTATTTTTATTTATCTTTTTATTTAATTATTTTCATCCCTAGTGAAAAATAAGTATACCAAAATGCATTTGAAATACATTTATTTTATGCTAAGTGTATTACAAATTGAATTACATATTTATTTACTTACTATAAATACACCATGCAATTGTACTTTTAGTATACTAAATTGTTATACTTAAAGACTGCTATATTGGAACAACTAATGTTGTACATAATGCACTTTCAATATCTGGAAGTATTGCTGATCCAACTATAGATATACTTAATTTGATTGTGCTAAAACTGAACTATATTGCAAGTATACACTAGGTTCACTATAATCTTGCATTTTAAGACACAGTGATCATACTATCCTTACTAATAGTGATGTTAAAACACATTTTACGCTTAAGAATGTGCATTGTGCAATAAATAAGTATACTCCAAAATAAAGTTTAATTATAATACTTATCAGTAAATCTCAAGGGATATGTCAGTAAAATGTTAACATAATTTCACTGTAAAAAGTGAACAGTTGGATCAACTTAAAAAAATTACTTCAAATGGTAACACCTAAAGAAATGAAGTTTTCTGAACTTAAATTATCACGTTTTATCGTGAAAAACGTGATAATTTAAGTTGAGAAAACTTAATTTCTTTAGGTGTTACCAATTGAAGTAATTGTTTTAAGTTGATCCAACTGTTCACTTTTTACAGTGTTGTACTATACTAAAATAAATGTATAGATTTTTCCACTAGGAATAGGTCAAGTTAAATAAGGAAAAGGGCACATTTTAATAAAAATATTCACATTTATTTTGATTAACAATAACAATATCTGTTCAAACTAATCAAATTAATCTAAAAATGACCACTCAAATATCCAAACTATTGCAGTGTTTCCATTCAGTCTTTATGTCAGGGGTGTTTCCTCTGCTGTGCATTCTTTATGTAGAAGGTTATAGAAGAAACATAAAGGTAATAACACCCAACATTACGTATCCACAGCAACAAACTTGCTTATTAGGTTTGTGTTGAAATGCTCTAACAAAAGAAAGTAATCCTGGATTCATGTCACCTATACCTCAGATGACTTACTGGAAAGCACAACTTCCTTATGGTAGTGAAAAAAATGATGTATGTGAGAAAAATGCTGCAGGACAGGATATAGGAGTGTTCTTTAAAGACTTCAGAAAAAGTAGGCTACATGTCCTGAAATGACATTGGGTTTCTATCACTTGTTTCAATGGACACTGTCACATCCACACGTTGATCTCCACCAGAGGGCACTCCTTCCATTGCCACCACTTCATGAACTACATTTCCCATAAGGGTAACTCCGCATGCATTCATTCACAACACACAGACATAACTAATACAGAGTAATTTTTTCATCTTTATCTACCCATTAATTTAAGTTTATAATATAATATTTTACGGAGCCCCCCACATGACATGCAGAAGAAAAAAAAATAGTAGGCTAAATCATGAGCACGATTTACTTATTGTTGGTTCCCTCGATCTGCTAAATCGTGCGCATGATTTATAAATCTAGGGAACCAATTAGTAAATCATGCACAGGATTTACTTTTTTTTTTTTCTTGCATGTAGAGATTTATGGCTTGATTGTTCCGCTCACCGATACCAACTAGAAGCTACGTCATAGGGGGGTGAAGGGAACGGAATTTGATTTTTTGATTGTTTTTTTCTATTATTATCATTCATTGTTTTGCATTATTATTTTGTTTTTTATTATATTTACTTTTGACTAGTTGAATTGTAAATAAAATGTTGACTGTATGTTTTCCCCTGTCTTTTTTAAGTGAGTGATATTTAAGATAATCTTAAATATCTGTCTGATGCTGATCTGTCAGATATTTTTTTCCCCTTTTATTTGATCTAGGATTCGACTGACATTTTGCTCATAAGCATTAGACACATGCATTTGCAAAAAAGGAAACACTTTACAATACAGATGCACTGATATGCATTAAAGGGATAGTTCACTTTAAAATGAAAATTCTGTCATCATATACTCACCCTTCAAGTTGTTTCAACCTGTATGAATTTATTTCTTCTGCTGAACACAAAGGAAGATATTTCGAAGAATGTCAGTAACCAAACATGTTAACTGGTCCCATTGACTTCCATAGTAGGAAAAAAAAAATACTATGGAAGTCAATGGGACCAGTTAACTGTTTGGTTACTGACATTTTTCAAAATATCTTCCTTTGTGTTCAGCAGAAGAAAGAAATTCACACAGATTTGAAACAACTTGAGGGTGAGTATATGATGATAGAATTTTCATTTTAAAGTGAACTATCTAACTAGGCTAATGTATGATTAATAAAGAATTAAATGATTCATTAAAACCGAAGGCTGGAAGTTGAACTTCGACACATTGTGGTAATTAACACATACATTTACACTATTAGTTAATACTAGATGTCGATAGGGTATTATTCTATGATTACACATTTCATCAATAGCAATTAATATATGACTTAATCTATTAATCAGATAGACTCTTTATTAGTTGCTGATGCGGCAAACATTAAGCATTAACTTAATTAATCATAAATTAATGCATATTAGTGCACATTGTAAAGTGATACACAAAAATGCATTTGATTAAAATAAATGTATGACCTTCCCTAACATCACACTATCATGAACCATGCCACATTCCATTGACACGTGCCGGCTGTCATATGTTAATATACAGCATTCTAAAATATATTATAAAATATATTAAACTTACAAGCTACTCATAAGTTATAATATACAGTCAAGCTACCCTTTTGAGCAACACTGAAGGTTCTATCCAATAGTAGCTGGCTATATGTGACCCTGCCTTTGAAAACTCAGCTAAAGTCTTTTTTTTTTTTGTGATTCAATGTTTTCTACATAAAATCATCCTACACAATGTAAAGAACATTCTGTGAAAATATAACCTTGATATTTTTAATATTGACTGAGTAAGGCCATGTCAAAAATTTGCTAAAATTCGGGCTCAGAAAATCATATTTTTGAGAAATTCAAAAATATTTGAGTTATTTGTTAAAACTGCCAAACATTTTATCCATAGTTATCCTGCATATGTGCCATATAACACATTAAAGCTGAGATTCTCCCCTTTTTAGTGATATATGACACATCAGTGGAAAAATTCTTAAAGTTTCGTAAAACAGGTCTATTTATTATGATGTGCATGTCCAAAAAGCTAAAAGCATAAAAACATTGAAATTAATGGGGTACCACAAGAGCTTGATCGTAGCAACAATTACCATGTCAATTCAGTGGAATGATTTGTATAACTTTATTAGTAAAATGTAATATCAGTGAAATGTCAATAATATATCAATTAAATAACATAACATTTCTCATTCTCTGAAATGATCATTCTCTTACTGGCCCACGGTGTAACATTGAGTAAATTTGGAGTAAAAAATAAATAAATAAATAAAATTTCAAGGGAAAGTTTACCCAAAAACAACAATTCTGTCATCATTTACTCACCCTGATGTTGTTCCAAACCTGTATGAGTTTCTTTCTTCTGCTGAACACAAAATAAGATATTTTAAAGAATGTTAGTAACCAGACAGTTGACGGCACCCATTGACTTCCATAGGTGCCGCCAACTGTCTGGTTGCCAACATTCTTTAAAATATCTTACTTTTTGTTAAACAGAAGCAAGAAACTCATACAGGATTGGAATAACATGAGGGTGAGTATGAGTATGACTAAATCATTTTTGGTGAACTATCCCTTTAACAGGTCAGTCTCAAACTTTGTACACATTCTAAAATTGTCTAGATGTAAAATATTTGATAATGTCATGGATTCTATTCACAAAAGTATTACATTTTGTTATTAAAAAGTCTTTTTTTGATTTAACGGTTTCTTCCCCAGAGTGCAAGTGACTTCGTATTTGAGCTAAAACTACCATGTCGAGTACAGTATTGTCCATCTCCAAATGACTTATCCTGAGTGACAGCAACTCTCCCTCCTTGAAAAATAAAGAACACTTTTCCCCATTGAAATACTTGCAGTTGCAAAAGAGAAACTGATTTTCAGTTTCACATCTGGACTTCCAGCATTCGAAGCAAATTCTTTTTGCTGGTGTTCCCTCTTCATGTTCACCAGACAAATAGCTTGGGGTTCAATCACCAAAACTGGCTTGTCCTCCTTATCATGTTGGTTACTGCCTGAAAAAGCAAAGATCTTTTTTTTATTATTATTCAAAGCAAGATACCTAAAAACATGACTGCGTACCATACAAGAATGGGAAGTGGGTTTAATTCCACATTTAAAATGGATAATGAAGCATTTTATATGAAAATATCAGAAAATATTTTTTCAGTTTAGTCAAACTGGATCTGATTAATCAGCCCGTTCTCATCCCAAGGCGTCATATACTGACGCTTTTGACATTTCGTCTACATCGAACGCACATGGCACCCTTTAGCGTCATTATATGAGACGCAGATAGATATGGGCCAGAAGGCGCCTCCTAGCGGTCTAAACCTAACCCTACCCCAGACCTAAACCTACCACCGAACAAAGCTCTGTGCGTGTCATATTGACGCTAAAGGGTGCCATGTGCGTTCGATGTAGACGAAATGTCAAAAGCGTCAGTATGACGCCCTAGGATGATAATGCGTTGGATTAATTGAGGGGAGGGCATAGGAACAACAAGAAACAGCCTATAGGTGGTAAGCAGACTTCAATTCAGAGTGTAATGAAACAAATAAACATCATGCCATAAATGTAATTAATTTAGACTGACTCAATCCCAATCAACATATGTAAACATTTAAAATCCACTATTTTTGCATCACAGATATGTGTTAGCATTACATTGGCTGGACACTGACAGTATACATATTTAGTATAACAAAATAATAACAAAAAAACTTACCGTCAAATTCCTCGTCAGTTTCGTCAAAGAATGTGTCCTGTTCATTATCACAATCATCCTCCAGAAAATAATCCGCAATAAAACCGGTTAAATCATAATTTGGGGCAATTCCACCGAGATAATATCAAACAAGCTGTTTAAGCAGCAGCTATTTTTCGTTCCTGCTCATACTTCGGTGTCGCCGGTGTTGTGCCGAATTTTGACCCCCCTGCCAAATTATTACCCCCCTCGTTAAAGTCAGTACCTGATTGCCTAATCCTAACCCCACCCCTAATCCTAACCCCTTCCCCACAACTAATCCTAAACCTACCAATACTAGGGGGTAATAATTTGGCGGGGGTCGAAATTCGGCACTACACCTGTGAAGCCATGGCCATGTCAGATGTCAAAACAACGCATTAACGTTACCATCCCGTAAATAACACGTAGCAGGCCAAAATTGTCCTTAAAATAAGTTGGATATTATTGGCAGAATACTAAGCTACAAAACAAATAAGCAGTTCTTAAAATATTGGCTATGAGAAGAAAAAAATCACCACAGACATCTAAACCCGGCTTAAATCTCTTTTTTTTTTTCATTGTGTTGACCTGATTACCGCTCACGGATTGATATTAACGTCTGTTTTTACTCTAGTTCCTGAACCGAATGATATACGAATCAGCAGTGTTGTTGCGCGAAATAAAACCAGAGACGATTAAAATCAATGTTTAGGAAGCCCACGTCCGTTTTTTTTTTTTTTTTTTTTTTTTTTTTGCGCAAAAGTATAACGTAGTGTCAATAAAATCATTAACTTCAGTATTTATCAAGTTATAAATGAAAATTTAAGTATTGCATCTCAAAACCATTGGTATAATCTATCATTTACAGCAATAAACACACATGGCCTATTTTTGTCATTTTTATGGACTACTCTGACGCTCGTTAACGTATCGGTTACTAAACGTAACCTCTGTTCTCTCTAGAAGAGGGAACGAGTATTGCGTAAGTAGCTTACGCACGGGAAAGTCTTCTTTCTCGAGATACTGAAGCCAAAAAATTATCCTTAATTTTTAATAATTTTGTCAACGCAGTGCAGCAGCATGCAGACCTAGGGCAGGCAGCTAGCGTGCCCATTGGCTGCCCTGCGGCAACTGCAGCAGCCTATCGCTGAGCCCTTGTCGTGACGTCACGACCAATGAGCGCGCTTGGCGCGCTTCATGCGTCACAGCCCGCGAAAGGGGTGTGGCTTAGCGTATATAAGCAAGGCTCAGAGGCTGCTTCACTGGTTTCTGTCGCTTGAAGCGAATGAGCTCGTGGCGCGAGCACGGCGGGTTACGCAATACTCGTTCCCTCTTCTAGAGAGAACAGAGGTTACGTTTAGTAACCGATACGTTCTCTTACGAGAGGTTCTCTCGTATTGCGTAAGTAGCTTACGCAGCGGGAACTCCCTTGTCAACGCCGTGCGCGCCCAGCATCCACTGAATGAGTCCCAGGGAGAGCCCGGGGAACGTGATAACAGGGAGCCGGGCGGCCAACAAGGCTTAGCGCAGTACACAAGCACATAAAAGGGAGCACGGAGCGGCCAGCCG
Source organism: Squalius cephalus (assembly GCF_949319135.1). NCBI lineage: Eukaryota > Metazoa > Chordata > Actinopteri > Cypriniformes > Leuciscidae > Squalius > Squalius cephalus. Next base: position 18,377,252 of record NC_137127.1, on the reverse strand, counting down.
GTCCGAACTGACAATTCCCTGTATAGTGCAGCTCAACCAGTAGAGCTAAATCAACCAACGTAGCCCGCGCACTGATAGTGGGCCGGTCTACGCGGGACTTAGACTGATAAAACTTTCGCCTGCAAGGCGGGAACTTCCAGGTTGTAAAACCTAACAAATGTAGAGGGGGAGGCCCAGCCTGCCGCTGCACAAATGTCATGAATGGAAATCCCGCTGGACCACGCCCACGATGAGGCCATGCCTCTGGTGGAGTGAGCTCGAATGCCCAGTGGGCACTGCAGGTCTTTAGACGCATAAGATGTTGCAATAGCGTCCACTATCCATCTGGACAGGCTGTGTTTCGAGGCGGCGAGACCCTTGGTGCGCCCTCCAAACGAAACAAAAAGCTGCTCCGAGCGCCTGGAAGCGGCGGAGCGTGTGATATAGTTTCTCAGTGCCCTGACCGGGCAAAGGAGATTACTATCAGCCTCTCTGCCGAGGGTTGGCAGGGCTGAGAGGGAAATGACCTGCGCTCTGAAGGGAGTGCCCAGAATTTTGGGAACGTAACCATGCCTCGGTCTGAGAATAACTTTAGAGTCATTAGGTCCGAACTCGAGGCACGCGGCGTTAATAGATAACGCGTGTATGTCTCCCACTCGTTTGACTGAAGACAGAGCTATCAGAAAAACGGTTTTGAGCGTGAGGTATTTCATATCCACAGTTTCCAAAGGTTCGAAGGGATGCGCTTTCAGGGCCTCCAAGACCAGTGAAAGATCCCACATAGGAACCGAGGGGGGTCGCGGGGGGTTCATCCTCCTGGCTCCTCTAAGGAAGCGGGTGACAAACTCGTTCCTTCCTAATGCACGGCCCAGCTCTGAGACAGTGAAAGCTGAAATGGCCGCAACATAAACTTTGAGCGTGGAGGGGGATCTTCCCACGTCCAGCAGCTCTTGAAGGAAACATAACATTTGCGATACCCCACATGTCTGTGGATCGAGCCCCTTGACAGTGCACCATTTACTAAACACAGACCATTTTGATGTGTAGAGCCGCCTCGTAGAGGGGGCTCTAGATTGTATGATCGTGTTCATAACCCCTTTTGGCAGATCAACGGGAAACCATTGAGGCTCCATGCATGCAGAGACCAGCGCTCTGGATGGGGATGCCAGATTGAGCCGCGGGCTAGGGAGAGAAGGTCTCTCCTCACCGGTATTGGCCAGGGGACTGTGTCTGCCAGCTGTATTAGCTCTGGGAACCAAGCTTGGTTCTCCCAGTATGGGGCTATGAGGAGCACTGTGTGGCGCGCTTCCCTGACTCTCCTGATGACCTGAGGCAGCAGAGAGACCGGGGGAAAAGCATATAGCGGGCCGCTGGGCCAGGTCTGTGCCAGCGCGTCCTCGTTCTTCGTAAAGAACTCTGGGCAGTGAGCGTTGTCTTTTGACGCAAAAAGGTCGACTTTCGCTTTGCCGAAACAGCGCCACAGCGACTGGACTGTTTGGGGATGTAGAGACCACTCCCCGGGGGGAACGTTGTCCCTGGACAGTCTGTCGGGGCCCTCGTTCAGGTGGCCAGGCACATGCGCGGCTCTCAGCGAGCGCAGAGAGTGCTGAGCCCACACGAGGAGGCGTTCTGCCAGGGTGCAGAGCATCTTTGATCTGACACCGCTCTGGCGATTCACATAGGCCACTACCGATGTATTGTCCGTGCGGACTAGAACATGGTGACCTAGGAGGAATGGGAGGAAGGTGTATTGATATACTCGACCGTCGAAGGCAAATCTCAAGAATGGCCTGTGACGGGGAGTTATCTGGATCTGGAAGTATGCATCCTTTAGATCGAGCGAGATAAACCAGTCTCCTGGGCGAATCTGCGCGAGGATTTATCTGGTTGTAATCATTTTGAACGGCCGTCTCATGAGGGCTTTGTTCAGGTGTCTCAGATCTAAAATAGGTCTTAATGCTCCGTCCTTCTTGGGTACGAGGAAGTAGCGGCTGTAAAAGCCCGACTCGCTCAGAGAAGGATACACCTGTTCTATAGCCCCTTTGCGCAGCAGCTTTGCTATTTCTGCTTGAAGCAAGTGCGCTGCTTCTAAACTCACTTTCGTCTCCGTCTGCGCTCGAAAGCACGGGGGGCGACGAGCGAATTGAAGCGAGAAGCCGTGTTTTATAATATTCAGCACCCATTCTGAGGCACCCTGAATTGCTTCCCATGCTTTCGCACGCATAGCTAGGGGTCGAATGGTCTCTGGGTTCAGATCGCCGCGCTGCGCGGGATGGGGAATCTGTATCAGAGAGGATGGGGCCGGTGCTCGAACACGGGGGCTGGTAAACAGTGCTGGCCGGCTGTACAGCGTATGGTGGCTCGATCTCTAAGGATGGAGCGCGATTTGCTGTCAAATTCCCCTGGCGCGAGAGCGGCGTGGGGGTTATTGTGTCTGAAAGTGAGTGCGCGTGCTCGTGAGCGGGCGCAAAGTTTGCACTTATGACACGGCCAGTGTTTGGGAGCTTTAGAGGGTCCGTAACCCGGGGTAACTGTATGGCAGAGCGGGCAGCGGGTAGGTGTGAGCACACAGCTGTGGGCACATTTACTACACTTAGCACTCGAGCGGCGTGAGTCCGCTTTATTAAAGAGAACGCTCTGAACGCGTTACCATGGGGACCGTGTTTGTGTGTAGCAGTGAGCACGTGGGAGTGGGCACATTCGCTACACTTATGACACTTTCGGCCGCAGCAGGAAAGCCTTGAGCGGCGTGAGTCCGCTTTATGAGAGAGCGCTGTGAGCGCGTTACCATAGGGACCATGTTTGTGTGTAGCAGTGAGCACGTGGGTGTGGGCACATTTACTACACTTATGACACCTTCGGCCGGAGCCTGGAAACCCGAATTTATACTCTTTCTGAGATTTATCTGGGCCGCCGTAAAAACGGCGTTTGTGTGCAGGCTAGCGAGTGATATTACTGGCTCGTTGGCTGCGGTGTAAGCTGCTGCAGTAGCCTGACTTGAGGGGACTGACAGAGCTGGGCACTTTGATGGCGGTCCGGCCGCGGCGGGACTCAGCCATCTTTTCCTCCTTACAGCTGCTAGGAGGACTTCGCGGGCTCAGACTTCAGCGTTATCCTGGGCCGCGGTCCCCGGGGGGGGCGGCGGTCTGCGATGGCTGGTCGAGCGCGACCTAGGGCGGCCGCCCTGGCGTCGCTGCGAAGTAGTGGGTGGCCGAGACGAGCGCTGTGTGGAGCTGCGCGCAGGAGGCTGAGCTTGAGAGCGGCCTGCGGCTGGGCTCGAGCGGCAGGGCAGAAAAAGGTTCATAGCCTGCGACGCCTTCTGCACTTCAGAGAAGCGATCCACAATCCCGCTGACCGCAGGGCCGAAGAGGCCAGTGGGCGAGAGCGGGGCATTGAGGAACACAGCGCGCTCCGACTCGCTCATATCTGCCAGCGTCAACCAAAGATGTCTGTCGATGACGGTGATCGATTGCTCCTGTCTGAATCGCTGATCGATTGCTCCTGTCTGCCTCGCTGCCTGCTGTGAGTGTGTTTGTTTGCTTCGGTGCTGTAAGCTCCGTCTTAGCCTTATATTTCTTTGTTTTGAACCATCATTTTACTACCATTTCTAGTTGTTTATACTACTACATTTTACCCAACATCTCAGATTAACCTGACATCGCTAGCTTTTGTTATTAGTACTACTAGCACAAAATGCTAGTAATTCGCTAGCCTGTTAACGCGCCACCCGTGCGCTCAGCTATTTTTATTTATTTATTTTTCTCTCGTGCGTCCGCGCCTTTGAGTTCATAAAAAGCTCAGGTGAGTAAGAATCAGTCAACAAACACGGTGAGTAATGTCTTGTCCTGTTATTGTCACCTGCACTTCATGTCACATGTTTAGTATAGCCTTCTCTGTCGGCAATATAGGATTTATATGTGATAAATGTAAGGAGACAGTTAGGTTGACAGAGAAGATTTCAGAATTAGAAACACGCATCCAAACTTTAATTGAGGATAGTTAGAGTGCTAGTGCTTTAGATGTTTTGGATGCGCATAGCATAGTGAACACTTTACATGAGTCGGTTCCGGCTGAAGTAGAGCCTGTGCAGCCGGGCAAATGGGTGACAGTGAGGGATCGCTCTAGTCGCGGATCAAAAAACCACTCTTCCGTTCCGATTACCATAACAAATCGATTTGCCCCGCTCAGTGAAACACCCACTGAGAATGATTGTGCCCTAGTTATTGGCGATTCTATTACACGGAACGTGAAAATAGAGACACCAACCACCATAGTCACATGTTTGCCGGGAGCCAGAGCGCCTGACATCAAAGCAAATTTAAAAGTGCTGGCTAATGCTAATCGTAAATTCTCTAAGATCATTATTCATGTCGGCACTAATGATGTTTGACTCCGCCAGTCGGAGATCACCAAAATTAATATTAAAGAGGTGTGTGAACTTGCAAGTACGATGTCAAGGACTGTAATTTGCTCTGGCCCCCTTCCTGTTCGCAGGAGTGATGAGATAGTTAGTAGATTGTGTTCGCTTAACGGTTGGCTGTCTAGGTGGTGTCCGCTTAATAATATAGAATTCATAGACAATTGGAAAAGTTTTTGGGGCAAACCTGACCTGTTGAAAAGAGATGGTATTCATCCCTCCTGGGATGGTGCTGCTCTTCTCTCTAGTAATATGGCTCATAGTCTTAGAGCTCAAACATGACAATCTGGGGCTCAGGTCAGGAAGCAGACAGACTGGCTTAACCGACTGTCTGCTAGCGGCCTCGCGTCACCAAGGTCAGATAAATCCTATCACATAGAGCCTCTTTCACCTAGCTATCATCATATAGAGACTGTGTCTGTTCCCCGAATTTGGAAATCCAAAAAACGTTTAAACCCATCTAAGGTTAAAAATTTAATTGATGTTCAACAAATAAAAAACAGCTATATTACAGATGAGCAAATGCTAAAGCTTGGGTTGCTGAATATTCGATCGCTTACTTCTAAAGCACTCGTTGTTAACGATATGATTTCAGATAATAACCTAGATGTGCTGTCTTTGACAGACACCTGGCTAAAACCAAACGATTACATTACTTTAAATGAATCAACCCCGCAAGATTACTGTTATAAACATGAGCCTCGTCTGAAACGCAAAGGGGGTGGTGTTGCTGCAATTTATAGTAATAGTTTCAAAACCACTAAGAAATCAAGTTTTAAATATAATTCTTTTGAAGCATTGGTGCTTAATGTAAAAATATATAGTGTAAACGATAAATCACGTTTGAGATTTATGCTGGCTACTGTATACAGGCCACCAGGGCACCATACAGACTTTATCAAAGAATTTGCGGATTTTCTATCAGAATTAATATTGACTGCAGATAAAGTACTAATTGTTGGTGATTTTAATATACATATCGATAATGAAAAAGATGCATTGGGATTGGCATTTAAAGACATTGTAAATTCAATTGGAGTTAGACAACACGTGTCAGGACCTACTCATCGTCGTAATCATACTCTAGATCTAATATTATCACACGGAATAGATGTTGATGCCGTTGAAATTCTGCAGCAGAGCGATGACATCTCAGATCATTACCTAGTCTCGTGTAATTTGCATTTAGCCAAGGCTGCAAAGCCGACTCCGTGTTTCAAATATGTGAGACCTATCACTTCTGCTACTAAAGATTGCTTTATTAATAATCTTCCTGATCAGTTTCATCATCTCAGCATCCCAGATAGCTTAGAAGAACTAGATATTGCAACAGAAACTTTTAACTCTCTCTTTTTCAGCACTTTAGACACAGTTGCTCCGTTGCGCTTAAAGAAGATTAAAGAAAATAGTCCAACGCCGTGGTACAACGAGCACACTCGGGCCCTTAAGAGAGCAGCCAGAAAAATGGAGCGCAACTGGAAGAAAACAAAACTAGAGGTATTTCGCATTTCATGGAAGGAGAGCTCAATTACTTACAGAGAGGCTTTAAAAGCTGCTAGATCTGCTTATTTTTCAACCCTATTAGAAGAAAATAAACATAATCCTAGGTATTTATTTGAAACGGTGGCTAAACTAACGAAAAATAAAGCTTCAAGCACCGAAGTTTCCAAGCAACACAGCAGTAATGATTTTATGAATTTCTTCACTTATAAGATTGATAATATCAGGGACAAAATTATAACTATGCAACCGTCTACTACAGTATCGCATCAGGCAGTGCATTGTAGTCTCCCTGAGGAAAAATTTGATTCATTCGTTGCTATAGGAGAGGAAGAATTTACTAAACTCGTTAAATCATCTAAATCTACAACATGTATGTTAGACCCTATACCAACTAAGCTACTGAAAGAGATGCTTCCAGAGGTCCTAGATCCTCTTCTTAATATCATTAATTCATCTTTGTCTCTAGGATACGTACTGAAGGGTTAAAATTTAAGAATATGTTTAAGATCTGCTGATCTTACTTCCTTACATAACATCACATGAAAAAACTAAGGTGAATTACACTGTATTGGGCATTCAAGGTGAACATGATGGCATCAATTTACTGATCAGAAGTCAGCTTTAAGTCAGCTGTCTAAACGTTGCTTTGATCTTCCAACTAAGAGTTGGACTGTGTGGGAATGTTACCTAGTCTAAGGTCTCGTGACCATTTGTTGTGTATACCATTTGGGGTGGGGGGGGGGGGGGTACCATTATCTCAGTTGGGGGCAATTGCCTCTATTGTCTTTAGATGATTAGATTTAGTGGTTACCTCTAAGGCTGTGTGTATGTTTAGCATCTTTAAGGACAGCCCACTGAAAGACCTATAAAGAAACCATGTGAAGTATGTTAGCCAGAATGATTTGGGAAGAACTGCAGCCGCGTACAGCGAAGTCCTCAATAAAGAATAACTTTGTTTGAACGTGATCCCCAACGTCTCCTGGTCTCTTGCTTCGACGAAGAAAAAGTTTTCAACAGTACCAAAAACCTTTAAGCTGGCTATGATTAAACCGCTTGTTAAAAAAACGCAACTTGATCCTACAGAATTAGTCAATTACAGGCCGATCTCGAATCTACCTTTTCTGTCAAAGATATTAGAAAAGGCAGTATCCTCACAACTGTGTTCCTTTCTTGAAAGAAATGATATCTGCGAGGATTTCCAGTCCGGATTTAGACCGTACCATAGTACTGAGACAGCTCTCGTTAGAGTCACAAATGATTTGCTCTTATCATCCGATCGTGGTTGTGTCTCGCTATTAGTGTTACTCGATCTTAGTGCTGCATTTGACACCATTGACCACAACGTTCTTTTAAATAGATTAGAACATTATGTTGGCATTACGGGAAATGCACTAGCATGGTTTAAATCATACTTATCTGACCGTTATCAGTTTGTAGCAGTAAATGATGAGATGTCTCATCGATCACAAGTTCAGTATGGCGTACCACAAGGCTCAGTACTAGGACCGCTGCTGTTCACTCTGTACATGCTACCATTAGGAGATATCATTAGGAAACATGGCATTAGCTTTCACTGTTATGCCGATGATACTCAGCTCTATATTTCTTCAAAACCTAACGAAACTTATCAATTCACAAAATTAACGGAATGCATAGCAGATATAAAAAATTGGATGACTCGTAATTTCCTACTTCTAAATTCTGAAAAAACAGAGTTTCTAATTATTGGACAAAAAACTTCCTCACGTAATAACCTAGAATACTGTCTAACACTTGATGGCTGCTCTGTTAAGTCTTCGTCGTCGGTTAGGAACTTGGGTGTGCTCTTTGATACCAATCTTTCATTTGAAAGTCACGTGTCTAGTATCTGTAAAACTGCATTTTTCCATCTTAAAAATATATCTAAATTACGCCATATGCTCTCATTGACAAATGCGGAACAATTAGTTCATGCGTTCATGACCTCAAGGCTAGATTATTGTAATGCCCTACTGGGTGGTTGCCCTGCACGCTTAATAAACAAACTACAGCTGGTCCAAAACGCAGCAGCTCGAGTTCTTACCAGAACCAGGAAGTATGACCATATTAGCCCAGTTCTGTCAAAACTGCATTGGCTCCCTATTAAACATCGCATCAATTTTAAAATATTGCTGATCACTTACAAAGCACTAAATGGTTTAGCTCCGCAGTACTTGAGCGAGCTCTTAACGCATTATAGTCCGTCACGTCTATTGCGATCTCAAAATTCCGGCCAGTTACTAATACCTAGAATATCAAAATCGACTGCTGGCGGTAGATCCTTTTCCTATTTAGCACCAAAACTCTGGAACAGTCTTCCTACCATTGTCCGGGAAGCAGACACACTCTGTCAGTTCAAAGCCAGATTAAAGACACATCTCTTTGACCTAGCTTTCACATAATACATTATAGACTTCTATAATTTAATGTTAGGCTGCATATATTAGGTCAGCCGGAACCGGGAACACTTCCCAAAAATCCTGATGTACTCGTTACATCATGAGAAGAATGGCATCTACGCTAATTTTAGTGTCTGTGTTTATCCCGAAGTTTTCCTGCAGCCTGCCGGATCCAGGCCGTATCCAGATCTGACGAAGGACCTTCGCCTGGACCGATGACAACGCAGTGCTGAAGTGCCAACTAGTCTCTCCCTATGGAGGATCCCACTACCACTATACAGATAAGGCGTTGTCGGGAAAATTCGTTTCGCGTTCCTACCCCAAAGCAACAAAATAAAATAAAATTCTTTATCAAAATTTATAAGGAAAGACAAGTACTTTGTTTAGGCTTGGCTTGTAGGGAATTCCAAACCTGCGTATATTCAAACGCACATAACTATAGAACCCATTCTAAATGCGCATGTGAGCGCCATCAGCATTTCTCACAGGTTCGCGTTTAAAGTCTGTGTAGAGGGAATGGTGTCGTCTTAGCGGCCCCTAATTTAATAACAAATGATCGTTGCGACGGAAGCAAATCAATCAAAACTAACTTTAGATGGAAATAACTTAACTCTGCTATAAAGCCAAAACAATCTCTGTTACCTTAAATTATACGCTTATCTCTGTAAAGCTGCTTTGAAGCAATCTACATTGTTAAAAGCGCTATATAAATGAAGATGACTTGACTTGACGGTGAGCGCGGCCATAGATCTGCCGATGGCTTGTGCAGCGGTCTTTGTGGCACGGAGCGAAAGGTCCGTAGCGCTGCGCAGATCCGTCAAGGCTGTGTGATCCGGGCCCTTCTCGTCCAGTTCACGGAGGAGGTCGGCTTGCAGGATCTGAAGCACAGCCATAGAGTGCAGGGTAGAGGCAGCCTGGCCGGAGGCGGCGAAAGCGCGGCCGGCGAGAGCTGAGGTGGTCCTGCAGGCTTTGGACGGCAAAGCGGGCTTTGAGCGCCATCTAGCGGACGGCGGGCAAAGGTGCGCTGCCACAGCTTCCTCCACGGCGGGGATGGAAGCATACCCTTTCTCGGCGGCCCCGTCCACCTGGGAGAGAGCCGAGGAGACTGAAGAGCGGAGTCTAGCGGAGAAGGGCGCACTCCAGGACTTTGATAGCTCCGTGTGGAGCTCAGGCAAGAAGGGTGCTGACCTAGAGGCTGGCGCTTGGCGGCGGCTAGGCAGAAAACACCCACCAGTCCAGTCCCAGTCGGTCGACCGCTTTGGTGAGGAGGCGGAGAAGCTCCGCGTCGACACTGGCGCGGGACCTGCTAGACTCCTGGGTCGAGGAGGCGGAGCGGTGAGAACCCGACCACTCCTCGCTGTCTGAAGCCAGCAGAGAGCAGCTGTCAGCGGCGTCATCTGCTTCATCCCCTGAGGCGACGGCAGTGCGGGCAAAGGCCGGCCGCTGCGCGTCGGTGAAGGGCGGGGGAGAAGGAGAGGGCGAGGCTCGCGGGAGGGGCTCCGGCGAGCGCTCAGCTGTCATGCCCGGCTCGGGAAGCCTTTGAGAGCGGCGTTTCTTCTTACGCGGCCCGGCCGAGGCAGCCGGAGAAGGGGGAGGATCCTCAAACATGGCGAGTCGAGCCCGCAGGGTCGACATCGGCAAGTCCTCACACTGTTCGCAGCCGCCCGCAGAGAGGGCGTTAGCTGCGTGGTCGAAGCCCAGGCAGAGAGCGCAGATCCCGTGGCGGTCTCCGTCGCTGAGCGTGGCTCTGCATGAGCCACAGGATGAGCGAGGCATTTGTAACAACGCCTCGCGCTCTTTTAGATGCAGAGTGTGTCGCGGGGCGAGCACACAAACACACACAACACAGAGCAATAAAAGGGTATATTCGCCAGATAGCGGAGCAGGCAGGGAAAGCTGAAGGCGGCGAAGGCAGCCGGCTTCCTCAGTCTGAGATCCTCGGCGTGCTGGTCGCTTGATTCAACGGCGGCTTCCTCAGAGTCCAGCGATGCGGAGAGCTTCGCTGAAGAGACAGAAATCAGTGAAGCAGCCTCTGAGCCTTGCTTATATACGCTAAGCCACACCCCTTTCGCGGGCTGTGACGCATGAAGCGCGACAAAGCGCGCTCATTGGTCGTGACGTCTCGACAAGGGCTCAGCGATAGGCTGCTGCAGTTGCCGCAGGGCAGCCAATGGGCACGCTAGCTGCCTGCCCTAGGTCTGCATGCTGCTGCACTGCGTTGACAAAATTATTAAAAATTAAGGATAATTTTTGGGCTTCAGTATCTCGAGAAAGAAGACTTTCCCGCTGCGTAAGCTACTTACGCAATACGAGAGAACCTCTCGAAAGAGAACTCATAATTCGATTCTGCGACTTTAGCCGGGGTTTCACAGGCGGTGTCACATATAGCAGCACATGCAGTGATGGAGCTCGCAGCATATACTGTGAACAAAGATGTGAATCATGACTCATGAGCTGCTTGCGTGAACAATGCGCTTCGCTCTAAAACCAGCCTCAACCTATTTAATTAAATTACAGCCTTTCCAGTGTGATAAGCAAATTAAGCTATTTCGCGATTTTCTTTTCTTTTCGATTGACAAATGCTTTGCCAAAGCAATGGAGCAAAAAACAACGTTATTAATCTTTCAGGTTCATTATAAAACTGTGGCGGGATAGATTAAACTATGACAGGTCATTGTAATTAAATCAGAAATAGACACTGAGTGCAATAAAGCAGGATAATTAAGTCAATTTAAAAGGCTTTTATTCACCTACATGTGTTTAGGTCTTCGCCGCAGAACGCTTTTTAAACTTTGGTTTGCATAAATTTGTTACAAAGTGCTATAACTCTATAGCTATAACTCATATAACTAAGGATCCACAAGCAGCTTTTATTGAGCAATCTAGGATCATAATGTAACAAGCAATTGGTCAAAACACTGTGCAGATAATCCTGACAATAAACACCAGGGCAGAAAACACTGGCAAACAGGGAAATCCAGGACAACAGGCAGAAGATCAAAACTAAGATGCGGGAAACCAGGACTCAAGGGCACAGAATTACAGTGTAACTTTGAATATACAAGACTTGACCATGAATGAGTGAAAACACTGGGCTTATATAGGCATTATACAAAAATATTTGACAGATGCGGCAACAAACCAATCAGAATAAAGTATTTTAGAGTATAAATTGTGATATATTTGTGTGGAAATGTAATTTTAACTATTTCAGTCAGAGGTTATTTCCTGCTGATTTCCTCTTTGATATTGCCTTTATCTGATTTCTGAAGGCAAACTGCTTCCAAACTAGCCTGGAAACCCAGGCCCAAATCCGAAAGATTAAGGGTCTGGGATTGAGTAATGAAAATTGCCCAACTCGAGGGCGGCACCAAGCATGCATTTGAAAATCTCACTGCACGCAAGTGGATAACACTACGACCAATCACAACAATACACGGGGTGACGTATCCAGAGCGGAGCTAACTGGTAGATTAGACTCTTGCCGTATCCGGTCGGCAAAACAGCAAAAACGTCCTTCTCTAATCAAATCAAATCAAATCACTTTATTGTCTCACAACCATATACACAAGTGCAACAGTGGGTGAAATTCTTAGGTGCAGTTCCGAGCAACATAGCAGTCATAGCAGTTCTTGCAAAGGAACGATTCGGGCGCCGTCTTCCGTTCCTCTTTTAGATAAAAAGCCAAGTCTAACTCGATCATTGTAGTGTCCAAATCCGTTTCAAACAACTGGGGCACGTTCAAGTTCAAAACGGTGCGCAACGTTTTGCTACGGTTTCCGGGTTGAACGTCATGTTTCCTGGAAACGGCGTGCAACGGTGTGCAACGGGGTTTGAGATACGTTTTCTCTTGTTTGGTGGGTGTGTCAGAATTGCAGTCCAATCAGCAGCAACATGTATATGAAGCACACGGTATTAAAGTGCACTCGCACAATGGGTTCAAGGAAAGTAATTTACAAATGTGTTCGATGCAGCTCGGTATACGCAACAACTGAGGATATTAGAAGACATGTTTGTCGTAAGTTTTATTGTAAAAATATAGGATATCAACATAATGATGTAGCCTAGTTGTTTATATTTTTAGCTTCATTGCAAGTGTTATGACATGTATAGAAATAAACAATGGTAATTAAGAGCTTTTCCTAAAAATGAGAAAGAAAATACAGGGTATTAAAACAGTATGAACTACAAATAAAGTCAGTATGTGAGGCTATAGATGTGTTTTAGTCTGAATGAGATAAGATGTGTGCTTCCATTTCAGTTTCAGCAATCCCTTCACTCGATTGGGATGTTCTCTTTTGTTCTGGGGGGCAAGTGCAGTAACTGTAACATCGGGCATATTTTGTAGTATATATGACACATAGCCTATAACACATAGCCTATTTATACCGACTTCATCAGGCTCAGAAAATTCTTCACAAAGAACACAAAGAATGGCCTTCTCAGCTGCCATAGTTGCAACTCTTGCGTCATCAGAACAGTGTGTTCAACGCATCACCGTTTCTGTTTAAAAAACGTTGTGCAACGTTTTGTCGGGGCTGAACGCAGCCCTGGTGTTCATCCATAGCCATCTTGCAATAGGCTTGTTTGAGATGAGCAAAATCTGCGCAGAATCGATCACCGGTGATCAGCGCGAGATGCATGCCGGTTAGAAATGTGTCCGAGTGCGGTCCGCCTTGTTCTGATGTCATGCTGACGTATGTCAAAAATCTCTCGCGAGCGCAAGGCGCACCTGTCGGATTCTGCAGTCGAGCGCAGTTGCTCTCCACCGACTGCGCTGATCAAAAGCATGATGGGAAACGACTTGCTGACGACACAGCTTAATGTTCATTGGTTTAAACAACCGTGATGTATTGTTCTCTTTTAAAATGTTTGATTTTAAAACTCTGATATGTTTTATGTGTATACGTTATGTGTGAATATTCCCAAACTATCTAACAGTGCGATCTCTATATGCAATGTAATTTTTATTTAAAAAATATATAAAAACACATATCTGTATTAGAGAAAAAAAAGATTGATAAACATGTATTTGGAATGGAATTAAATAAGTAGGCTACTTTGGGTGTCTTGTTCATTATATTTATTTTCATATAAAAGCAACAGAACTTAAATTGCATCCAGTTTATTAGCAACACTGTGCATGAGCGTGAATCCGGTGAATCCCGCGATATCCATCTTTGATCTCACAGGTGCAGTGTTGGTCAAGTTACTTGGAAAAAGTAATTAGTTACTGATTACTGATTACTTCTCCAAGAAAGTAATCCAGTTACTTTACTGATTACTTATTTTCAAAAGTAATTAGTTACTTTACTAGTTACTTTACTAGTTACTTTTCAAAAACATGATGCACGAAATGAATACGCTATAAAGCAATATACCTTTCTGCTTAATTATATTCTTTCTGCATATTCCATCATCTAAAATTGAATTAAATGAAACATTCTTTTTTAAAACTTGTTTTATTAGTTTCAGTATTTTAACTTTATGCACATTGCATCAATGACTCACTCATTAAGATGGTCTCCTGCCGCCTCCTACTGGCGGTTTATAAATATTATTTCTATGCATAAATAATATTTCTTATTTGTATATTCAAAAAATATGTTAAATAATCTCATTACATTATTTAATGCAGTTTATTTGATTGGTAACAGCCCTTTAGCATCTTATTATTCTATTGTAATTTATTGATCAAATTTAAGAATTTTAAATCAAAGATGAAGCAAACGATTAGGGAAAAATGCCCTTTATAAAGGTTACAATATCATAAATATGCCGATTTATATATGTTAAAGCTGACTGAACTGATGAGAATACTGATTCGGAATAAATTATATTTACAACACACACAAAAAAATCTAATTTTTTTCCTGTTCTAACAAATGTTTTTACTCGGACAAGTGAATGACCGACTGAAGGACAAATGAAAAGGCTTAAATGTTGAGCCCTGGTATATATTTTTTATTATTATTCATTTATTTACCCATAAACCTGGCTTTAGGAAGCCATAAGTTACAGTGGCAAGAATAACTTTGTGAAACCTTTGGGGGTGGTGGACAGGGTTTACATTAAGACAGGAGTTTGCCTTAATCTAGTTGATCATGCATTTCTTTTCTTTTATTCCACAGCTGATGTGTGCAGTTTTTTATTGCTTGCATTAAAATAATTTTCTCTTGATTTGTTTTTTAATTGCAGTCTTTTTCTTCTGCCATTCATGCTTATCAGCTCCATGCAATCTTAAGTTTTTCTTGGTTCAGCTGCACACAGTCTGAAAAGGTTTTTTGGCAGTTTGCTAAAATAAAAGACCCATTCTTAGAGCTGTTGACTTTTCTACCTTGGGAAAGAACGTTAAACGAACAACTTAAAAGGCATGACAAATCATGACATAAGACTGACATCACTCACAACGTACCAATGCATTATCCCTCATGAACAAATATAACGTCTGATGTTTGCACGTGCATACAGTTTACCATTACGACATCGTTCATGAATAAACATGACGTCTGAACACGGACAAACGATGCGTGTTGACGCGTCAAAATTCACGCGTTTCGTTTAAAGACTTTTGAACGCGATCGCTTGCCATAGTGTTTACCACTGACTTCGCGGCGCTCATGTCATGAGCTGTGTCCCAATGTGAAGGCTGGATCCTTCGAAGGACTGAAGACTTCAAGGATGCAGCCTATTCGTCCTCCGAAGGACGCACCATGTAGCCTCCATAGGATTTCCTAATTGCGCAGCCAGGTGTTCCCGATTACGCTCCAGGCGCCAAGCAACGGTGCGAGAGTATGCTGCCATCCTGACAATTCATTTGATATGCTATGGAGCCAGAACTGGCTATTGTCATTTTTATGTTTTATATTTTACTGGAGGACATGGTATTAAGGATGTTTCAGGTCATACTTTCGGCTTAGCCAAAGATTCAAATGTTTATTTATATCTTACCTTGATGCGATTTTGTAGGCTAGTGTATTATTTTTATTATGCACATAAATGGACCATGGTAAATATATTTACACATATTTTTAACCCCATTTGAATATAAACAGTCGAGTGCGGATGTTACTCCCGCTCGTCATCGGCAGCTGTCAGTCACTGTTGCTAGGTGACAAGAACAGTCCTCCGTAGGCTAGACAGGTCCGAGCGCTTCAGATGCGCCCTTTGAAATGGGACGGAGCTGTAGTTAGCAACAATTTGTTAATATTGTGACAATAGGCCTACATTTTGTTACTTTAATTTTCAAAATAACCAGTGGTGGTAAGGAACTACATACTTCGTTAATACTCGAAGTAATTTTCCCACACGGGACAGCAACACTATAAAACTGTTATTTTACAATATGATGCATTGTTTTACATTAAACTACACAAAAGTATATAGTTTAAATGTATCAACCTTGAAAATATTATTAAGTAAAATGCAACATGCAGTAATAGAAATGCAGAATTCCTTTACTTTTACTCTTGATGCCTTAAGTACATTAGAGTATGCAAGATAATGAAAAAAAATTGCTTAACTAAGGTTTAAAATAAAAATAAAATATGACTAGTAGTTTTTCGCCAATTTGGTATTAGTGGTTATTAAAAGTACTTTAGTGTAATAAAGTATCTCAATATTTATTCCATGAGTCAGCCCTGCAAACCTGTTGGTAGACAACTTAGTGGATAGTGTAAATATGCAGTCAAACACTCTGGAGACCATCCCAGATGATGTCCCACCAGCAGGAGGCCTTACCAGGGTCTCTATAGTGGAGCCCATCCCGGTCCAGCAGCACCAGGGTCTCCCACTCAGCTGAATAAAAGTCTACATCATTTTTCTTATTTTATGTACTGTAAATTTAAATGTTTATGTTGAATTTGATATGTTTAACGTATGTTGTAAATAGTTGGGGGGGAAAAAGGTATAGAAGAATTTGTTTCATGTAGAAATTATGACTATCATTACAAAAATAAACAATGTCCAGAGCAATGAATTCTCTTTTATTTACACATTTAAAGTTGCATAAAAATAAATGTACAGATTTTTTTTTTCCTTTTAAAAAATATAGGTGAAAAAAAGTTAAACAAGATTATATACTGTATATATATATATATTTCTCAATCATTCTTTCAAGAAGAGAAAACAGCCTGTCCATCCTCTCCCTACTCTCCTGTGCTCTCCTCGCCCCTGCAGTCCCATGTCTTCTCTAATCAAGTCCAAAAACTCGTCCTCTCCATCTCGCCTTCTTCGTGGTGCTGGTGCTGATGCTGGTGGTGCTGATGCTGGTGGTGCTGGTGCTGCCTCTGGCTCCTCCTCTTCTTGGTCACACACTGCTGAACTCGGCCCTGGTGTGTCCTCAGGGATTGAGGCGATGAGGACAGGGGGGCTGGTGCAATGCCTCTGTCCCAACACCTCATCCATGAGGACAAACCAGGGCCAAGTTTCAGCAGTGGGTTTCCCACTCACACCCTCTCCTGTCCCAGGACACTTGCAATCTAAGGCAGAGCAAATTAACCACGGCTTGTTAACAACAACAGCACAATACAACAGCACAATACATTTCAGCAAAGATGTGTGTATTAATTTTCTTATATATATAAAACTATTTACCCATATAAAAATGGGTCTGGGGAATGTAACTCCCATACAGGTACAAAATAATATATATATATTATTTTGTGCCTGTATGGTATGGGAGTTAGATTCCCCAGACCCATTTTTCACTGAACTGTTCTAAAAAAAGCAGAAAAGTGTACTTAACACAGGGGTGCAATCTTAAGTGCATTGTTAACACTGCAAATTATGACACATCAATACCAATTTAGACCAACATTAAAAACCAAATTTGGGGGTTGGTTGTTTTAGGCTTTATATGGTGAGTGATATTTCTTATAATACACAAGTGAGATAGACTAGTGCAAATATTACAAATAGGTCGTTAACTTTATTACCACAAGTTTTGCCTAAAACTACCTGACAAATGAAGCCATGCAATGATGACGAAGGAGTTAAGATGAAGTTTATAATAAACTTTAACTGTGGTTTCGCTAGCTATTTGAGTAAATGAAAACATAATACTTACATTTAAATGTGAATTTGCTGTCCACCACCGATCTCTAGTCTCGGCCGCTGGCCTGTCGTCAACGGCGCGCAATGACTTATGGGGTAGAATAGGGTAGGATAGGCCGCTAAGTGTCCATTTATGTATCCTTCCTTTCACGGGGAAACGAAGGGCGCATTTGGCGTCGCTTTTGAATCAGGGTAGCCTTCGTCGCGGCGCGATGACGCAACCGTCCTTCGAATACGGCCTTCGCAGGAATTGGGACAGCCTTCATCGAGCCGCGGTGACGCAATCGGCCTTCAAATGCGACCTTCCAAGGATGCAGCCTTTGAATTGGGACGTCCTTCGTCGCGCCGCTGTGACGTTTTGTCTCGCCGCGGTTACGCAATCGGCCTTCAAATACGGCCATCCGGCCTTCAAATACGGCCTTCGAAGGACGCAGCCTTCACTTTGGGACACAGCTATTGTCACTCACGAGTCACGGCTCACGTCGCGAGACAGTCTCGCAGTATAACGCAGTAACGCAACCTGCTTACGGGGAAGTAACAGTAATCTAATTACTGTTTTTGCAATTGTAATCCCTTACTTTACTCGTTACTTGAAAAAAGTAATCGGATTACAGTAACGCGTTACTTCTAACGCGTTACTGCCCATCAGTGCACAGGTGTCAGATCCACTGCGAGAAGAGAGAACTGTCCGTCTTGCCTGCACTTTATTCACTCCTCCTCTCACTGCAGCCGCCTACTCTCGCATACATTTCAGGCGAGGCAAGGCGCATCTCAAACAAGCCTAATGACTTCGACGTCGCAGCGCTGTCGTCATCTCTTTATCTCGCCTCTGGCCCGCTATCAGATAACCCGATGTGATTGGCGCAGCTCGGCTACAAGGGCATAGTTAATGAGCATCATTACTCAATGCCAGAGTGACTCACTGAGCAAATTCAAATTGTGCTCTCGCGAGAACTCTGGATTTTCAGGGTACTTCCAAACCATATTTATAGATTTATATGTACTTTTATGTAAAAAAAAAAAAAAAAATGTATATAGGCAACACTGTGTTTCAAATTATTATGCAAGTGACATATCAAGTAGGATTTTTCAGTGCAATAAACATTCATATTTTAGTTTTTCAAAGAAAGTGTTTGGCCTATCTTTTTAGATTTACTAGTATCACTCTCAGACAGGTTTGTTAAAGGGGGGGTGAAATGCTATTTCATGCATACTGAGTTTTTTACACTGTTAAAGAGTTGGATTCCCATGCTAAACATGGACAAAGTTTCAAAAATTAAATTGTACGTTTGAAGGAGTATTTCTGTGCCAAAAATTGTCCTTCCGGTTTGTCACAAGTTTCGGAAAGTTTTTTTCGAGTATGGGCATGTGTGACGTCAGATGTAACGGAATTTCCTTATACGGGTCCTAAGGGCACTTCTCCGGTAAGATCGCGGGCGCGCGCGCACTCGTACACCAGAGCAAGAGAGCGAAAGCAGTACCTCATCTAAGCGCTCTGCTCGGCTTTAGGGAAGTCAGTGTCACCAAAGAAGTGGGTTTTTGGTTGCCAGGGCAAGACAAACCAACACAGATTCCCAAAGAACCCAGCGTTAAGGGAATAGTGGATGCAGTTTGTTTTTCCGAGGCAAAAACGAGTTAAGCAAGACTGTTTCCCTGCATTTCGACGATGATTGTTTTATAAACAAAGCCCAGATCACGGATTTGCAGATCGTCTAATGCTTAAGGATCGAGCAGTCACAATGATAAAGGTCCGCAGTCGTGCGTTGGAACCGCAGGCAGTGAGTAAAACTGTTGAACAAATGTCTCTGTGTGTTGTTAACGTTACTAGCTCGGCGCGTTAGCACAGCTTTAGCACATCGCCCACACGGCCCGCCCCCAGCCGCTCGGTTTTTTCCGGAAAGACTCTGTACAGTCTATCTTTCACTTATAAATATAATAAAACTAAAGACTTTTTGGAGATATGAACGATGCAATACTACTCTATAGGTACTCAAGATTAACAGGAGATTGAGTGAAAATGAGCATTTCACCCCCCCTTTAAGTAGTTTGCCGGGTCTTTTTAGGTAAATGGAAAACCCACTTAAAGAGGTTGTTCCACAATCCCCATTATTAAGCAAGTCACAGTTCTCATGCAACATGGGGAGGAAGAAAGATCTTTCTGGAGATAAAAAAGCATAAAATGGTGCAATGTCTTGCATGAAAATTCATGAACACAACTAATATTGTGTGAAAAGTGAATGGAAATTATCGAACTATCAAAAGCTTTGGTTAGAGTTGGCTGAAATGCAACTTCCCAGCTAGAAA
This sequence comes from Squalius cephalus, assembly GCF_949319135.1. Taxonomy (NCBI): domain Eukaryota; kingdom Metazoa; phylum Chordata; class Actinopteri; order Cypriniformes; family Leuciscidae; genus Squalius; species Squalius cephalus. The sequence goes on along the minus strand of NC_137127.1, from coordinate 18,357,578 downwards.
TTTTTTGTTCTAAAAATGTTCTAAGAACATTAGCATGTATTGTTCTATAAATGTTTTCAGCGGCTAGTTTTAGTTTTGTTCTCAGAATGTTCTTTTAAAAGTTTGGAGAACATTCTTTAAAAACATTATTAAAATGTTTAGTAGTAACATTCTTTTAACATTATTCTCTAACGTTCTTAGAAAGTTTTCAGCGGCTAGTTTTAGTTTTGTTCCCAGAATGTTCTTTTAAAAGTTTGGAGAACATTCTTTAAAAACATTTTTAAAATGTTTAGTAGTAACATTCTTTTAACATTATTCTCTAATTTTCTCAGAACGTTTTCAGCGGGTAGTTTTATTTGTGTTCCCAGAATGTTTTTTTTAAATGTTTAGAGAACATTTTCTAAAAACATTATTAAAATGTTTAGTAGTAACATTTTTATAACATTATTCTCTGACGTTCTTATAATGTTTTTAGCGTGTAGTTTTATTTTTGTTCCCAGAATGTTCTTATAAATGTTCGTATAACTTTTTTTTAAAAACATTATTAAAATGTTTAGTAATAACGTTCTTATAACATTATTCTCTAACGTTCATAGAACGTTTTCAGCGGGTAGTTTTATTTTTGTTCCCAGAATGTTTTTTTAAATGTTTAGAGAACATTTTCTAAAAACATTATTAAAATGTTTAGTAATAACATTCTTATAACATTATTCTCTAACGTTCTTATAATGTTGTAAGCGGATAGTTTTATTTTTGTTCCCAGAATGTTCTTTTAAATGTTCGGATAACATTATTTAAAAACATTATTAAAATGTTTAGGTGTACCATTCTTACAACATTATTCTCTAACGTTCTTAGAAAGTTTTCAGGGGGTGTTTTTATTTTTGTTCACAGAATGTTCTTTTAAAAGTTCAGATAACATTTTTTTTTACAACATTATAAAAATGTTTAATAATAATATTCAGGGTTCGTACACTTTTTCCAAGGTCAAATTCAAGCACTTTTCAAGCACTTTCCAGGTCCATTTTAAAGCTTTTTCCAGCACCTTACACTACCATAAATTACATACCAATACATAGTTAAAATTATTATTTAGTGTTTTTATCACATCAAAAGAGATAAACAGCCAAATGTTTCATAATAGCAGAGGGCTGCACGATATTGAAGAAAAATGAGATATGCGATAACTCATTAAATAATGCGATACGATAATGCTTAAAGTGTGTCAAATTAACTTAAATTATATATCTTTAAAATATCTTTAAAATGATATAACCTACACATACGTGTTTCACATTCTTTTTGTGATAAGAAAATATCCCTACAACTTCAAGACAGTGAACATCAGTGTTCTGTAGCATGAGAAGTGTTATTTTAACATCACTGGGGTTCAGGTTATCCTACATTAGGTTTATTTAACAACAGAAACTGATTAATCAAAGGTAAAAATAAAACACTGCTTAGTTTTCACTGCATGAATTAAATATACTGATTCTTATTAAAGATACAAAAGTTAGCCCATTCAGCCAAAAGCAGTGAGTGATTTTTTGTCTTTTGTTCATGACCCCAGTTATTGCAAGCCGTTGCGATATGCAATTATGCATATTGTAATAAATACATTTGCAATATTTTGATATATTGTGCAGCCCTAATATTTAAGCCAATCACACAAGTTTTATTCTTAAAAAATTTATCACTAAGTATATAGCCAAAAGCATATGAATAATATACTTTTCATTATATTAATGTCCAAATATTGCTTAACAGATAATGTGATTTATAGGATGTAAAACTGAAATAATTTCAAATATGAAGACTTAGGATTTGAACAGAAATATTTGACAGGCCTTCCCGTTTTGGGACACATTCTTGATATAGACAAGGTTTGAACAATATCTGAGTGCACAGACACCTGCCTAATAAATGTATTTCATTGCCAAGATGTCTTGGGCCAGTGTAAATATTCCATAGGGCCATCCTAAACCTTACAGTAACAGTATACTAATGACACTGACTGATTTCACTTCAGCAATCAACGACTGTTGTTATGCACTGTAATGTTTGCAGGTTAATTTGTCGGTTCTGATTCGGGAGTATAAAAGCCCGCCCGCACTTACAATTGATTGGTTGGGTCCTTACATGCGCTTCGTGAGGCACACTAGCACACACACGCAAGGTCTCTCGCTCCCTCTCTCTACACGTTCTTCCCCCGGTAGCAAGGGCGTAGGTTTGGCCTCAGCTTTGGTGGGGACATCCCCCCTCCCCCTGGAATAATTTTGTTGTAAGATACCAGTGCTTTAATGGCGATTTCAGACTGTTGGCAATACAGAATATCACAATACAGAAGTGAATCTACTTCATCTCATTATATTGTATCCTGACCCCAATACACCATCCTGTATACTGTCCCTAAAGAGCTAGTATAACTGTATAATCTCAAAAATGCACTCTCAAAAAATAAAAATAAAAACCTGAGACTGTGTAATGCTGAACAACCAAACGTTTTATTAACATAAATTATTATGTACATTAGTATTTACACTAACAAAAAACACTGTCACAAGGAAATACTTTCAGAACTTGTGGAGCAAAACAAATCTAAATAAATAAATATAATAATCTTTTTTCTATCATAAACACTATTTACTCTCCAGTACCTCAAACAAATACTCACACTCACGTTAATACCTGGGAATGTGAAATGCTGAACAACCATATGCCATACACCATACACAGCCTAATCAATACTCTTAACCTTAGTTGAAAGATTGCTGCTGCTAGGTTTAACTGTAACAACATCCTGGGTAACACATACTATCACCAATACTATTTTCCACAGTAGAATCTGCGTTTGAAAGCCTGTCACTACTACTGCTAGTTTATTTGTGTGGCTAGTTATTTTGCCTACTTACACTCTGCTTTATGAAAAAAGCTTCGTATGTCCCCTTTCTTCTTCTTGGGTGGCATAGCTGATCTATCTACAAAGTACAAAAAGTGGCAAAAAACGGAATATTAAAATGTTTTACTCTGGCCTTTGTATGTGGCAGAGAGACAGCCCTGGTAACTTACCGTCGGCTTCGTCGACGCGCGCGCGCACACACACACACCACCCGCTCGCTGCCAGTGCAAGCACAAAAGTAGTCCCGGCCCGCGCGTGTAGCCTGTCAGATACACCGCCGCCAATCAAATTACGGCGTTTCTTGTACTGTCGTTGTTTTGGCCTTTGGAATCGATCCAAATAGCAGCGCAAAGATCCAAATAGCAGTTCAAAGGAGCTTGCTAAATATTGGTGGGGACAAATTTGTCATCTCAAAATATTGATTGGGACTAGTACCTAGCGTCCCCCCCTAAACCTACGCCCATGCCCGGTAGACGTAGAATCCACAGCTAGATCAATGAGAAGCCCTATTACAACAACGACCATCATTTGAAGTGTCACACAGTTCTGAAATTATCGTACATTATAGGATTTTTTCCATTATTGATCGTACATCGTACAGAGGTCGAAATTATCGTACAAATACGATAATTATTATCGTACATCTGGCAACACTGGCTTGCGCCGCGCGACTCGGACCAAAGCGGAGCTCAGCGAGCTCGCGCGCACGCCGCGGTCAAAGTTTAAAATAGTTCAACTGTTGCCGCTGCGTGGCCAATAAAAACGGTGCATCCAAACAACCGCGAAAATCAAAATGAAAACTCCGCCTACTTTTGCTCTGGCCAGCGTAACGCAAATCAATCTGTATCTGATTCTGAAGGGCTAAAAAAAATTTCTCCATTTAATAAAGAACTATTTCGTCAGAAAGATATTTCTTGTGAAAGAAATACAGTTACAAAATCAAGCATTTTCAAGCATTTTATCCAAAATTCAAGCACTTTTCAAACCTTGAAAACACAACATCAAAATTCAAGCACTTTCAAGGATTTCAAGCACCCGTACGAACCCTGAATATTGTTAGAACATTATTTCTCCTAAAAGGTAGGATAACATTCTCTAAGAATGTTTCGTGATGATGACCTTCTATAAATGTTTAATCAAAACATTTTTAGAACATTATCCCTTTATTCTTATAAAGTTTTTAGCAGGAAGTTTTATTTTTATTCTTAGAACGTTCTTCTAAAAGTTAGGATAACATTCTCTAAAAATACTACTTAACATTCTAATAATTTTTTTAGTGGGAAGTTTTATTTTTGTTCCCAAAATGTTCTCTTAAACATAAAAAATGCTTAGCTATAACATTGTTAAAACATACAATTTTATTAATCTCTAAATAAAACAAAAATCTAACAGGTTTATGAATGGCATTCACATAAATTATTAGAAGTTCTGCGTACAGTAGATGCCCAACATTAAATGAAGAACTCAGTAAAGTCCAATGTGCAATCACACGTCTTGACTGCTGTTTGCTCAGAGCGCTCATCATCAGTCTTTGGTTGTCTTGGTTCTTGCAGAAAAAGAATAAAGTCATCTGCATTAATAGGTGTTCTACTGTTCTTCTCTTCTTGTTTTTCAGCTGCTATCCCAGTTAGCAGAATTGAGCTCCATTCTCTGTGTGCATGGTAGAGTTTTTCCTCATAGCCTATAAAAGAAGATCATGCAACAGTGTAAACAAAAAATAATACAAATACATATTACATATTAAGATCACAAGCAATATTGACTTTGAAAACTTTCAAAATTAGCCAGCCTAATTATTAATCAGAAATTAATTAGATTAGTTTATTTAAAAGTATAAATATGATACCTTATGAGTATCTATTTTGTTTCTGTAATTTAAAACATATACTTAATCCATTATATACATGTTAAAGGGATACTATAAGGAATCCATTCAGCCGAGTTTCTGATATTTAGAAGAATGTCAGTAACCAGACAGTTTCTGGTCTCATTGACTTCCATAGTATATATTTTTTCCTACTATGGAAGTCAATGAGACCAGAAACTGTCTGGTTACTGATATTCTTCCAAATATCAGAAACTCGGCTGAATGGATTCGAAAACGGTAAAACTCAACTGTTTAACTCTGGGGGAGTTGTAAAATGAGCCTATTTCCAAAAAAAGTGGAGTATCCCTTTAATAACACAACTAGAGGCTAAATTATTTTAACAAACTACAAACTTGGCTTGAGAAGTGTGAACCTCGAACTCAGGTAGCCTTGAGCACAGCTGCAGCATGTCACAGCACTGCCCACGATGCTTTTGCTCTGATGTAACAGCTCATTTTCATCAGTTATATTGTCTATGGATTGTTACATTTCTTACAGATTTCTGCTTGTTTTAAATCAGATACAGATAAAGTAGTACTGCATTTGAGATAGAACAATTTCTAGTGTGATTTAATCATACCTGTGAATCGTCTCTTTGCTATTAGCTAAGCTGTAAGTTTTAGTTACTTCAAAAGCTGAAAGAAAAATATGCTATAACTTCTGTTTCTTATTGAGAAATCACAGGACAGTGTTGACACTAACTTTTTGTGCTCCAGTAGGTTTCTGTGTGCGCACAATCTGCATGTTAAATGTGAGCTACTGTCTGTGCATATGAAAGCTTGTTTCCGCCATGGAATACAATACAACAGAATCACAATTCAAACTTTTTTTTCTCAGAAGTGCGAGATATAAACTCGCAATTGGCCGTTTGAAAGTCAGAATCACAGGATAAATTAGTGAAACCTGAGAAAAAAAAGCAATTCTGGCTTTTTTTTTTTTTGCTGTCTTTTCTATATGAGAACATTAATGCACTTCATCAATACAGCCGCTCTGAGAGTCACTTCAGCAGCATTTTAGCTTCATTTGAGAAAAACTATCATCATATCATAAAACACAGAGAAACTCAAAGGTCTACACGGCAATCCGTCAAATAAAAGTTTGGTTTAACCTTTGAAGAACGTTTTGCTTAAATCATTACATTTTAAATAATTGGTTATAGCAATTTAATTAAACCATTCAAATGGAATCAAGAAAACAAAAAAAAATTAACTTTTGGGAGATGCGAGAGCGAAGTAGTCCAGTGATAATTAACAGGCAGCCATGGTTAATGCAATTTGCAAAGACCCGCCCCCTTTAGTTATTGTTGCTATGTCCAACAAGCCATGGCGCTCTCACGCCACACATCATGTTGTCACGCAATGAAAAATACATTGCGGATCACAGAAAAAACGCTGAAACGTTTAAACGCAGAGACAAGACAGAGCAGGTTACTTTTGATATGAAAGTTGAAACAAAGTCTCAACGTTTAATTTGTGTAATTTTTTTAGAAAAAAATATTTTTGGTCAAATAAAAATGTAAAAAATACCTGTCAATCAAACTCCCTCGAAGGGTGAATTAGACAAAAGACAAGCTCAGTAAAAAAGACTTAAAAAAATTAGTAAAAAAGACAGCTCACAATTCTGATATTTTCTTGCAATTGTGTGTTCTTGCCTCACAATTCTGAGAGAAAAAAAAAACTGTAATTTTACTGATGGAAACAGACAGTTAAAAAAGTGGACTTCAAAGATTTCTTATTCTGTAGCTCCCTGTGGGATTTTTTTGAGAAGTCCATAAAAATGCATCCATCCATGATAAAAGTACTCCACACGGCTCTGGCAGATTAATAAAGGCGAAAGGTGAAGCGAAGTGATGCGTTTGTGTAAGAAACATATCCATATTTTATATTTTAGGGCTGGGAATTGATTAAAAAAAGTAACTGATTATTTACACAATTTGCTGTAATTATATGCAATTAATTGCATTTCCCCCAAGCTTGTAATCATCAATATTTAAACTTAGAATAACCTAATTAAACAACAAAAAGGAAAAAAAGGAACAGAAAATAGCCCTGTATTAAAATAATATTAAACATCAATATATCAATATATTATTATTTTCAATAATCAATCAACATAATAAATTTAACAATTTATTATTATAATTTTTTTTTTTACTAATTATCAAAATAAAACATAGTCCTACAAAGCTATTAGCCTATTACAAGAGCATGTGATCAGAGCAGGTAATTTTACCTTTGTTGTCAGCATGACTATAGATAGGTTTCCGATGACGTCACATTTCTCCCGCAACTCCTTACGGCGCCATCTTGTGTGTCAAGTGAGTCAAGCGTGTGTGTTACGGAGCATGATAATATCCTGAATCGTTATTATTCTGAACTTAAAAATTATCCGATTATTCTCCGTTTGGCTGGAGTTAATGTTCGGTGCTGCTCTTGTGAACATTTAGAGGTTTTGTGCTCTGGAGATGTGACACTTTATCTAATCATTTCCAAGATGGGCTAGCTAAATGCGCTAACGTTAGCTCTCATCGGCTGTCAAATCGCTGTACCCAGGCGGCTACTATCGACACAGCCCTTGAGAGGTGTTGGCTGGGCAGAAGCACACTCTGACGATTGTCCACCTTCATCACTTTCTCTGTGGCCACATCAGCTGGTCGAGCCAGAGGCAGAGGCTAACGTTACACCTGGAGCACATCGCTCCGTGCCTCTGCTCTCTATCTCTCTCCTACACTAAATTAGTTCGGAGCGTTGTGTTGTTGTTTTTTTTTACCCAGATGGTGTTGTCTTGACACTGAGTCTAAATGTACCGTATAATAAAGGCTGTGCAGATATCAGCCGCCTGGCTACAGCGATGTGAACCGCCAATGCAGGGCTCCAGACTAACATTTCCACGAGGGAGAGAGAGCAAGACAGCGCTTAGTTTGGAGACGGTGAAGTTTTGTTTACACATTCGCCTAGCTCCGAAGAGAGAGAGAGAATGCACGCGCGACCGGCTCTCTCTCTGCTCGTTCTTTCAGTTAAACATGCGCCCAGTTCATCTACATTACTCACCGATCAAATAAGACTTTGGCGGGACAAAAATTCATTTTGGCGAGCGCTAAAACAAGTTCAATGCAGGAGAATTCATGCGTGAATTTAACTGAGTAGTACATGACATGCACTCGCACAAATGCGACCATATAAAAATTTAACTCGCACATTCTAACAAAATAATTGTATGCTTCCAGAGACTTTCTTCCTCTTAATTCGTCAAAAGTGTACGCACTAACGGTGTGGATGAGATACTTGGCAATGTCCATTTCCTGAATATCGGGGTACGCCGCAGGATTAGCCTACATAACCAGTCCTCTTTCGACATTGTGTAAGGATCCTTTCCATCGATATAACTCAATTTCTCATCATATCTTGCCTGGCAAACATCGTCTAATGTGTCCCTGTAAATAACCTTCACCTTGTCGCCAGGTTTGGAGGAATTTGTCATCGTTATCTCAACACAAAAGAGTCAAAAATACTTTATATTAACTGGCTTTCTATTAATGCAGCACAGTGGCTTACTGACAGCTTTGACACACAACATGGCGGCGCGCCGCAGAGGATAATGGGTAATTCGCGAAACGGAAACCCATCTATACCAGCTCAGTAGGGCTATTTCACAGAAGTCTACTACTGAGAAATTTCACGTTATTTGACTTTGCTTTTCCAGTGCATGATCGGTACATGATTGGAGCGTTTGGGCCGTTAACGACAGAGCAGAACACGGAGCAGAACATTGAGCAAAGAGCTCAATGTTTGCTCAGTGTTGTGTGTGTGTGTCAGTGCGCCGACACACACACACGGAATGGAGAGCGCGGCGCGGAAAAGACCCGCTCATGAAAGCTGCGCGAGAATAAAACCTGATCGCCAAACACGGAGGGGCGGGACGGCATATTTTGCAGCCTTTTCCGCAACAGGAAGTCATTAAAATGAGGCAAAAAAAAGTGCTGCGTTAATTGCATTTTTTTTATAAACTCGTTAAGCATCTCAAATTAATCGCGAAGATTAACGTGTTAATTCCCCCAGCCCTACCATATTTATAATTTTATCGACTTAAATAACTAGCTTCCAGCAGACATATTATGCAAGTCAAATTACGCCCAAAGAGTTATAGAGTCAACGCATCGATACGCATATGCGCCTGCAAGGCTGCGCATCACTACACTTCGGCCGCCATATGCGTAGCAAAATGTGTCGTCCCAGTTTTTGATACGCGACGCACCGTTGTATGCAATACTATGCGTTGTTGGTGGGGGCAAAACTGCAAGTTGCTTGCGTCCGACGTGTTGACTATAAAAGGCTCTTGTCGGTGTATGACATAGGAGTAGCATAAGCTTTGACGGCTCTCGCGGTTCAAACAAACAGGGCTAGGCAATAAATTCAAGCTCCTCCCACATTTCTCTTTATATGATTCTCTTTAATGATAATTTTTCTAAAAATCTCTGTGGAAAGAAAGTCAGATATAAATCTGGGACAGATATAAATCTGGCACGAGGGAGAAAAAAATAGATCATTTTTATTTTGGAGTGCATTGTGCGTTTAAAATTGACTACGGTTTTATAAAATGCAGTGGATACTTACTAGTGATGGACTTGTTTCTCTGTTGGTGCCTGTTCTGCTCCGTAAACATTGGTCCAATGCTTGATCTTAAGAAAATGTAAAAAGTGTGTTAATGTGTGTTAACAGACTATTGATCTGGGTGACATAGGACCATTTTTTATGTTTTTCTTAAGTGTTAGGCTATATAAATCTGGAGAACCCTTACTAACATTAACCATGGTTTTGCTACACTAACTAAATGGTAATAAATTATTGTAATCAATCCACCATAAAAATATTGTTTCTACACTTTACTATAATAAAAACCATGGTTAATTTAGCAAAGGACCCTGGGAACATGTCCTAAAAAGAACAGCTCATCCAAAAAATAGAGTTCTCGTTATTTACCAGTACTCCATGTTGTTCCAAAACTGTATGAATTTATTTTGTATAACCTTAATTAAGATATCTTGAGAAATGACTTTGCTGTTTTTTTTTTGTTTTTTTTTTCATAAAATGGGTTCCAATGTTGTTTTATTCCCAACATTCTTGTGTTTCAGAGAAGTAAGTCATACAGGTTTGAAAATAATTTCATTTTGAAAGGACATTTATGTTATGTATAAAGACACAATGTTCTCAGTTCCCTCATTGTAAAGCTCCTATGCTGAGGTTTATTTTATTTTTTCAAAATGTTGCAAGTAAAATGTTCTAATTGTGTTAACTCGTCACATTAGAAGAACGTTTTATGAAGAACATTCAACATCTCATCTCTCAATGATATCCTCAAAACATTTCCCTAACGTGACAGAGAGAATGTTCTTCTTTTGTTATCATGAAACATTGGGACAATGTTATATTGAGATCATTGTACAACTTTATGTCACAGGTCGGGATGGGCCAAGCCAAACTGCGCCCACCCCTGAACCAGGACCACCCTGAGGAACGTGTCAGAGACGAGACGGAAGCAGAATTAAAGGGAATAACAGTTCTTTTTATTAAAGTTAAGTAATTTGAATAACCTAAGCTAAAATCTTCCTTTCCTCTTCTTCCCCGGAATCGAGGCAATGCAGCAGTCTCCGGGGCCCACTCCCACGCCGGTACTAGGTTCGCGATGGCCTGTGATGGATCGATGGATTTCCACAGATGAGTATGCGGTCGGGGCTGTCCCTCTTCCCACACTGATGCAGGGTCCGCAGGGACCTACGACGGACAGGTGAGTTTCCACAGGTGAGTAGACAGTCGGGGCTGTTCCTCTTCCCACACTGATGCAGGGTCCACAGAGGCCGACGACAGACAGGTGAGTTTCCACAGGTGAGTAGACAGTCGGGGGTGTTCCTCTTCCCACACTGATGCAGGATCCACGGGGACCGACGACAGACAGGTGAGTTTCCACAGGTGAGTAGACGGTCGGGGCCCTTCCTCTTCCCACGCCGCTGTAGGGTTCACAATGGGATGCGGTAGGCAGGTGAGGTTCCACCCGTGAGTAGATGGTCAGGGCTCTTCCTCTTCTCACACCGATGCAGAGTTCACAGGGACCAACGACGGACAGGTGAGTTTCCACAGGTGAGTAGACAGTTGGGACTCTGGGGCTGCAGCAAACTCGAGTCAACAGGCTGAACGGAGCTTCTCTAGGACAGACAGTTAGGACAGACAGAGTCAGCTTCAAAAGCAGTATATAGGCCTCACGTGTGTTGCCGGGGACAGGTGACTTCACCCCATGCAGATGGGCCGGGGGCTATAGCAGACTCAAAGGCGCAGGCCGAGCGGGCTTCTCCTGGACAGACAGAATCAACTTCAACAGCAATATACAACTCACGTGTGTTGCAGGGGACAGCTAACTTCACACCATGCAGATGGACTTGGGGTTGTAGCAGACTCAAAGTCGCAGCGGAGCAGAGCTGCTCTAAGACAGACAAAATCCACTTCACCACAGTATACAGTTCTTACATGTGTTGCAGGGGACAGATAACTTCACACCATGCAGATGGGCCTGGGGCTATAGCAGATTCAAGTCGCAGGCTGAGTGGAGCTTCTCTAGAACAGACAGAATCAACTTCAACAGCAGTATACAATTCTCACGTGTGTTGCAGGGGGCAGATAACTTCGCACCGTACAGGTGGGCTTAGGGCTGCAGCAGACTCAAGTCGCAGGCTGAGCGGAGCTTCTCTAGAACAGACAGAATCAACTTCAACAGCAGTATACAATTCTCACGTGTGTTGCAGGGGGCAGATAACTTCGCACCGTGCAGGTGGGCTTAGTGCTGCAGCAGACTCAAAATCAACAGGCTGAGTGGAACTTCTACAAAGACAAACAGAATCCACTTCAACAGCAGTATACAATTCTCACGTGTGTTGCAGGGGGCAGATAACTTCACACCGTACAGGTGAGCTTAGGGCTGCAGCAGACTCCAAGTCAACAGGCTGAGCGGAGCTTCTTCCAAGACAGTCAGAATCAACTTCAACAGCAGTAAACAATTCTCACGTGTGTTGCAGGGAGCAGATAACTTCACACCGTACAGGTGAGCTTAGGGCTGCAGCAGACTCCAAGTCAACAGGCTGAGCGGAGCTTCTTCCAAGACAGTCAGAACCACTACTTCAAAACAGAAAGGTTAGTTTGACTTACAGATGCTGTTCCTTCTAGTCCTCAACAGATGGAACCAATCGACATTATTAAGCTCCAGTTACTGACAGTAGACCAGCATGGCACGAGGAGAGTGCTCGGCAAGAGAAAATAAATCTTCCACACACACACGGCAATTTCACTCCAAACATGCAACGTGAGGGAGGGAAACGTCAATTTAGGCACTGCAATCCACTTCAAATAAGTGCAGATAAGGCCAGCACTCACCCAGGGGTCTCCGTGCCACAAGCAACGAGCTTCAATGCTGGGAAAAAAGAGGTTTCGGGGTTTTCCTCCACAGACATAGACAGGATTCACATCACCGTTCCAACACGGGGGAAGAGGGTAAGAGATCGAACATGAATCAGTATAATTCACTCAGTGACGTTTAGATAGCACAATCAAAGCACTCCAATCCACCTCAAATTCAGTGTTGAAACATGCAGGTACAAGATACGATGGTCGATTACTTATCTCTCTCCCTTCCAGGCAAACGGTGTGTTTTCACAACTCTTCCACACTCCTCGAGTCCCCTCCAGCAGCACTTCCCTTTGCACACCACAATTCTTCTCTGCAACACTCAAATAGAACGACTTCTCACAGGAGAGAACCACCCCACAGTCTCTCTTCACTGGCTTTTTATATCCTTCTCAATGCCCACATGGCTTTGTCATGGCTCCAAATTAATTGCTCACACCTGATGTCAATTTCCTCATCCCGGTTGGCAGGGCAACAGATATACACTTACACGGGGGGTAGTGTTTCCTTATTATTGTACCGGAGGGGACACAATTGCGGCGAACTTTAGTTCCGCCCTCTTTTGTCACACCGTGACATTTAACTTTAGCAACATTCCCAAAATATGCTCAAAATGTTGCAAGTAGAATGTTCTTCTTTTGTTATCATGAAACATTGGGACAATGTTATATTGAGATCATTGTACAAACTTTAACTTTAACAACATTCCCAAAATATGCTCAAAATGTTGCAAGTAGAATGTTCTTCTTTTGTTATCATGAAACATTGGGACAATGTTAATGTGTGTTAACAGACTATTGATCTGGGTGACATAGGACCATTTTTTATGTTTTCCTTAAAGCTAGGGTAGGTAATCCTGTTCAGAAAAAAAAACATTCCAAATTTGTTTAAACTGTCTTTATATACCAATACATAATTAAAATGTAAGTACTCTGAAAAAGAAAGTATAAAAATCGAGTGTCTGTAGACCTCTCACGACTGTTGTAAACACAGGTCATTATTTCCATTCACTCCACCCCCTCCCTTCTGGGCTCCTTCCAAAGCCACGCCCCCAAAACACATGAACGCGCGACGCCAAACGCTCAGGCTCAGCTGAAGACGCATTTATTATTTACCTGAGACGAGCGGAGAGGAAGGAGCGCAGTGCATGCAGTGACATCATGTCAGAATCACATGTAATAAAATACCTAACTTTATCACTATGAATATAAACAAATATGATGGCTTTTAGTACTCACTATCAAGCTAGCATATCGATACTGGTAAAGTTTAAAATATATTTTGTTTGATTCGGTAACGAGCTATATTTAGGCTATAGGTAACGAGCTATATTTATAAGGCAAAGCTAGGTTGCATTGATACACGTTTTTCCATTACCATCAGTTAAACTGTGATGAAGGTGAATTTCGTGTAAGAGTCATAACATATACGGTGTTTTGCATGTAAGAGTTTCCATGATGAAAACATTGTTGACTCTGATGAGGACTAACGTTACACTCCGGTGACAAGTACCGCATCGTCGGTTCGAGGACAGGTCCACTCCGGGGTCGGGGACGAAGCAGAGGAGGTCGTTCAAGAGTGCGGGCAGGGTCCGAGGAAGTAGTTTAGCAAAGTAGCAAAGCTGGCATTGGTACTTTTTGCTGCATTTTCTCAGCCATTGTGCCGCAAACTCCTGCTTACTCGGTGTAGTGAGCTGAATATTTCCGGGAAGGGTGACATGTGATGATGAGTGCACGCAGGGCTGTGCACGCAGTGGTGCTCGGGCACGAGACATGAAGGCATCTGATTGGTTCTTTACATTCGCACCGAATGGCAGTGATTGGTCAGAGTTTTTACTGTCCTGCAGCTGCTACAGAGGTCAGATTTTTTCCATTCCTTTTTCTGAACACATAATGTATTGACTACTATCAGAATGGAAGGACCATTTCACCCAGTATAAAAAAAAATGTTTCTGAACAGGATTACCTACCCTACCTTTAAGTGTTAGGCTATATAAATCTGGAGAACCCTTACTAACATTAACCATGGTTTTGCTACACTAACTAAATGGCAATAAATTATTGTAATCAATCCACCATAAAAACATTGTTTCTACACTTTACTATAATAAAAAACATGGTTAATTTAGCAAAGGACCCTGGGAACATGTCCTAAAAAGAACAGCTCATCCAAAAAATAGAGTTCTCTCGTTATTTACCAGTACTCCATGTTGTTTTAAAACTGTATGAATTTATTTTGTACAACCTTAATTAAGATATCTTGAGAAATGACTTCGCTGTTTTGTTTTTTTTCCATAAAATGGGTTCCAATGTTGTTTTATTCCCAACATTCTTGTGTTTCACAGAAGTCATACAGGTTTGAAAATAATTTCATTTTGAAAGGACATTTATGTTTGGGTCAGCTAGGCCCGTAAAAACTCATATCAAGAAGACAGGTACAATTTTGACTGGAGGGTTTGGACCAGTGTGCCTTTGAGCAGAGTTTACATGTTCTGCCTCTATTTCACGTGTATTTTACTATGACAATACTCACCGCAACTGAAGATCATGTGGCTGGATAATTTATTCCCAAAATTCCTGGATAATGGGAAACACACACATACAGCAATATTATTAGCTATTTGTATTTACTTACTAAAAGAGACATAAAAAGCTTGCAAAATTTTACTCACCAGCTCAAAAACATATTATGATGATGACTCATCATTTTGACGGTAAGTTAGGCCGATATCCCGCGATCATTCAAAAGCCTAGTTTTCATAGTGTGGTTCGAGTTCCTCTCTGTATAAAGACACAATGTTCTCAGTTCACTCATTGTAAAGCTCAGACTATGCTGAGGTTTATTTATTTTATTTTTTTATCAAAAACTAACTTAGCTGACAATATTTAGCCTAACGTTACACATGCAGCCTGAAACATTGACATAATATCGATATTGCTCTAATCGCATTTAAAATTAGCTTCTCAATTTAACACACTATATTTTGATGTAGCAGAATGTATTTTTATATAAAATAAAGTTATTTACCTTCCGCAGATTGCAATATGTCCGTTACAGGTAGGCTACGTTGTTAAAATTCGTTGTCCATTTACATCCCGCAACTCGCTCAAAATAAAAATGTAACAGTACGATGCAAAATAATCCATGTTTTAAACAATGTAAAAGCCACAGAACCGAAGGAGGCTAGTACTGAAGATCCCGAGCAGCAGCAGCGCGCACACACACACACACACACACACACACACAGGGCTGGACTGGGACAAAAAATCGGCCCGGGCATTTTGGCCCAGACTGGCCCACTATATGATCATAAACACTACCCATCTTTGCACGCTCTTAATTATGCATACCAACTCCTATTCCTTAAAACCACTAATGCCATGTAATGAGTGAGCATAGGAACGAGTGAAAATTTGACATTTATTAATACAGTTGAACTATACTCCACAGTGATGAATCCTAAAACAAGCTATAAGCTGTGTTTCTTACAGGATTTTTGGTAAAACTGTGGTGGGTGGACCTTTGGCCATTCTAGGGGGGTCCGGGGGCATGCCCCCCCGTGAGAAAATTTTGTGCATTATAATGTTAAATTCATCAATCTGGTGCACTTTGAGAGTTCAAAATTAAAAGCTCCAACCCATATTCAGTGTGCAAATTAAAGAAAAATTCAAACCTCTTTTAGTTACAGTGTCTATTTACATTACACCTACTACATAATAGTTATAATAATCCAATGACAGTAATAGCCATATTTTGTAAAACAAATGCACTAAAAAATAAAGGAAACTTTCATAATTAGTTTTGTACCAATTTTTATACTTGAAAGAGATAAGCACATGATCTTTTATTTTGACGCAAACTGCATCAAGCTTTTATTTTGGCGGAAAACATGGTTTACAAACGCGTCTCATTAAATTTCTAGTGAATTGCGGTAATCGTCAACTATGCAGATGTGGAAATAATGCCTAACTGGGTTATGGGTTCCTACACTCATGACATGGCCTAAGTGTTTTGAAAGTAGTTCTGCTTACCGCGGATTTTACACTCACTCATCTCTCTCCTGATCCTCCTCACATGCCACAGGAGCTGATGAAGGTCAGAAAACGTATTTTGACACATTTTACAGCGTCTGCTTTAAGGGCCTGCTTTAAGGGCCAGCCCAGTGTCAATCAAGGAAAGAACCAATGGGCCGCTGATCTACGTGTTTCATGGGCTGGTCTGTCAGGAAAAAAAAAACACTGACTTTTTTTGACCAAGCTGCATTACACCGGCACAAACCCAGCGCCGCCAATTAAGCAAAACAAAACAAAACGAATGGGCCGCCGATGTACAAATTTTATGGGCCGTTAAAAAAAAAAAAAATTTAAATAAATAATAATAATAAAAATTATGTATGAGTATGAGATGTATCGGCCCAAAAAGCACGTCGGCCCACCGGGCAAATGCCCGGTATGCCCGATGGCCAGTCCAGCCCTGCACACACACACACACACACACACACACACACACACACTAACAGACGAATATTCAAACTTGACCAGTAAAAGGCGCGCATAGCTGCCATTGGCCAGATTCCTGGATGACAGTCTGAATAGCCAATCATGCTCAAAACAACTCGAAGAGACAGCCAATAATGTGGTAACATTGCAATTACAGGAAAAGATTACATGTTTTAAAAGAAAGAATATGAAAAAAATGTGCACGGCTATTTATTTAGTTGTATTTGTAAGCTGGCTGTTATATTTAATCAATTGGTTAAATGGTGTCTTCATTGCAGTGCATGATAAAAAAAATAAACTTACAATAACATATAAATAATAATAATAAATTACACAAATAATATATACCATGTATAACAACATATATTTACCACTGCTCTGCCAAACAGCAGTTTAAAATAGCAAACATATTATATATTAAACAGAGCAAACATTGCATATGTAGGCTATTCATATACAATTTTGTATACCTACCTACATGAAAAACTAATGGATTGGTATCATGGTAACATTAGAGTTACATTCATGTGACCCATAATTATCCTTTTGCACTTTAACAAAATATTGACCTTTCCTTTAGAAACACTCTTATGCCTAATAATGTCAACTTGCTTTTCACCCTGTGTGGCACAGTTACACAACCTGTTGGTTTAGGGTAAATCCTCTGTCCAACACAACACTTTGCTAACATTGGCATAATTCTATACAAGTTGCAACATATACCCCAGATTTCACAGGCATGGTTTAAGCCTGTAGTCCCAGACTAAAATGCACGTTTGAGCTGTTTTACCTGAAAGCAACTTGCACTGACATATCTTAAATGTCAGTGCCATTGTTTTGTCTCAAGATGCACACCAGTAATGTTTCTTTTTCTTTTTTCTAAGGCACATTTTTAAAAGCTAATTAAATGCACTAAGGCCTAATCCTGGCTTAATCTAAACTCTGTGAAACCGGGTCTGGGTTAGAAATTAAGGGTTAAGGTTAACCCTAACTCTAACCCTAACCCTTGTCTACAGACTTTTATTTAACAGCATGGATACTCCAAGGTGTTGACTGCAGTGGTTAGGCCTTTAGCGTTCATACAGGACGAATAACTTCTTACTGTGACAGTCTGTAATGTATTTTAGCAAAGAGTGTTTGTATGGATTGTCCCTAATTAAGCTAGAGCTATCGGTGCATTCAAGTCATGTCATAAAGATCGTATTTACAAGTTGAACGCCACCACAATGATGAGAATATGAGTAGGAAGCTCAGGATTTTCTTTAACCCCGATCTTGAAGAGTTAGGGGTGTGTCAGTGGGAAACATTGTGGGATACCACTATACTAAGGTATTCAGCAGTGACAATGAAGTAAGCTAATGCCTGCACAAAACATGATAGCATTAATATGTAACAGTATAATATGTGATGATAAAGTTTACAGTGGCTTCATTAATTTAAAACATTAAACAAAATTGTAAAACCTCATGAATACAAACTTCCCAGGAGGACTTAAATGCACCATATGTTCCATCGTGAACCCTGTTGGCCTGCTGTCTGACCAGCAAGCTCAATTTAACAATAATTGTGTAGTTTGATTGCTAAATGTTACATTTAAAATGTTCTAGTTTTGTTAACACGTCACATTACAATAATTTTTTTTAAAAACACTCATCATCTCAGGTCTCAGTGATATACTCAAAACATTTTACGAACGTTGATTTGATAATGTTCCTCCTCTGTTATTATGGAACATTGTGCCAATGTTTTACTGAGAACATTATATAATCTGTTATCTCAACAACATCCTCAAAACATCCTTAAAATGTTGCAAGTAAAATGTTCTAATTGTGTTAACTCGTCACATTACAAGAATGTTTTATAAAGAACATTCAACATCTCATCTCTCAATGATATCCTCAAAACATTTTCCTAATGTGACAGAGAGAATGTTCTTCTTTTGTTATGACAAAACATTGGGACAATGTTATATTGAGATCATTGTACAAACTTTAACTTTAACAACATTCCCAAAATATCCTCAAAATATTGCAAGTAGAATGTTCTTCTTTTTTATCATGAAACATTGGGATAATGTTATTTTGAGATCATTGTACAAACTTTAACTTTAACAACATTCCCAAAATATGCTCAAAATGTTGCAAGTAGAATGTTCTAATATTGTTAACTCGTCACATTAGAAGAACATTTTATAAAGAACAATAAACATCTCATCTCTCAATGGTATCCTCAAAACATTCTACAAATGTGACAGAGAGAATGTTCTTCTTTTGTTTTTATGAAACATTGGGACAAAGTTATTTTGAGATCATTGTACAAACTTTAACTTTAACAACATTCCCAAAATATGCTCAAAATGTTGCAAGTAAAATGTTCTAATTGTGTTAACTCGTCACATTAGAAGAACGTTTTATAAAGAACATTCAACATCTCATCTCTCAATGATATCCTCAAAACATTTTCCTAATGTGACAGAGAGAATGTTCTTCTTTTGTTATGACAAAACATTAAGACAACGTTATTTTGAGATCATTGTACAAACTTTAACTTAAACAACATTCCCAAAATATTCTCAAAATATTGCAAATAAAATGTTATAATTTTGTTAACTCGTCACATTAAAAGAACGTTTTATAAAGAACAATAAACATCTCATCTCTCAATGGTATCCTCAAAACATTTCCCTAACGTGACAGAGAGAATGTTCTTCTTTTGGTTTTATGAAACATTGGGACAATGTTATATTGAGATCATTGTACAAACTTTAACTTTAATAACATTCCCAAAATATCCTCAAAATGTTGCAAGTAGAATGTTCTTCTTTTGTTATCATGAAACATTGGGACAATGTTATTTTAAGATCATTGTCCAAACTTTAACTTTAACAACATTCCCAAAATATGCTCAAAATGTTGCAAGTAAAATGTTCTAATTGTGTTAACTCGTCACATTAGAAGAACATTTTATAAAGAACATTCAACATCTCATCTCTCAATGATATCCTCAAAACATTTTCCTAACGTGACAGAGAGAACGTTCTTCTTTTGTTATGACAAAACATTAAGACAACGTTATTTTGAGATCATTGTACAAACTTTAACTTTAGCAACATTCCCAAAATATTCTCAAAATGTTGCAAATAAAATGTTATAATTTTGTTAACTTGTCACATTAAAAGAACGTTTTATAAAGAACATTCAACATCTCATCTCTCAATGATATTCTCAAAACGTTTTCCTAACGTGACAGAGAGAACGTTCTTCTTTCGTTATAATGAAACATAGGGACAATGATATTTTGAGATCATAGTACAACTTGTTATTTCAGAAACATTCCCAAAACATCTTTTGAATGTTGCAGTTAAAATGTTATATCTTAGTTTTCATATAACGTTATAGGAACATTTTTTAAAATGAGAAAACATCCTTAAAATGTTCGGTAAACATTACATTCAAATTTTTTCTATAGAACATTAACCAAACTTGTAGGGAATGTTAGCGAAAGTTCTGAGAACGTTCCCTGCTAGCTGGGTTTACACACAACTGCCAGACTGGATGGAGAGGTTCTTGAGACTCCAGAGACACCAGCAGATTCAAATACCTGTTTGCTGCTCAGTGGCTTTTTTATAGCTGCTCTTTTAATACAATTAATTTGTTTTACACAAACTTTCCTTAAAAAGCCTTTATCTGACCAAGTTCTTTTATGCTCTTTATCACTCACAAATCTTTTGATAGTTCGATAATCTCCATTTAGTTTTCACATATGTTTTAATGTATGGCAACGTTAAACGTTAACGCAATATATTTGCATGCCTTTTGCAAGACATTGAACCATTTCATGCTTTTCATCTCCGGAAAGATCTTTCTTCCTCCCCATGTTACATGAGAACTTTGACTTGCTTAATAACGTGGATTGTGGAACAACCTCTTTAAGTTTCTCAGGTAAGAAACCTGGCAAACTACTTAATAAACCTGTCTGAGATTGATACCTCAGTTTGATATTATCTAAAACGATAGGTTTATGAGAAATAAAACAAAAAAAAACCTTTCTTTGAAAAACTAAAATCTAAATGTTTATTTTACTGAAATCCTACTACGTCCCTTGCATGACAATTTGGAAACCAGTGTAGACATGTTGATTAATTTGAGAACTGGAAATACTGTATTCACTCTGACGTGAAGCTGATGATTGACATTTTAATCACAGTTCAAATTCCAAAAAACATGAGCTGCAGATCCATTAAAGGGAAGTTCAGCATCAGTGACTAGTTGTACGTAATTTTAATTTGCATATAGCTCAACTGGTTCATTTTCTTTTCAGGGTGTCATGTGTTAGCAGTATGCCTTGTTTTAAACTCAAGAATACCCTCAAAAACAAAATAAGCCTTTTTTATGATTTACAAATTTCAATTGTACAGTACAATTCCACCAAATTGAATTAATTGAATTCATATTATGAATTAAGTTTTTTTTTTTTAAACAAGCTTATATAATACATAAGCTATAATCATATAATTCTTAATGGAACAAGGGAATAATATGTAAGGATTATTCAATCAAATTTGATGGAATTTTACTACACAACTGAAATTCGTAAATCTTAAGAAGAAAAAAAAAAGCTTAAAAAAAAGTTTGAGTGTACATGAGCAACAAAAGCTTTAATATTCTGACAACAGAAAAAAATATTTAATTTAAAACAGACATCTCTCATAACAAGAGTCAGATGTCAGTTTGTGGTTGCATCCTTTTGTAAATGCCTTTGAAATGTGTCCACAGTACTGCTGTATGTTCAACGGCAAATAGAAACTAATTTAAATTCCAATCATTCTTTAGCAGTAACTAAGACTATAATATGTCTTTCCCTTTTCTGGTATCTTGACAGGTCATTGATTTCATTTCCTCCATCACGTAGGCCTACGTATAGAACAAAAAGCCATCCTCAGATGATGAGACCTCAGTTCTGATCAACATGTCTTTGACTGCGCTGCTCTTGGCCGAGCTTCTGCTGGTCACTATAGTAACAGCCTCACACTTCTATGGAGGCTCAATGACTTTTAACTCAAGAAAGAACTCTGACGGATCGTACAAGGTGAGAACTCATTGAATATACTTTAACTATATAAAAAGCAGCCATATTCTTTGTTGGGTGAATTAATACACTGTAAAAGAAGTTGTTTACATTTTTGCATTTGTGCATTTATTTGCATTTCGCATTTATATGTGAAGAAAACACCAAAATGCACAGTGAATAGTCTTTATATTGTTAAAAGTTAAAGGTGAGTGAACTACGACTTTAAGAAATTAAAACATGCATGTGTTCCAACAAGTTTTGTTACTCAATATGCTTTGCCGTTTTTTTCTTTGCTTTTTTTCTTGTTGTATGTTGAGTCATCATTGCATTTTTATTATGTAATAAACCTGTTTGTTTAAACATGCATTTGTTTGTTGCTTGATAAACATTAATTTCAACTAAAGCCAACTGTCAACCTCTCAAGTACTAACTATTTGGATTAAACTTAAACATGACTGATAGTAAGTTAAATGCAATCAACAAAACTGAAGAACATTCACTAAAAGGAATACTAATCACCCTAACAGTGATTTTAAACAAAACTTTTTGAAACAATAAATCTCATATGTCCCCATGTTTTGACCAAATACACATAATTAAATCATGTGCTAGGAATTTTTAATAAAAATTCATTGCAAAAATTTTTTTAATAAATACAGTCAATATAGCAATGGCATGTATTACATCCTAAAGTAAATATTAAAATAAAATAAAAGCACACCAGTTCCATCTCCACCACCAAACTTGACAGTTCTCACTATTTAAAATAGGATTTTTTTTTTTTGACAGCAGCCACACACATTTAAAAACTTACTGTCATTTTATAAATGCCACAGCCATAGCAACCTGTAGCCCAAGACTGGTTGCCCACTGAAGCTAAGCAGGGTTGAGCCTGGTCAATACCTGGAAGGGAGACCTCCTGGGAAAACAGGTTGCTGCTGGAAGAGGTGTTAGTGAGGCCAGTAGGGGATGCTCACACTATGATCTGTGTGGGTTCTTGCACCCCAGTATAGTGATGGGGAAAGCATACTGTAAATAGGCACTGACCTTTGGATGAGGTCCTAACAAGGACCAAATTCCCTCCATGGGCCCTTATCAATCATGGCCTCTTAATAATCCCCAACTTTAGAATTGGCTCTATCACTCTCTCTCGTCTCGTCTGGTGTGTGGTGAAGACACTGGCACCGTTGCACGGTGGCTGCCGTCACATCATCCAAGTGGATGCTGCACACTGGTGGTGGTTGAGGAGAGACCTTTGGGTGTACAGTAGCAAAGCGCTGTATAATGCCTCATTCATTCATTCATTAACCATTGATTATTTCAGGTGGAACTTCGCTTAAAGTCGACCTACAATTCCTGTAACACTTATGATTACTGGCCATGCAAATCTGGAGATTGTGGAAATGATGTCAGTACTGTGATTGGTCAAGTAGATTCGAGTCAAAATGGCAACAATTGGTGTCAGTCTGAAGGTGTCATAACAAAGATGGTTTCCACCAACAGCCCGTTTGAGCTCCTGTAAGTAATTTTATTTTATTTAGAAGAACAGATTCATTCACTAAATTCATTCACAAAATATAGACACTGTATGAACAAAATGTATATATGACATGTCAACATATTTCAACAGGAAAAGTAGTTGCTGCTGGATCAACAACACAATCACAAATTCTGGAGACTGGAGTCTTCTCACTTACATTGACCTCGGAGTGAGATCAGACACCTCAGTGCCCAACAGATCTCCAATCACCACCACCCTACCCTTTATTAGGTAAAACAGCTTTTTAACAGAATTAATGGGAGCTTATAGTGTCTGTTTTGATATTTTTTAATCATGATGTGAATTCAACATCATAAAGTACAATTCTGCACTACATTGATGTTGCTCTATTGTTTTGTGATGCAGAGTTCCTCAGAACTGTCCCAGGAGGTACAATCTTTTAGCCTTTGATCCTGATGGTGACCAGGTCAGATGCAGATATGGACTTAAACAAAACAATGAGTGTGGAATCTGCAACCAACCTGATGGTTTTACATTGGATCAGGTGAAGAATATAAGATATTTGATATGTGTGACTGATTTTTAAAATAGTTATAGCACATTCAGAACAGAGAGTAATTTTCAGCTGCAAAACTATTGAATCTTACACCAATAGATCAAATAATAACTTGAACAGGTTACGGATTCTGTTCAAAAACCCTGAAGAGCAAACCTCTTTACTGCCTTTTTAAACTTATTGTTACAAAAAAATGGTCTGCACTCTAAAGAATGTCGGTAACACTTTAGAATACTGTATCTTACTTACTGCATAACTAATAAGGAATTATTGAGGAACTAATAGATAATTATTTATTAACACTTAAGTCACTACTGTTAACTACTAAGGAAGATGTGTTAACTAATTAGTATGTAATAGAATTGTATGATTGTGTTAAGTTTCAGTTAGTTAATCAATAACTAATGAATTATGTCATAACTCTTGAAGAACTATTATTAATTATCTATTAATTAATGTGCAAGAAAAATAACTAAGAAGTAACTACTAATGAACAGTCATACACAGTGGTTACTACAATAAACCGTTTTATTTTAGCAGTGGAGTGGTGGATGAAGTACACAAATCAAGTACTTGAGTAAAAGTACAGATAACCCAATAAAATATTACTCCAGTAAAATGATAAACTATTGGCCTATTCATTTTCAAAATTACCTTAGTAAATGTACAAAGGTAATTACTTGAAAAGTAAAAAGCACTGATCAATGTTTTTTATTTTATTTTCTAGCCAGTTTTAGTCATTCTTCAGCACTAATAAGAAAGATAAGTGCAGACATTTACTAGGCTATATATTGATCTGCAAATAAGCAAACTTTTTATTTAATTAGCAAAATGTATCATAATGTATGATAACTTATCTATTTTACAAAGGTTTAGATAATACCGTTAATAATGTGTTTTTTACAGTAAATTTGATTTGAGTCAGAAGTATGTGGTAATTCTGTATTAATTACTAATGAGTTCCCTATATTCTCACTTTAGAATACTGTTCCAGGTTCCAAGTAATTCCTGAAGAATTATCTAATAATTATTTGTTAATTACCAATTAATTTCCTTATATGTTCACTTTAGAATACTGCTTCAGGTTATAAGTAGCCTAATTCCTGGATAATTATTTGATAATTATTTATTAATTACTAATGAGTTCCCTATATTCTCACTTTAGAATACTGTTCCAGGTTCCAAGTAATTCCTGAAGAATTATCTAATAATTATTTGTTAATTACCAATTAATTTCCTTATATGTTCACTTTAGAATACTGCTTCAGGTTATAAGTAGCCTAATTCCTGGATAATTATTTGATAATTATTTATTAATTACTAATGAGTTCCCTATATTCTCACTTTAGAATACTGTTCCAGGTTCCAAGTAATTCCTGAAGAATTATCTAATAATTATTTGTTAATTACCAATTAATTTCCTTATATGTTCACTTTAGAATACTGCTTCAGGTTATAAGTAGCCTAATTCCTGGATAATTATTTGATAATTATTTATTAATTACTAATGAGTTCCCTATATTCTCACTTTAGAATACTGTTCCAGGTTCTAAGTAATTCCTGCAGAATTATTTGATAATTATTTATGAATTACAAATAAGTTCCCTATATTTTCAGTTTCCCTCAGTCATTGCCTCAAACATGAATTTACTCAATGGCATTCTATGCTGAGGAAAACAGACACACGCAGTACTGTATATAAAATATAAAAACTAATCTGAGGTTAGTTTTGTATGACTGTTCATTAGTAGTTACTTCTTAGTTATTTTTCTTGAACCTTAATTAGTAGATAATTAGTAGTAGTTCTTCAAGAGTTATGACAGAATTCATTATTTATTGATTAACTAACTGTTACTTAACACAATCATAAAAATATATTACATACTGATTAGTTAACACATCTTCCTTAGTAGTTAACAGTAGTGAGGAAGTAGTTAATGAATAATTACCTATTAGTTCTTCAATAATTACTTATTAGTTATGCAGTAAGTAAGATACAGTATTCTAAAGTGTTACCAGAATGTCCTTCAGCAAATGTTTTAAGAAATCACAACAAGGGAAAAATAATAATAACGTTTCAGCTAACAGTCTTCTTCAATGTACCCATTTTTAATACACAACAGTGAGTATTATCAGATGTTCATAATCATCCGACCAATTTTTTTTTGCTCAGGTATTAGACACTAAAATTGTACGAACACTGAGCAACTATTTCACTTCTTAAGAGCACGACCAGTGGCATCTAACGTCTGAATTTACATAAAAATGCATAAACATTTGACCAATGAAATGCACAGCTCTATGCCCAACTGAAGTTATTACATTCTAAAACATTCTAGTATATGTTGTAAGCAAATAGTATGCCACTGGTCAATTTTTTACTTTAATCAGTATTTCAGTTAATTCTCACCATTTTTATTTTCTTTATAATGCAGCATAACTGCTCTCTGTCATATTGGCACACATGGAAGCTTGGAGTTTATTCATTTGAGCTGGTGCTGGAGGATTTCCCCATTCACAATATTATTCTGTCCTACACCAACCAATCTTCAGAGAATAGATCTCCAATCACTGTCATCAGAAACCGACGCGCTGGTAATCGTATTGGTAATAGTAATGGTCAGGGAACTGATGCTCGACCCCCAAATCGTACAACACGAACAACACCTACGACAACCATAACAACTAGAACTACCACAACAACACGTATGACAACCACAACAACCACACCGACAAGTACCACAAGGACACCGACAAGTACAACGAGGACACCGACAACAACAACACCGACAAGTACCACAAGGACACCGACAAGTACAACGAGGACACCGACAAGTACCACAACTACAACGACAACTACCACAACAACGCCGACAACTACCACAACGACACCGACAACTACCACAACAACACCTACGACCACCACAACTACACCGACAACAACGCCGACACCTACCACAACAACACCAGAAACTACCACAACAACACCAGAAACAACCACAACAACACCAGAAACAACAACAACAACAACAACAACAACACCAGAAACTACCACAACAACAACACCAGAAACTACCACAACAACAACACCGGAAACAACCACAACAACAACAACAACACTGGAAACAACCACAACAACACCGGAAACAACCACAACAACACCGGAAACAACAACAACAACAACACCAGAAACTACCACAACAACAACAACACCAGAAACAACCACAACAACACCAGAAACTACCACCACAACAACAACACCAGAAACTACCACAACAACAACACCGGAAACAACCACAACAACAACAACAACAACAACACTGGAAACAACCACAACAACACCGGAAACAACCACGACAACACCGGAAACAACCACAACAACACCGGAAACAACCACGACAACACCGGAAACAACCACGACAACACCGGAAAC
Organism: Squalius cephalus; assembly: GCF_949319135.1. Classification (NCBI taxonomy): domain Eukaryota; kingdom Metazoa; phylum Chordata; class Actinopteri; order Cypriniformes; family Leuciscidae; genus Squalius; species Squalius cephalus. Next base: position 18,330,326 of record NC_137127.1, on the reverse strand, counting down.
TACCACAACAACACTGGAAACAACCACAACAACAACAACCACGACAACACCAGAAACTACCACAACAACACCAGAAACAACAACAACACCAGAAACTACCACAACAACAACACCAGAAACTACCACAACAACAACACCGGAAACAACCACAACAACACTGGAAACAACCACAACAACACCGGAAACAACCACAACAACACCGGAAACAACCACAACACCACCGGAAACAACCACAACAACACCGGAAACAACCACAGCAACACCGGAAACAACCACAGCAACACCGGAAACAACCACAACAACACTGGAAACCACCACAACAACACCGGAAACAACCATGACACCGGAAACAACCACAACTACACTGGAAACAACCACAACACCAACACCAACAACCACAACAACACCAGAAACTACCACAACAACACTGGAAACAACCACAACAACAACAACAACCACGACAACACCAGAAACTACCACAACAACACCAGAAACAACAACAACACCAGAAACTACCACAACAACAACACCGGAAACAACCACAACAACACTGGAAACAACCACAACAACACCGGAAACAACCACAACAACACCGGAAACAACCATGACAACACCGGAAACAACCACAGCAACACCGGAAACAACCACAACAACACTGGAAACAACTACAACAACACCGGAAACAACCACAACACCGGAAACAACCACAACTACACTGGAAACAACCACAACACCAACAACAACCACAACAACACCAGAAACTACCACAACACCACCAGAAACAACCATGACAACACCGGAAACAACCACAGCAACACCGGAAACAACCACAACAACACTGGAAACAACTACAACAACACCGGAAACAACCTCAACAACACCGGAAACAACCATGACACTGGAAACCACAACAACACCAGAAACAACCATAATGACACTGGAAACAACCACGACAACACAAGAAACAACCACAACGACACTGGAAACAACCACAACAACATTGGAAACAACTACAACAACACCGGAAACAATTACAACGACACCGGAAACAACCACAATGACACCGGAAACAGCCATGATCCCGGAAACAACCACAACGACACCGGAAACAACAACACCAGAAACCATCACAACAACACTGGAAACAACCACAACAACACCGGAAACGACCACAACAACACCAGAAACAACCATAATGACACTGGAAACAACCACGACAACACCAGAAACAACCACAACGACACTGGAAACAACCACAACAACATTGGAAACAACTACAACAACACCGGAAACAACTACAACGACACCGGAAACAACCACAACAACACCGGAAACAACCACAATGACACCGGAAACAACCATGATCCCGGAAACAACAACAACGACACCAGAAACAACCACAACAACACCAGAAACAACCACAACAACACCGGAAACAACCATGACACCGGAAACAACCACAACAACACTGGAAACAACCATGACACCGGAAACAACCACAACGACACTGGAAACAACCATGACACTGGAAACAACCACAATGACACCGGAAACAACCACAACACCGGAAACAACCATGACTCTGGAAACCACCACAACACCGGAAACAACCATGACTCCGGAAACCACAACGACACCGGAAACCACCACAACACCGGAAACAACCATGACACCAGAAACCACAATGACACCGGAAATAACCACAGCAACACCAGAAACTACCACAACAACACTGGAAACAACCACAACAACACCAGAAACCATCACAACAACACTGGAAACAACCACAACAACACCAGAAACAACCACAACAACACCGGAAACGACCACAACAACACCAGAAACAACCATAATGACACTGGAAACAACCACGACAACACCAGAAACAACCACAACGACACTGGAAACAACCACAGCAACACCGGAAACAACCACAACAACATTGGAAACAACTACAACAACACCGGAAACAACTACAACGACACCGGAAACAACCACAACAACACCGGAAACAACCACAACGACACCAGAAACAACCATGATCCCGGAAACAACCACAACGACACCGGAAACAACCATGATACCGGAAACAACGACACCGGAAACAACCACAACACCAGAAACAACCACAACAACACCGGAAACAACCATGACACCGGAAACAACCACAACAACACCGGAAACAACCATGACACTGGAAACAACCACAACTCCGGAAACCACAACGACACCAGAAACCACCACAACACCGGAAACCACCACAACACCGGAAACAACCATGACTCCGGAAACCACAGCGACACCGGAAACCACCACAACAACATTGGAAACAACTACAACAACACCGGAAACAACCATGACACCAGAAACCACAATGACACCGGAAACAACCACAATGACAATGGAAACCACAATGACACCAGAAACAACCATGACACCGGAAACAACCACAACGACATCTATGACAACCACGACGACACCTACAACAACCACTACTACAACCACAATAACCACTACTACAAAAACAACAATGACATCTGCAATAATAACCCCTACACAACATCTAACCACTTTACCACTGAGCAAAATACCTCTTCAGTTTTCTCTTCAAGGTATGTTTTGAACTTTTGTAAAGTATGCTTCAAAACTATTCTGTTATGTTTGATTAAATTAATACTGTACATACATTTCAGTTGATAGTCCAGCACCATCTTGCATTGAGGGTGAATATCTACCACGGTTCCTCCACCCAACGCCTCATCATGGAGAACACCTGCAGGCTCATGTAAATCATGAGCTTGAGATCAGAGTGAAAGCTTTTGCTTATTTTTCAAGGTATTAAGATTTTTTTATTTAAATATTTATACTTTAAATAAAAGTTATGCACTTTTTAACTTAACTGAATTTGGAATAGCATTTAAGCATACTACCCCTACATATTTCTGCCATACTTATACAGATATAAAGGTATGGCAGAAATAGTAAGACTAGTAGGCTAGTATTCTATTCCAAATTCAGTCATGGGCGGCATACCATCACATACTCTATTGAGTAGGTACTTATTTTTTAATTATTTTGAAGTAACTACTTCATGACTACTAAAATGTGTGTACTAAAATGAATGTAATTTAGACATACTACATTGGCCATGCTGTCATAATCATGTGACCTACCAGTGTCAGTTATGTCGCTTCACTGCCATTACCAAATCCTATCCCATGGCCTTATGGGATAGTGAAAAAAATGTGATGTCCGCAACACTGCTCTTTGCTCCCATATTTAATAAAAAATGCAACGTTTCGACCCTGCTGGGTCTTCTTCAGGCAAATGGTGGACACATTTGATGAAGGGATATATATAGGTCTTACAATCAACTGACCCACCCTGTGATATCAGTTAGCTTAATTAGCTAATAGCCCCACATATTACTCAGGCCTTGTCCACACGGACACAGGTATTTTTATAACCGTGACTTTTTTTACGCGGTTCGGCCGTTCGTCCACACGGAAACGTAGTATCAGGTCACTGAAACCGAACATTTTTGAAAACCCCTGCCAGGGTGAGGATTTTCAGAAACGTTGGTTGCAGTGTTGTCATGTAGACAGTAAAACCGGGGTTTTTGCTTCTGATTCAGGCTTCTGATTGGCCAACGTGGCTTTACTATTAGGGTTATATCGCCGCCTGCTGGTTGGGTATGCTCTTGACAGCGCTTGATAGCGTGTTTTTGCGTTTTCATGTAGGCGGAGATTTCTTTTAAACCGAGCATGTGTGAACAGGATTTTTTTTTAAACGCAGGATGAAAAACTCCGGTTATAAAAATACCCATGTCCATGTGGACTAGGCCTCAGTTAAGAGAACACTATCATACACATTCTCCACAAACCCACACATCTCAAAAAAGGGGCCATTCAAATCTCAATATCCCCAAAAGAGTACATAACATAGCTAATCCACAGAAAAAAAAAGGAAAAAAAAGAGAAAAAAAAGAAGAGAAAAAAAAAAAAAAAAATATATATATATATATATATATATATATATATATATATATATATATATATACACACATACATACATATACATACATACATATATTTGAATGGCCCCTTTTGTGAGATGTGTGGGTTTGTGGAGAATGAGTGTTCTCTTAATTGAGTAATGTGTGGGGCTATTAGCTAATTACTAATTGATATCACAGGGTGGGTCAGTTGATTGTAAGACCTATATACCCCTTCATCAAATGTGTCTACCATTTGCCTGAAGAAGACCCAGCAGGGTCGAAAAGTTGCATTTTTTATTAAATATGGGAGCAAAGAGCAGTGTTGCAACTTGCGGACATCAAATTTTTTTCACTTTATTAGTTCCTTTTGTCTTGCACCTGCCAGAAGGTGGGATGTGCACACAATTACTTTTTTAATTATAATTTTACTTATGGGATAGTGTCCATCATATGCACGCTTCAGAATTTTGCTGGAAGTAGTAGGTCATCTGGCTACTCTTTTATGAGTGCTGTAAATTCTGACATACTTTTGTAAGGCCCGATATATTGGTCCAATGCCGGTTCGCCAATACACGGGGAAGGTTATCACATGTTCTGTCCTCACTCATGCAAAGTATTGGTTGGTTAAATTTGCAATAAATTAATCATATGTATTTACTCGTCATTTCATCTGACTCCCTAAATGAAAGGTTTTAACAATATCTGTGCCTCACTAAAAGTGAGCGAATGTTTGACTATTCCTTTTAACCATTAAATGAACAATGTCAAAATCAGTTAGAATAATCACATGTAATAATTTAATATTTCAGATACCAGAGATCAATTCCACAATCAATTCAAATATCTAGATTCTAGAACATGGTTATACATTGGTTTCACCAAATAATCTTACCCAGCTTGTACCTGAGATAGAGAGAGAGAGAGAGAGAGAGAGAGAGAGAGAGAGAGAGAGAGAGAGAGAAAGGGAAAGAGAGAGAGAGAGAGGAAAGGGAGAGACCACCTATTCAATTCATGTCCAGCAAAGAAGAGAACCAGAGAGAGGGAGAACACCTTCCTTTATCCTCTTTGACCAGGTGACATGGGGGGTGGGGGAGACCACCTTCAAATGGCTTCTATCCAACAAAAGGGGGGTGGCCTTATCTGGCCTTATCTCTGAACCAGTTTTCTCTAAACTTCTATAAACCTTATTTCCTTTTATTTTATCTATCTGGATATGAGATATCTGTACCACTCACTTTGAGACATTTCAAATGACACCAAAAACATAACAGTCAGTGATAAACATTCACATTAAACCATGTTCTTGTGTGAGTTCTTAGTTGTTTCTGAGAGGAAGTGAGGTTGTATGGGGAGGTCGAATGTTAATTAGCCAGCAGGGCCCTTTTGTCTCATAGACCAGGCCTCAACCAGTATTTTCAGTCTTACACTTTTTTCTTTTCTTTTTTTGCCACATAATGTTTTTCGCCTACTATTATTATTGATAGTAGGGTACAGCTGTAGTTCCTGGCAGTAAATTTAGGTAGGGCAGATTCTGGGTCTTAGCACTAGTTTGTGATAAAAATGTTGTAAGCTATATATTCTAATAACTGAACGCATGAGACACACTTTTGACATAATTCTAATGATTTGATCTGAGGGTGGCGCTCTAACGAAGATTGACAGAATTGGGTACACACGACAAACGCATAGAATGCCATCTTAAAATCGCCTTAATGTATTTATTGCCTCCGGATGTTGTTTCAAAATGTTGCAAAAAACCCATTCAAAAAACCCATTGACTTTGGCACGATGGAACCGGAAGTGAAAATGCTAACTCGCTTCTACGTTTTGGCCACAGTGACCTGTATTTACATCCTGTTTTCGGTTGAAGTCCAAAGTAGTCGATTGCCGAGTTCACGCGCGTGATCATAGGTAACTAAACCTATGCGCGTGAACTCGACAATCGACTACTTTGCCAAACACAACAGAATTACTCTAGGCCTATATAAAGGCTATTCACATGAGCATGTTTAAACTAAAGGATTTATACTTTCATTATTCTTCTCATTTCTTATATGTGCATCCTCTTATATGTCCATCCTCAAAAAATCATGCCGTAGAATAAAACGTGAAAGTGTCTTGAGCTTGTTCACCACAGACCTTATTTCAGCCATTTAACCAAAAACCCATTCAAAAAACCCATTGACTTTGGCACGATGGAACCGGAAGTGAAAATGCTAACTCGCTTCTACGTTTTGGCCACAGTGACCTGTATTTACATCCTGTTTTCGGTTGAAGTCCAAAGTAGTCGATTGCCGAGTTCACGCGCGTGATCATAGGTAACTAAACCTATGCGCGTGAACTCGACAATCGACTACTTTGCCAACCGAAAACAGGATGTAAATACAGGTATTTGCGCTGGCTTAAATAACATCATTTTTATCCATTTCTTTCACATCTACTGCAGTCAGATTCACTCGTGTTCACTCTGAAGGAATCACTCACATGACCTGTGCACTTGTAATGACACATCAAGGATGTTAAGAGGCTAAAAGCAGGTTTAAATATTGCCCCATTGAAGTCAACAGGGTGCAAATTTTAAAAAGAGGATAACACGGTGTAGGCAACACCGATTTTTGTCGTTGTTCTCTGTATTGACAGCACTCCAAATTGACAAAAAAATGAGCTCAATGTTAAAATTGACCAGAGTTCTCCTTTAAGGCAGTTCTGAAGGCGAAAGAGGGTCAAACACAGTATTAGTTTGGTGTTCCTAATAATCCTTTAGGTGAGTGTATATATATTTTTTTTTTCCTCTGTGGGGAAAATAAAATCTGAATCTGGTTGTTTTGGTGTGCAGTGCTCTTTAGCGCCTACTAGAGGGCTGGCGTTCAACAAGGTGTTTTTTTTGTTGTGTGGGGACTGTGATTTCTTTCTTTTTTACCAGATATAGAAGTCCTGGAAGGCAGAAAAGGGGCACACCAACAGTCTGTTGTAGCCATCTCTTTTTCAAATTGGTAGTATTAGAGGTAGTTTTAGAGGTACACGGACAAACTCTACGATGATTAGTCAGTGTAGAATTGTGACGAAATTTTGAAATACGGTTGTGCGCTTCTAAAGTTGTTCGTCTTGCAATGTTTTTGTTTTTTTTGTGGTTTTTGCTATCCAGAATCACTGATGTCATCATTAGTGGACCTCTGACCAGCACAAAGTATGAAACTACAACTGGGGAATATGTGATTAAATGGACACCAACTGTAGAGAACGATGGCCAACACTTTCCATTTTGCTTCATTGCAGAAGGACAAAATGGGTATGTTTTATTGAGCAAAAGTACTTTTTATTTTTTTAACCGCATTTTAACATAATGTTGTGATTGTTGATAAAAAAAAAAATCTTTGTTTTAAGGTCTGATATTTACCACTCTGAGATGAGGTGCGTTGTTGCAAATGTGGATTCTGAAGGTATAAAGCAGACCCAAATGATAATTCTGCAAAATGAATGACTGAAATAAGTTAACTATTTTATGAATAAAAATGTAGTTCGTTTTGATTTCAGTAAAATCATTTCATTCATTGCATTTTGGGGCTTTTAGTCCATGTTTATTGGCTTTAAAGCATCTATATGCTGGTGTGCTCTTAAAGGTGGACTAAATTAACCTTAAGCAGTTTTGCTGTATATTATATTGTACATTTAAAATGTACATTATTTATCTGGAAAAGCAGAACACTATTATTTATAACTCATCTCTTGCACTACATATTTGTCCCCACCCACTTCAAAAAGTTGTTAATTTTCCATAGAAATGTCCTTTTCTGAAGAAATGTTTATGCATGCGTATGATTATTAATGTTATTTTTAGGACACGTGGCACATGTAACCTGCACACAAAACTCAATGTCAGTGACAATTGAGAAATCCTCCATCGAAAGACTCAATGTTGGCGATTTGAGACTGATAGATCCGTCTTGTCAGGTTCACTCCAATGGTTCTTACATTTTCGCCAGCACACTCCTAAATGAATGTGGCACACAGTTTGAGGTGAGACGCCCTAGCAAATCAACATTTACAATCAGATCTTGTGAATTCCAGAGCTAAACTATTTCAAAATGTCTTTTTTTGAAGGAGAACAATAATGAACTCATCTTCAAGAATAAAATCCGTACATTCGATGATCCCAGGAAACTTATAACCAGGAAGAATCAGCTAGAAATTGAAATCCTGTGCAAGTACCAGAAAAGGACAAATCTTACAATGGAGTTTGATACTCACAGACCGTCACTCATCTTCTCAGAAAAGGGTTTTGGCACATTCAACTATCAGTTTGAGTTTTATGCTTCAGGCAATTTCAACATCAGAAGGGATCCAAAATCCTACCCGCTTGAGTACATTGTGGGAGATAAGATATACATGCAGATTGAACCTGTCACTCCAGTCCAAAACACTGAGATCTTCCTCAAGTCGTGTGTGGCTACACCTTATGATACTAACAATTACCCCATCTCTTATCCCCTCATCACCAATGGGTGAGATTCTACAAACTCCTGAACATTTACACATTCTATCCATATGTTACACAATATGCTTCTCTTTTCAGTTTGTCACACAAATTAATTAAGTGCTTTTTATTATTTCAGATGCATCGTAGATGAAACGGTCAAGATTATCTCAAGCCACAAACCATATGTCCAGTTTCAAATGGAGGCGTTCAAATTCATCGGGCTCCATGGCCAGGTTAGAGTGGCATTTAGAACAGAATATGTATGTGAGCGAAATGAATGTAATTTAAGTTGAAATGACTTAAATATACAAGTTGATTTTTGTGAAATTTAAGTGGAATTTTAAGGCAGCAACTTTTTTTTTACAGTTTATACTGATATATACTGACTTCTAAAGTCAGTTTAATGCAATTTAAGTTGAAATGACTTAAACATTTAATGCATCCTTGCTGAATAAAAGTATCTCTTAAAAATATATATATTGCTGACCCCAAATTTTTTAAATTGTAGATTCATTCATTCATTAACATCTGGGCACAATATATTCCATACAATTGCAAGGGCGATTAGTAACTTTTAGAAATTTTGAATAGAGGGAGAGATTTTAGTTTTATAGGTGAATGGAATATACCTTTTAACCCTCAAGCTCGCATTCATTGTTGGTCATTTTCAAAGAAACATTTTTTTATTGATTTTTTAAATATATTTTTAAATTTTTCATCTTTAATTGTGACAGTTAATGATCTAGTAACACTGTGTTTAACGTGGTGAATTCATGAAGTCATGCAGTTGCATTATGGGCCCTTTACATGTTTTTTAAGCGATTTTGGAGCAAGAGAAAATGGACTCATATGGACAAATGACATAAAATAGAAATATTTAACTCTTTTTTTCTGTCTCTGTCACTGTCTCTTGCCTTTTTGTCTTCCTCTTTTCTTGCTCTTCTCTAGGTGTACATCAGCTGCTCAATCATCATATGCGAGGTGAACAATCCCTGGACCCGCTGCTCTCAGGGTTGCGTCAACAGCACAGTCACTCCACCTTCCCACCACCCACACAAAAGAGAGGCTCCCATTCAGACGGACAGCTACTTCATTTCCCAGGGGCCCCTGCGGCTGAAGAGGAGCAGTGCATCACGTAAGCAGTGCATCTACATGCAGCTTGTGCATCAGATGATTGTATACTAAAGAAATGGTGTTAATTGTTACAAACTTTACTCACATTTCAGAGGTCACCGTGAGCCAAGGTCTGAATCTAAACCTTGTTATTGTCGCTAGCTGTCTCTTGGCAGCAGTTGCCATGGTGTGTGGATTGATTGCCTACAGATCCAGGGGGGCAAGCAGCAGATGCCAACCCGTGTCATCACATGAGTTTTGAGCTTGTCCGCTGTTTTTATTTTTTTTATTGTTATTTTTTTTTAAGCATGATGCTCCAGTTTTCTTGTGAAAACTGAGAACTTACAAGATTGTTGGTGCACTAACAAAAATCTGTGATGAAAATGTTTGGTAAAAGGGCTTTTCTTTCATTTGTATTAATTTTAGTAATGTGAAAGTAATGTGACTTTAAATCAGATTGGGAATACATCATCTTGAACCAAATGTTGTTCACTGGTTTATATAATCATATTGCAGAAGGAGCAACGCAAATGTGTAAACAGAACTAGAGTTGTGGTGGTTTCTATGTCACTATATGGTTGCCAGGGTTTTTTTCAGTGGTATTCTGTGGTGGTTTAAAACATTTTTTTTATCATTTACTCATGTCATTTCATATCCGTATCACTTTTTTTCTTCTTTTTATATACAAGATGAAAGTCTGACATGAGGGTGAGAAAATTATGACAGAATTACATTTACAATTACATTGTGAAATATCCCTTTGAGTTGGTTGCTTACTGGCCAATCAAGTACTGGCATATTAGCTTAGTAAGTTTGATTCTTTTTTGTGATTTAGTCCCAGCTGTCTAATTCTCAACCAATTCATTACTAAAAGTGCTCACAGAATTCTATACGGGTTTATTTGTACAGAATTCAAATGTTTTAGTTTTATATGTTGATATATAATGCTTTTCATTTCTATGTATTATGTTAGTGGATATAAATGGCGTAATTCTTCATGAAAACTGAAATTCTTTTTAATTTGACTGTACTGCATTATACTTCCTGCATTAAAAATTCTGATTCATCATGGCTGTTTTGTTGAAGTTGTGGTTATTCTGATTCACCCTTTTAAGCAATTTCAGAGCAAACATTTTGTAAATAGTTTGATAATTTTTTTTTTTTATAAATATATATTGCCCTGCTATAATATCATAGGCAATCGCTTCTAATAAGTGCACTAACACAGCGACCCAGACTAGTCTCACATTGTCAGACTTGTAATAAATAATCAATTGATTCAAATAATAGTGCAAGTGTCAATGAAAGATTATAGAGACAATGCCAAAATAATGTATTGTCAAAACATATCAAAGTAACTACGTAGATCCAAACTCAAGAAGACTTCCAATGAGTTTGTCTACCACACATCCATACATATATTCGGATCTGCCTTGTAAATAACACACAATAGCTTTCCAAAGAGAAAATGTTGAGCCAAATATGTTTTCATATAAATATACTGTATATATACACAAAAACAGTAAACTGATTTATAAATAACTGCTCACAACATTCACCGAAAGATGTTTTATCTTTTTTATTTTAAAGAAAGATATCAACAAAACAGTCAAAGTGTGACTGTAGCTTGTTGTTCACTGGTTTACACTAGAGAGAAAATGGTTTTCACTAGAGAGAAAATGTTGAGCCAAATATGTTTTCATATAAATATACTGTATATATACACAAAAACAGTAAACTGATTTATAAATAACTGCTCACAACATTCACCGAAAGATGTTTTATCTTTTTTATTTTAAAGAAAGATATCAACAAAACAGTCAAAGTGTGACTGTAGCAAGTGGAGTTTTTGGCTAAAAAGTAGAAAATTGTCAGTTATGTTACCACCAAACTCTTTTACCAAGGTAGAGTAACAATGTTGACAGTATGTAACAAAATTGAAAGTAACAGAGTTGACTAACAATACTATAAAGAAACCTGTTTTTGTTAAAAGTAATAAAAAAGGAAGTAACGAGTTTAGCAAGCACTGAATTATTAAAATTGAATATGTTTTCAATAAGTTGTATCTGCCATTTATTCGCCTGCATTGTTCCCATCTGCAATAAACTGTTTGTATCCGTTAATCTGTCTTCAAGTCTGGACAGCAATAAATGTCTTCGGATGCACATACACTATATTTAAAAAATATTTGTTACTCTACATTGCATGTAATTTAAAAATTACAAAAACTGTCCAAAGCATTCATTGTGCTGAATAAATCTGACACATACAGTAGCAGGTATAAACAACATACTGTATTTGTTGAATTACAGTGGTTTGCTGTGAAATTTCCCTGGAATCTTAATTTTGAGTTCCACTAGAGAGAACAAATCATAAAGTGGTGTTTTATACAAGTTTTATGCATTGGTATTTAAGTAACAATTTACAATAAGGTTGAATTTCATAACAGTAGTTAATGCATTTAGGTATCATAAATGACAATGAGCTACAATTTTGCAGCATTTATTATCTTGGTTAATATTAATTTCTACTTTTACAGTTTGAAACATTTCAAGTTAAACAAATTTATATATCATAGCATTATGACTGAAAGGTAAATAACAATGAACAATAGAATCTTTAAAGTATAAATTATGATGTGAGAAAAAAGTGTGGCCAGTCTCAAAATAAAACATACAAAAATAATAACTTGAATATTGTAATAATATTGTTCTAAATATGGATAAGTTTATGCGTGACTTTGTGGAGTGAAGAATTTACTAATTAACTGGGTTGTTTCCTTGTGCAGTTCTTCAGGAAGGATTATTCACACACCACCAGAAATCTAGTTTAACTAGGCGTTATTCACCCAGCAGCATGCCTTTTTTATTGAATTACATTTTTGTCATTCTTTTCAGCGTAAACACACCTGCTTTCTATGTAAAACTGGCATATTATAGACTGTCTAATGATCTGACGCTGCAAATGACAAATACAGTTCTTCATCAAAAGCACATTGTTTCAGCCTTTTGGACATTTTACACATCAGGGGTAGTGAATGGATTGTTTGCAGTCTATGAGCGCATGACATCTGAGGATTTAACCTTGAGAACAGAGAAAATAACAACAACACAAGTGCTATGTGCAACTGGCGCGTATATATACCCAAATATACTGATCGAGAGACTTGTGAGATAAGTGTTACAGGCATGTCCAGGTTAAGGAGTCTGAGCAAAGAAGCTCCTAATAAGCCTCTCAGTTTTTGTCCTCAGACTACGGAAGCGCTTACCAGGCATCAGGCTAAACGGACAGTTATCAGGGTTGTTGGAGTCCTTGATGATTTTAAAGCTCTATTTCTGCATCATCTCAGATGGTTGTCATGCAGAGAGGGGAGAGAAGACCCTGTGATGTACTCAGCTGAACGCACTCTCTGTAGAGCTTTACAGTCCTTATTAGTGCAGTTCCCATACCGCACCGAAATACATTAAGTTCGCTTTCTATTGTCGCTGTTCTACTAGTATGTAGCACACCCACCAACCATTCTCCCAACTATAAGTAATTTTGCAACTACATGTCAACTAACACTCATTAGAATAGTACACTGCTAGGTTAGGCTTCGGGTTAGGAGAATAAGTTTACATGTACTTGCAAATTTACTTATAGTCAGTAGAATGTCTGTTGGGGAGCATCAAGTTAAAGTGTTAGAGTATTAGTAGACAGTCTACTAATACTCTGAGTGTTAGTTGACATGTAGTTCCAAAGTTACTTATAGTTGCTAGAATGTATAAAGTGGTCTATTGAAATAAAGTGTGGCTTCACTTTATGATTTATGATGACACTCTATAGAAGTTTCCAGAGACATTTCTTGGCACCCACTGTAATTCAACAAATATGTTTGTCGATACATATGCTATGTGTCGGATTTCTTCAGAGCAATTAATTGCTAATAGTTTGGTGGGTGTGCTACTAGTAGAACAGCGACAATAGAAAGCGAACTAACTCAATGTATTTCGGTGCGGTATAGGAACTGCACTAATAAGGACTGTAAAGCTCTGCAGAGAGTAGTGCGTTTAGCGGAGTACATCACAGGGTCTGCTCTGAATGTCTAAAGTGGACTATCAAAATAAAGTGTAACCAAAAATGTATGTTCTACATATCAATAAAGTTTACACATGACTTGGTGCCTCAGGCAAATGTGGAGGAATGCGTCATTCACAAATGCGTCATTCACAAATGCGTCATTCACTGGTATCGCCCTGCAGCATGCCTTTTTTTATTAAATTCAATTATTGTCATTTTTTCCGCATATAAACCTGCTTTCTATGTATTTAAAAACATGCAGGCATATTATTGACTGTACAAGGATATAGGATCCTGCGGCTAACCTGACAAATGCAGTTCCTTATCAAAAGCACTCATTGTTTCAGTTTTTATTTTACACTTCAGGTAGGCAGTGAATGGACTGTGGCAGTCAAAATACAAAAGAACCATCACACTGCTATTCATGCTCCCAAAGACATTTATTAACTTGCAACCAGGGTTGTGAAGTAACAAATTACAAATAATACTCACGTTACTGTTATTCACAAGTTCACACTTACATGGGCTCCGAGCTCTGCAATTTTTGCCGAGACCTAGAGTACTCCCCCCATTGTTGTAAAAGGAGGAGATGGGGTGTGGCGCAAGCACTTATTGACAAATGTCTGTATCTTGATGGTGATGGTGTTGGTAACCCGTCATGTTTCGGACACATAGAGGAGGACTGCTTTCACGTTGGTGTTAAAGATGCGGACTTTGCTGCGCTGGGATAAGGCCTTGGAGTTCCAGATGGGCCGCAGGGTGTTAAACGCTACCCTTGCTTTGTTAATCCGGCTCTTAACATCATCGTCTGCGCCGTCATGGTGCCATCAATGTTGACCACGCTTCCTAAGTACACAATGTTTGTGTACAATGTTGTGCTCCACATGTTTAATTAGGTTTAATTATCTGAACGTGCTCCTCCCGAACTTTGTTAATAAAACATCATTTAAGTAGCCTAGTATATTTTTTTTAGAAATAGTACTTTTTTGAGTAGTTTAAAAATTGTGTAATTTTACTTGAGTATATTTTAAGTGATGTATCAGTACTTTTACTCCGCTATTTTCCTTCCGTTTGTGGTTATTAATCGTTACATAATTGTTTTAAATTTTAATTTTTATCCATCAACGTGATTGGATCGAGTAATCGGTCTCGTTACTGTCGTACATCAAATTCTGCATAGAAAACTTTAACCGCTAGCCCATTTGTATACATCTGATATACGTGTTTTGGTGTCAAAATGGCACATGCAGCACACTCGCATGGAGCTGGTGGCAGGAAAGTTTGCTCACGTACAAAGCCTGAGATCTTTAAAACTGTTGGCAAACTGATAGTGGAAGACGAATTTCTAAACTTTGTTGTCACTAAAATGAGGACACTAAGCCAGGATGAAATCGTAATGCTGGCCTCCACTAATTTTCCGTCTTGAGTGGATTGAGGAGTCAAAGAAGCTACTCTTTAAAGTTTGTCCGAAACCGGCTCAATGATGTGTTTTGTACAAGGGTCCTCAGAAGGATATTAACAACATCAAAGCGTGCCTAAAGGTCCTTAACGAGTGTGGGGAAGATATCCCAAGATTTGTATCGTTTTATCTGGATGAGCTTCCAACCTGTTACATTCAGCAGTATTGATGTATCAGCACTCCTTGGTAGGATTGAACAGCTAAATAAGGAAGTGTCCGACATGAAAAATATCATGGAAACTCAAGTAAGCGTACGTGAGGATCTACAAGCAGTTACTGCAGCTGTGGACCAGCGTGTGACCGAATTGGAGAGGCCTTGTGAACCAGTTCATGACCACACCACCGGTATTGGTCGGGAGGAAGATGGATGATCTGCGACCTCCCTGGCTTTAGGCACCCCACCGGGAACCGCGGAACTGAATATGCCTCCACAAATACAATCACAGTCACCTAAATGAAGCATGGTTGTGAAAGATGGTCGACGATTAAAACAGATGCAGAATAACACGAATGCTGTTGCGGGGCATACACAGCCAAAACCCTATAACACTTGTGAATCAGCGAGAAGGGAGAGAAAGCAGATCGGAATAGTTGGAACCAGTGATGGGAGTAACATTAAAGTTGTCAAAACCAAGCTGGTGAGTGTGTTTGCCACTAGATTTGCTCCTGATCTTGAAACTGACACCTTAAGTAACTATCTGTCTAAAAAACTGGGCAGATCAGTCAAGTGTTGGAAGATTGTATCGTCAAGAAACAGGTTCAGCTCGTTTCATGTCTCGGCTGAATGCAATGAAGTAAAGGAAATGTACGATCCACAACTTTGGCCAGCAGGAGTTTATGTTCGGCGTTACTATGAAGCTCGCCTGCCCCGCCTCACGTCAGCTGATGAAGGGCATGGGGCGGAGGGAGACACTGGAGGCCAGCGGCAAGAACAAGCAGCTGCAGTCCCTTCTGGTGGTCGCAATTTGGTGATTACTATGACTCAAGACAATGGGCAAGTGAGCACAGCGCAGTCATTATAAAAGGCCTAACATGAAGTTTTGGGTTGGGTCATATAATGCGCGTGGCCTGCGTCTCGGCCACAGTGCAGGGGATAAGTCACGTTACTTTGTGGTTGATAAGCTTCTTGACAATTGTGATGTTGTGTGTATTCAAGAGACTTTTTTAGCTAAACAGGATCTGGAGGGTCTAAATACAATACATAATGGATATTATGGGGCTGGGGAATCTACCACTGATCTAAGTACTAAAATTGTCAAAGGTAGGATATCTGGGGGCGTGGCTATCCTCTGGAATAAGAACTATGATTCACTAATATCAGTGGTAAGATTGGGTGTGGATTGGGCTGTTGGTATCGAGTTTAATTGTCATGATACAACGTTTATTATCTTGAATATATACACTCCGTATGAGTGTTATCAAAATTAAGCTGAATACTTAGATTAGCATTTGTTGGCTCTTTTATTCAGGATAATGCCTCAACCTGTATTTTTGTTGTAGGAGACATGAATGCTGATATTTCTGATGCAATCTCTCTGTTTGCTAATCACTTAACGCATTTTTGCATTGACATTGGGTTAATACTGTCAAGCAAGGTCATTTTGCCTAAAAATAGTTATACTTACATCAGTGAGGCATGGCATACACCTCGTGGTTAGATCATTGTGTATGTACAACTGATGCACATGCTTCTTTTTGTATGCTATGACGATTTTGCCATTGCCGATCATATACCGTTTTCTCTGTCTTTAAATGTTAAAAACTTACCATTGTTAACTACGGTGGCTAATAGCATTAACACAGGAAAACTACACTGTAAAACTTTTCACTGTAAATTTACAGTAAAATACTGGCAGCTGGGTTGCCAGCCACATACTGTATTTTTACAGAACTAGTACTGTAAACAGCATTTACAGTATTGTACTGTAAAACATTGTACTGTAAATTTACAGTAAAATACTGGCAGCTGGGTTGCCAGCCACATACTGTATTTTTACAGCACTAGTACAGTAAACAGCATTTACAGTACTCCACTGTAATTACCAAATACAGAATATACCACATATTTTTACAATATTAAACTTGTCTACAGCAATAAATTGTATAGTAGTCACACTAGGAAAAAGAAAACAACATTTTCTGGGTTTTAAAACATTTATTTTGGTTAAAAGCAAAGATCAGAAAATTGCCTTCTGTGAACATGTTGGCTGAATTTTTTTTAAACATAAAATGCAATTTTAACACTTAACAACAAACAGGTAACACTTAGCACTTAATTAAAGGGATAGTTCACCCAAAAAATTAAATTAGCTCAAATTTACTCACCCTCAAGTCATCCTAGGTCTATATGACATTCTTCTTTCAGACGAATACAATCGGAGATATATTAAAAAATGTCCTGGCTCTTCCAAGCTTTATAATGGCAGTGAATTGCTGTTTCTGTTTTGAAGTCCATACAAGTGCAAACGAAATCCCATTCAAAGTCTTCAAGTTTTCGCAGAAGTGAGGACACCTGTAGGCTTACAGTGTTCTTTTTTTGCACAACTTGGCCAGTTTTGTTTGAAGTTACTTGTCCTTTCTTTGTTTTTGATCCACGTTCAGGATTGATGTCAGGAAATCGTCTAAAAGGCAGAAAAGAAAGGAAAAAAAACAATGAAATATTATAGACTGAGTTTATATATTTTGACAGAGAGAGACAGCACAAAAGATGTGTAAATAAAAAACAGATATCGGTTTTAACGACTAATCTGTTTGGATAAAACTGAACAACATAAAAAAAAATGCAATGTTGGATGTTGTGATCAATAACTGATATTTTTTCTGCCCTGGTTAAAATACATCAACTCAATGTGTCTGTTTACATGCGCACTGTCAACTAACTAAACTTTTGGAAGTGGGGTTGCCAGATTTAAAGTTTTATTCTACAACTTTTAATATCATCCCCTCATCAGGTCCCATCAGAGTATCAGTGGAAAGGCAGCCATAGACTCTGTTTATATAGAGCACACATTGCCAGAATCCAGCCCAAACCTTTGTGACAGAAATAATTTAACTTTAATTGCAAGCCTTGCAATGTTTATTGCATACATGACTACATGATAATGTTAAACATGACATTTACCAGACTAAAATGCATGTTTGCACCCAAAAATGAAAATTCTGTCATTATTGCTCACCCTTAAGACTTTCGTTCGTCTTCGGAACACAAATTAAGATATTTTTGATGAAATCTGGGAGGTTTCTGTCCCTCCATTGACATCAATGTCATTGCAACTCTCAAAGCCCAGAAAGGTGGTAAAAACATTGGTAAATAGAACATATAACTACAGTGGTTCAACCTTAATATTATGAAGTGACGAGAATACTTTTTGTGTGCAAAATAACCCCAAAATAACCTCTTCTCTTACATGTCATTCTCCTACACTGTTTTGTGAGGATGAGTAGGCCGGAGTGTATTAAAGGGTAACTCTCGCCAAAATGCAACCTAGGGTCTTTTTGTTAATCTACCAGAGGCAAACTTTCATTTAAAAGCATAATTAGGATGGAAACGCCACTTAAGTTTGACCGTATTTTCGTTTTCGGTCTAATTGCCTTTTGAATGGGAGTGCTTGGACTATGATAGCATTAAAAATCGCTATTTTTTAAAACACTAAGGAGGCTCGACACAACATGAAACTGTGCTCGAAGTATCACCAGGGGCTCTACACATGAACTCCAGCATTGAGAACATTGTTTGTGTACACAGAGTTTACCAAAAATAAAGATTTTGAACAACTCACGGAAGCTGTGTCCGCCTGCATTTTGACAGTCAAAAATAGTCGATCTAATAACTATATTCTAGAGCTGCTGTAAAGCCAAAACAATCTATGTTTCTGTAATTTCCTATTATCACTGTAAAGCTGCTTTGAAACAATCTATATTGTTAAAAGCGCTATATAAATGAAGGTGACTTGACACTGTTTACACTACGTCAACAGCGTAGGAGAATGACGTGAAAGAGTAGAGATTGTTGAATAATGTCGTTATTTTTTTGTATTTTTTTTTGTGCACAAAACAGGTTGCACCACTGTAGTTGCATGGATTATTTAAACAATGTTTTTACTACCTTTCTGGGCCTTGAAAGTTGCAAAGACATTTCTGTCTATGGCTGGTTCAGAAACCTCTCAGATTTCATCAAAAATATCTTCATTTGTGTTCTGAAGATTAACAAAGGTCTTACAGGTTTGGAACAACATGAGGGTGTGTAATTAATGATAGAATTTTCACTAATCCTTCAACTGAAAACAACTTGCACTGACATATCTTAAATATGTGACTGCCACTGTTTTGTCTCAAGATGCACACCAGTAATGTTTTTTTTTTATTAGACATTTTTATAAAAGCTGCTTAAATACCCTAATTTTATTAAGGCCTAGACCTGTCTTAAAGGGTTAGTTCACCCAAAAATGAAAATGATGTCATTAATGACTCACCCTCATGTCACTCCAAACCCGTAAGACCTCTGAACTCTTCTGAAGACATCTTAAGATATTTTAGATTTATTCCGAGAGCTTTCTGTCCCTCCATTGTAAGTCAATGGACGTGTCACTGTTCACGTCCATAAAGGTAATAAAGACATCATCAAAGTAGTCCATGTGACATCAGTGGGTTATTTAGAATGTTTTGAAGCATCGAATATACATTTTGGTCCAAAATGAACAAAAACTACGACTTTATTCAACATTGTATTCTCTTCCGGTCTGTTTTCCATCCGCGTTCACGAGTCCATATTGACGCACCAGATAACACGTCAGCAGCGTCAATGTGGACTCGTGAACGCGGATGGAAAACAGACCGGAAGAGAATACAATGTTGAATAAAGTCGTAGTTTTTGTTCATTTTGGACCAAAATGTATATATTCACTTACAATGGAGGGACAGAAATCTAGGGCTGCCCCCGACTAAAGATATTCCTAGTCGACTAACACTCCTGCATTTTAGCGATTAGTCGAATAATCGTTCATTTATGATATTAATATAAAAACTTGCGTATATACAAGGAAAGGTATAGTCCAAGTTGAAGTTTAACACTTCCATATGACAGAAAATGCTAAAGCATGATATTAGCGCGTTCAAAATGAAAATTAAGCGCTTAAAACAGAATAGTAAAGTGTTTAAAGTATACAGCGCTTACGACACAAAAATCAGTGGCCGGAACGTTAGGCTAATTATAACATAAAAACAGCAATCAGACTGCCTGTGCATTTTAATAATTTATTATCAAAAATACAAACTGTAACAGTTACATGTCAAAAAAAACAAAAAAAAAACAGTTTTGAATAAAATAAAATAAAATTCGTTCTTTAAAGGTGCATTGCGCAACATTTCATGTTAAAAATACCCGTTTTTCTAACCCATACATGCTTAAATAATTGCCTGATGGGCTGAATGAGCCCTTCTCTGATCACTGCGATTGCCTCTATAATCCTGTACAGTAAAATAAATAAGAGGGATTCGGGTCGGAATTTGAGACTGGGCGTGACGTCATGCGCGTTCAGTTGCAGTGTTGCAGTTTCGCTTGTCGCCAGAGGGGGCATAGTTCTGCAAAAACTCAGAGACTTGCGCAATGCACCTTTAAAATAAATTAAATAAACTTATTAGTAACTTAGGCCTAGTACAAAACAAAGCAAAAAAATAAAAATAAAAAATAAATAAATAGCCTACTGTAGCAAAAACGCTGTCTGGTATAATTTTTATATTGTTCAAAAGGAAAATTAACAAAAACGAACAATTTAATAAATGCACATGGCACATCGCACAACGCCAAAACTTAGAATAAAAAAGAAGGCGGCAAACAAATCAACAGCCTAAGTATTTGATTAAATTGTTTAGAACAACTATATTTAAGACAAAATGCGGAACAAATAATTTAAAGAACACAAATACAAATAAAAAATATCAGAGCAAAGCCGCAAACTGCTATTAAGACGACGACCTGAAACAACAAATTGCAAACATCAGACTAATTTTTCTTACAGAATAAAAAACAACTTCTGCATTATATAAAAACGAATAAATAAAAATAATATGTATTTATTTATTTGTATAGCCTACCCGTTATAAAAATACCCGTTTTTTTATATATATATATAGCCTAACGGATAGCAAACAGAAACACTACAAAAAAGGAAATTAAGCATTCTTACCTAAGCTTTCAATTCGATTTTATTTTTTTCATATTATGTGAGAGGAACACCAGCTTGTCCACATTGTTGGGAAGAAGGGAGCTTCTTGACTTGATCACAAATGAAGCCGGCCTTTGAAAAGATGCACTCTGATGGAGTGGATGTGGAAGGGATACAGTGGAGGCGTTTAGCCGTTCACATATCGCGCCCAAAAACCAAACGCGTTGAAAACGCTAGGAGCGCCGCGTTCTCCTTTTTCGAAAGTGCTAGGGCGGTTGCGCTCTGGAGGCGTCTGTCGTTGCTAAGCAACCATCAGCTGCACTCTCCGTTACAGTTGTACCTACCTACTTGCCGCATTCTGAAAAGTTGAGATGTTTTTATCTCGATGCGACGCGGACGCGCTTGGAAAAAACGAGGGGTCTGTGCATATATAAAGTGCGCTTTGGTATACCGCGAGGCACGAGATCTCTTGATCTCTCGGTGCTTTGATGTCATGTCATACACTGACTGCGCAGCCCCTGATTGCGTAATTTTTTCACTTGATTTTTTTTTTGCGACTAAACCGACTAATGAAAATGTATTCGACCAAGCCCTCTTCATATCGACTAACGTTTAGTCGACTATTTGGGGGCAGCCCTACAGAAATCCTCTCGGAATAAATTTAAAATATCTTAAGATGTCTTCAGAAGAGAAACGGAGGTCTTACGGGTTTGGAGTGACATGAGGGTGAGTCATTAATGACATAATTTTCATTTTTGGGTGAACTAACCCTTTAAGCTAAGCCCAGTATGGAAACCAGGGCCATATTGTTCATACCAGTAGTCAGTCAGCTTAATAAATACTGTCAAGACAAGTCACAATTCAGTCTAATATTTATATGAATGGCAAATATGCTAATGACTAACCTCTGAACAAACTCAAGGTGCTGCCTCTTCCTGTACTGCAAGCTGAAGTTATAGGAGGAGGCAAACAGCGCTGCCAGGCCAGCGATGAAGTTAGGCTGTGATCCTTTCCACACACACCTTGACCTTCCAAACGTAATGTCCAGCACTGGTTGCTTAGAGATTGACCTGTAATTGAAAAAAAAAAATAAATAAAATGAATTAATAAATAATATTAATAATTAAAATAACTATTGTGGGTTCCACTGTGGTTCGATGTACTTGTCTATCTATTCATAGTTCTATAAATTAAAATTTTCACCTAAAAATTAAAATTGATTAGGGTTAGAAGAACACTAAAACGCACTGCCATATTATTTTGCTTGTTTTAAGCATAAACTCACAAAATTTTTACTTATTCTTTCAGAAAACAAGACACTTTTTACTTGTCAATTAAATGCTTCATGTAAGAATTTTAGATATCTGGACTGGAAACAAGAAAAAAACACTAATTAAGAAAAACATATTTTGCAGTGGAGTGAGTAAATGATGGCTTTTCATTTTAGGTTTAAACTTAAACCTTTAATGTTTACATACCAGGAAATAAGGCGTGGACTCTCTGGCAAATGTAGATTGCTGGACATCAGCGTTGCAAATTCCTGAAACAATTTTTAAAAAGGACAGCGCAACCATGATCAACAGAACCAAAACATAAAACATATATTACAGATTAATGAGATTTGTTGAATATCATCTACTTATCTGCTTGAAGGATAACACCGTCTAACTTCTCTTTGAATTGTTAGGCAATTTGTAGGAACATATGGCATGGCAATCAGGAATACTACATTTGAAAACAGCATTAACAGGGATTTTTTTTATGCTAGCAAAATTGAAAATTCTGACAACGATTCAAAAGCACGATCACAGAACTGACAGCATTTGATAGCATTTTTTATTTTATTTTACCACATAGACTATAACTGTAACACTACTTAAAAGCACTTACATTAGCACTGGACCGTCATCAGATTACAAAGCCTGAAACGAAAAAAAATACATATCAAAAGCAGGTCATGCAAATAACATGGTATATGTTGCCTATTATGTGAAATATCGAAGTTAACGTTAAGTTACTTGGTAAACAGGTGGAACAGAGTGAATTGTTTGCGCGGCCGCGGTAGAAAACCGCGATCGCAAAATCAAACCAAATAAGCATTTGTGAAAACAATGTAGAAATGCGAACGCAAAAAAACAAAATATATTGGCTTACCGTATCACTCAGTTGAACAATTTTCCATCTTCTCAAACTCTAAATCCCACTAATCGTCACAGGCGCAGGTTATTCAGATGACAAATTCTTCCATCCGTCTTCATGTAACATTAATGTCGCCCATTTTCTGCTGCGTCACAGAACGTTTCACACGTAATGTTTCAAACACGAACCGAAGCTCACAAAAGCTTAAAAAATTGCTCACAGATTCGCAGACACTGTTTATCTTGTTAACAGGAATGATTATTCTGTTCAGTTGAATCCCGCTGACAAATCAAGTTTGCCTGTAGTAGCTACATGTCGGCTCGCGTCACATTTGAACTGAATTGAGCGCGAAAGAAATCAATCCCACAATGCAGTGCTTTTACAGTATGATACTGTATTACGAATTTATCGGGTTGAAAACAGAAATGTGCTGTATATTTACAGCTGTTCTGTAAAATATACAGCCTAATACTGTATTATGGAAATACAGTACAATTCTGTAGGAAATTCGCTGTAAATTTACAGTAAAGTTTTACAGTGTAGACTGGACTAAATTAACCATGGAAGATTTCCATAAGTATCATGTTAGGACTGATGGGTTGCTGGGAAACATTGCACTGCCCCGCCATAAGATGTGGTGATATTAATTGTAAGAATCCACAGCATAGTAAAGATTTATGTGTTTTATATGACTCAATTCTGTCACGATCCACACTCAGGGAAACACAGGAAGATCCAATAATGCAAAATGGAATTTTAATAGGGAAATCCGTAATCAGAAACTAGTCCAGGCAAGGGTCAAAAATACAAAAAGCAGTCCAAAAACATAAAACAATAAACAGGAACAACAAGTGGAACAGACCTCACAAGTGGCGTGATGAAAAACAAGGAATCCGTAACAAACACAAAACAGGCAGGGTATTTATACACAGGGAAACGACAATGATAATGGGAAACAGGCTGAGTGCAATAATCAGTGATGAGGGACAGCTGAGTGCAATGAACAGACAAGGATCATGGGGAATGTAGTGCAAGAGTGTGCTGGACACCGTGAGGAAGGAGGACATCTAGTGGTGACCCAAGGAACATAAACCAGACACTGTGACAAATTGTGGAAACACATAATATTGCCAGTAGGCATTTTTATAAACCTCAGCGAATGGCATATAGCATCAAGCCTGGTTGGAACGAATATGTAGCAGAACTTCATGCCAAAGCTCGGTGTGCATTTAAAGACTGGATAGAGTTCGGTAGAGATAGACAGGGCCCTTTATTTGAAGAGAAGAAACGGGCAAATGCAAATTTTAAATATGCACTAAGATTTATAAAAAAGAATGAGAACTCAATGAGGTCTGACTCTTTGGCATGTAAGATGCATAACAGAAGTTATAATGACTTTTGGAAAGAGGTTAGAGCCATGAACAGTATTAAAATGTCTTTACCCTCAAATATTGAGGGTGTCAGTGGCTCAGATGTAATTTGCCAGATGTGGCGGCAACATTATCATGAGCTGTTTAACTGTATTGGGAGGAATACTTTTGAGGTGGAGAATTGACAATGATGAAAATGTGGTTATAAATTTAGAAGAGATACAATCTCCAGTATTGGGAGATGACAATAAAGTGTGTGGGACTGATCAAATAACCGCTGAACATCTAAAATATGCAAGCAAGAAACTTGTTCCTCTGTTTGCTATTTGTATGACAGGTTTCTTAGTTCATGGGACTCTGCCTGAATCTATTTTACCTGTTTTATTAGAGCCCATCATTAAAGACAAAACTGGCAAAATAAACAGCATGGACAATTATAGACCTATAGCCCTAGCTAGCATTGTATCCAAAGTGTTGGAGAGAATTCTTCTTAACAGGTTGGAACAGTATATTCTTACGACTGACAACCAATTTGACTTTAAACGTCAACACTGTACAGATACACATGTGTATATTTGCCTTAAAGGAAATTTTAGATCAATATAATAGCCAGAATTCCACAACTTTTATGTGTTTTATAGATGCCTCTAAGGCATTTGATCGTGTAAACCATGAAAAATTGTTTCTTAAATTGCAACATAGAGGAATACCAAAAGTAATTATAAGAATTCTAGTCTTCTGGTATTCACACCAGTCTATGCAGGTGAAATGGGGGGGGGGGGGGGGGGGGGGGGGGTTCTGTATCATTTACTGTTGGTAACGGAGTTTGTCAGGGTGGTATTTTGTCACCTTTTCTTTTTAACGTGTATATGGATGACTTGTCACAACAATTAAATAAATGTAATACAGGATGTATGATAGGCAATATTCTCACTAATCACCTTATGTATGCAGATGATTTGGTAATCATTTGCCCATATAGTGCTGGGTTACAACAACTGTTGAAGGTTTGCTCTCAGTACGGTGCAGATTTTGATATCAAATATAATGCAAGTAAGAGCAATATCATGATTGTTAGAAGTAAAGAAGACAGGAAATTAGTATTCCCTGGTACTAGGGAATTTCTTTTTATCTGGTACTGCCCTTTTTATCTGGTACTGCCCTTAAAGTGTGTGATGAGATTAAATATCTTGGCCATCATATTGTAAATTATTTATCGGATGATAAGGACATCAATAGACAGTGTCGCAAGATATATGCTCAGGCTAATGTGCTTGCACGTAAATTTGGCATGTGTTCTGCTTATGTTAAGGTAGCCTTATTCAAAGCATTCTGTACACCACTTTATACTGCCCACTTGTGGCGGTCTTACAGCAAAAAGAACATGCAGAGACTGAATGTAGCGTATAATGATGGCATGAGACTGCTTCTAAAACAACCAAGATGGTGTAGTGCTAGTCAAATGTTTGTTAATGTTGGTGTGCCTACCTGTTCTGCCTTAATAATAAATCTTATTTTTCGATGAATGTCTGCCTCTGAAAACAGAATTATACAAGCTTTAGCCCATAATGATTTTAGCTCTGTCAGGTATACATCTAGACTGTGGAGACATTGGCGCTCCTGTTATTACAAGTGAAAGTTATTGACCGTTTATTAATTTATTTCTATGTACTGTATATTTATTGCTATGTTGTAACTATTGTCATTTTTTAAACTTGTACTGTGGACCTTCCTTTTTTAGTCCTGAATAAAGTCATTATTATTATTATTATTATTATTATTATTATTATTATATTGTACTCGTGGCTGCTGCGGAAGTGCATTCTTCAAGCATCAATTCAATCGAGATATCAGCGTCTTCTTGAAATATGCTACGGTACATTTCTGCTTTGATATATTTATATAGGCTGGCCTATCTACAAGGCCTGCCATTTGGTGTGAGGTTGGGGGTATTGCGTACAGTGTAAACTCTCTGTGCTACGTTCATAATATGCGCGTAAATGCAGTGAATTCGCGCTCCCATTTATTTCATTTAGAGACGCGCGTCGCGATCTGCGCACTGCTGCGTCTGTCTCTCGCGCTCTACATGCAGCATCACTTGGAGAAGTCAGTAGCTCGTTGAGTCTTTAAGAGTATGAGCACGCAATGCGCGCTGTGTGTTGGGGACAGTCGAAAACTGAGGAAAAACGCCTTCTGTACTGAAATTGGAGGACCAGATTCAGTATGCAGTGCACCTTATGACCCATGGCGTTAACTTGAACTGCGTTTCTGTCAGTGCGTGACTACTGCTCGTTAATAAACAACGTTTTTTTGATTGATCCATTTCATACAATCCGCCTTCATTTAGCAAGTGCACTTGCGCAAAAACATTTTTCAAGTTCAACATTTTTGATGTTGTTGTGGATGCTGCCGATAAAACAGCTTAACGAGACTACAAAGAGACATGCATGTGTTTGTGCTTGTGTGTGTGTGTGTGGTTCTTTTGTAAAAGTTTCCCCGGATATACTTCCCAATTTAATGCACAATTTTCCTTACAAATTATATTATCAGCATTACAATTTGAGTAAATGCATTAGTTAATGCATTTAGGTATTACATGACAATGAGAAGCAATTTAGCAGCATTTATTATCTTGGTTTAATATTAATTTCTACTTTTACAGTTTGAAACATTTCAAGTTAAACAAATTGATATATCATAGCATTATGACTGAAAGGTAAATAACAATGAACAATATGATTTTTAAAGTATAAATGTGAGAAAAAAGTGTGGCTAGTCTCAAAATATAAAACATACAAAAATAATAACTTGAATATTGTAATAATATTGTTCTAAATATGGATAAGTTTACGCATGACTTTGTGGAGATAAGAATTTACTAATTAACTGTTTCCTTGTGCAGTTCTTCAGGATTATTCACACACCACCAGAAATATAGTAGGCGTAATTCACCCAGCAGCATGCCTTTTTTATTGAATTACATTTTTGTCATTCTTTTCAGCATAAACACACCTGCTTTCTATGTAAAACTGGCATATTATAGACTGTCTAATGATCTGACGCTGCAAATGACAAATACAGTTCTTCATCAAAGGCTTGTTGCAGCCTTTTGGACATTTTACACATCAGGGGTAGTGAATGGATTGTTTGCAGTCTATGAGCGCATGACATCTGAGGCTTTAACCTTGAGAACAGAGAAAATAACAACAACACAAGTGCTATGTGCAACTGACGCGTAATATATACCCAGATATACTGATCGAGAGACTTGTGAGATAAGTGTTACAGGCATGTCCAGGTTAAGGAGTCTGAGCGAAGAAGCTCCTAATAAGCCTCTCAGTTTTTGTCCTCAGACTACGGAAGCGCTTACCAGGCATCAGGCTAAACGGACAGTTATCAGGGTTGTTGGAGTCCTTGATGATTTTAAAGCTCTATTTCTGCATCATCTCAGATGGTTGTCATGCAGAGAGGGGAGAGCAGACCCTGTGATGTACTCCGCTGAACGCACTACTCTCTGTAGAGCAGGGTTCACCAATCTCGGTCCTGGAGGGCCGCTGTCCTGCAGAGTTTAGCTCCAACCCCAATTAAACACACCTGAACCAGCTAATCAAGATCTCACTAGGCATACTAGAAACTTTCAAACAGGTGTGTTGGAGCTGGTTGGAGCTAAACTCTGCAGGACAGCGGCCCTCCAGGACCGAGATTGGTGAACCCTGCTGTAGAGCTTTACAGTCCTTATTAGTGCAGTTCCCATACCGCACCGAAATACATTATGTTCGCTTTCTATTGTCGCTGTTCTACTAGTATGTAGCACACCCACCAACCATTCTCCCAACTATAAGTAATTTTGCAACTACATGTCAACTAACACTCATTAGAGTATTAGTAGGCTACACTGTTAGGTTAGGCTTCGGGTTAGGAGAATAAGTTTACATGTACTTGCAAAGTTACTTATAGTCAGTAGAATGATTCTACTGACTATAAGTAACTTTGCAAGTACATGTTGGGGAGCATCAAGTTAAAGTGTTAGCATATTAAGCAGACAGTCTACTAATACTCTGAGTGTTAGTTGACATGTAGTTGCAAAGTTACTTATAATTGCTAGAATGTATAAAGTGGTCTATTGAAATAAAGTGTGGCTCCACTTTATGATTTATGATGACACTCTATAGAAGTTTCCGGAGACATTTCTTGGCACCCACTGTAATTCAACAAGCTCAAATTCCGAGCTCGGAATTTTTGCCGGGACCTACAGTAGAGTAGGCTACTCCCCCAAGTATTTAGGACTAGAAGTGAGGAGATGGGTGGTGGAGGGATGCTGTTAAACTGTCAACGAACGGAGGTAAGTTTGCTTTATACACCTCTTGACTTGTTGGTTGATTAACAGAGTGTGCTCCACACGTGTCTAGGTTTAATTATCTGAATGTGCTCTATGTTTAATTAGGTTTAATTATCTGAACGTGCTCCTCCCGAACTTTAATAAAACATCATTTAAGTAGCCAATTTTTTTTAGAAATAGTTCTTTTTTGAGTAGTTTAAAAATTGTGTAATTTTACTTTTACTTGAGTATATTTTAAGTGATGTATCGGTACTTTTACTCCGCTATTTTCCTTCCGTTTGTGATCATTAATCGTTACATAATTGTTTTAAAATTTTATTTTTTATCCATCAACGTGATTGGATCGAGTAATCGGTCTCGTGACTGTCGTCAAATCAAATTCTGCATAGAAAACTCTCTGTGCTACGTTCATAATATGCGCGTAAATGCGGTGAATTCGCGCTCCCATTTACTGGGAGTCGCGATCTGCGCACTGCTGCGTCTGTCCCTCGCTCTCTACATGCAGCATCACTTGGAGAAGTCAGCAGCTCGTTGAGTCTTTAAGAGTTTAGTATGAGCACGCAATGCGCGCTATGTGTTGGGGACAGTCGAAAACTGTGGAAAAACGCCTTCTGTACTGAAATTGGAGGACCAGATTCAGTATGCAGTGCACCTTATGACCCATGGCGTTAACTTGAACTGCGTTTCTGTCAGTGCGTGACTACTGCTCGTTAATAAACAACGTTTTTTGATTGATCCATTTCATACAATCCGCCTTCATTTAGCAAGTGCACTTGCGCAAAAACATTTTTCAAGTTCAACATTTTTGTTGTTGTGGATGCTGCCGATAAAACAGCTTTGCAAGTCTATAAGAGACATATTTGTTTATGTGTGTGTGTGTGTGGTTCTTTTGTAAACGTTTCCCCGGATATACTTCCCAATTTAATGCACAATTTTCCTTAAATTATACTATCAGCATTACAATTTGAGTAAATGCATTAGTTAATGCATTTAGGTATTAAATGACAATGATAAGCAATTTAGCAGCATTTATTATCTTGGTTTAATATTAATTTCTACCTTTACAGTTTGAAACATTTCAAGTTAAACAAATTAATATATCATAGCATTATGACTGAAAGGTAAATAACAATGAACAATAGAATCTTTAAAGTATAAATTATTGATGTGAGAAAGTATGGCTAGTCTGAAAATAAAACATACAAAAATAATAACTTGAATATTGTAATAATATCGTTCTAAATATGGATACGTTTACGTGTGACTTTGTGGAGTGAAGAATTTACTAATTAACTGGTTGTTCCCGTGTGCAGTTCTTCAGGATTATTCACACACCACCAGAAATCTAGTTTAACTAGGCGTAATTCACCCAGCAGCATGCCTTTTTTATTGAATTACATTTTTGTGTAATTCAATAACGTGTAAACACACCTGCTTTCTATGTAAAACTGGCATATTATAGACAGTCTAATGATTTGATGCTGCTAACCTGACAAATGCAGTTCTTCATCAAAGGCACATTGTTGCAGCCTTTTAGACATTTTACACATCAGGGGTAGTGAATGGATTGTGGCAGTCTATGAGCGCATGACATTTGAGGCTTTAACCTTGAGAACAGAGAAAATAACAACACAAGTGCTATGTGCAACTGATGCGAAATACTGATCCTTACAAATTATATTATCAGCATTACAATTTGAGTAAATGTAGCTGTGTAAAATGTAAGTGATGATGCCACCCTTCTAGAACAATGTGCATTTACGTTTAAATTGTAACGTATTTAATGGCATGGAATTACAGTGTAATTAGTGTTAGCTCAATGTCTTAGCTTTTTTTCAGTCCAGGGGCCTGTTTCAGAAAGGAGGTTAAAGTGAAAACTCTGAGTATGTTAACCCTGAAATGAGGGAAACTCTGGGTTTTCTGTTTCAGAATGGGAGGTGTCAAACGTGAGAAAGCAGAGTAAGTCAAGCCCGTTTCTGAAAGAGAGGTAACTTATACTCACTTATATCAGTTACCATGGTAACTTACTCTGTGAACCTAACCTGGTCGGGAGCAGGTTTTCTTCAGTAAACCCAGAGTTTCTTTCGGTCTCCTCCCCTTTTTTAAAGAGGAAGCGGTGTAGCACCTCATTCATTCTTTCAGTACATTTTTATTAATAAAATTAATCTTTTATTAATAAATAAAATATTGATATTTTTACTGCTGTTTTTTTCTATTTATTTAATAAGATTAAGTCTATATAACGCCTTAACTGGCAACAGAAAATACAGTATAGATTAGAGTTACATAATGTAGTTCTAAACAATCTAAACTAATTAAACTGTGGCATTTACTGAAAATCACTGAACTGTGTTCATCTGTGCACCAGAAGTTGGTGGACCCTCCTCCTGCTGTTCTTCCACACTCTGGGGGCGGGGGGAGAGATTAGAATACCTGTTTATACTTAGATTTAAACTTAGATTTTATACTCCACATAAAAATATGAACAAATCTGAATGTGTAGATTGTTTGATGTGTAGACACATAATATTAACATTACCTCAGTAGGCCTCTCTGTGGCAGCAGAAACTCTTTATCCCCATCGTCCTGTGAAGATGAGCATTTGGTCGAGTACACTTTATAACACTATTTGTCATAATTTCTGGTGTATTGAGTGGCTACTTACAACTGCCTGGGATTCTGTTGGGACAGGAGGCTCCAAAATACAGATATTACCATCAGAATCTTGTTGGGACCAACAAAAAACCCAACCCAAAGTGAAATAAATGGAAATATCAAAAATAGCCTATATAAAAGATAACGCATATGAAGGCCCTTGGATCTTCGGGAGTGACTGGCTCTGAAGTCCCTCCAGGAATTCCCTCAGCCAAAAATGCTGCTGCATTGCTAGACTCTGGATGCTATTTAGTAATTTAATATGTAAAATGTAAAGTCAGGTAGCCTACACCTATGATATGCTCAAGCCTTACCTGATTGAATTATGTTTTTATATTTAATTTTCAGCTGCTGCCATGTTCTTTTAATACCTGCAGGATTGCACCTACATGAAAATTAAAATTAGGTTGAATACTGTTCTTCCAGTTTCACCTCTGATATTATAACAGTTGGGTAAGTTACTCTAAAATAGTTATTAATTACTAACTACAAATGACATCTTCAACAGTGTAATTAGATTAATGTAATAATGACTATCTTTAGAAAGTATTAGTCTACTTATTACTAATTACTAAATCCCATATCAACCTCAACCACTTGAACAATACAAGGAGAGACAAGAAACTGCACTTTTAATGCTTTCAAATAAACAATATACAATTGCATGAATTATTCTTGAATTGACCAAAGTGTGTAGAGGGAGAAGGTTACATTAAAAATATACCTTTTAAAAATGTATGTTAAATATACAGAATTGTTCTATTGTCTAATGCAATTACATCAGAATTTACTTTAAATTACAGAAGAATTAAGAGTAATCCCTTTAATTAAATTACAGTATTTATATTACTTGGTAATTAATTACACCCATCACTGTATAACAGTAATTAAAATGTAAACTTACGCATTGACTCGAGCAACTATTTTCTCCCTATAGCTAACTCTCTGTCCTTCGCTGCTTCAGTCGATATTTAAAAAATAATAATAATATGTGTTCGTACTCTCCATATGCTTGCAGAAGCTCATCCAGGTCTGCTGGTGAGAAATATGCAGACCTCTTTTTGTCTGGCGCTGTTGCCATGGTGACTCATAATATCTGCGCTCCATTGATCATGGCTTTTTATAGTTGTGGTGCACGCGCTTAACTCTGAGTCAGTCAACTCAGAGTTGATTGAACTAACTCAATTCAGCTGTTCTGTAACCGAAAACTCAGAGTTTCCCATCTCAGGGTAAGCCAACTAAGAGTTCAAGTTTAAACTCAGAGTTGGTTGAACCTCCTTTCTGAAACAGGCCCCAGGTAAACTGATAATATTAGTGATTCTCATTTCTTTATCAAACCACTAAAACTGGTACCATTTGGGAGAGAAAGATCTCGTGTACTGCAGTGAGGTGCTACTGGAGAAATTGGGTATTTTTTAATCTCTTTTTAACATGGTGTGTGATGGTGAACTATCGTGTGAGTTTCTAAAGGTTTTTGAATTCTTTGCACAGTTATTAACATTGATATTTTATGTGCAACAATAGCATGTTCAGGTATGGAGCTTATAAGCAAAGTCCCAAAATACACGTATAGGCTAAAATCAGCGTCTTCACAGCAAGGGAAATGTTTGGAATAACAAGTAGGACTGTGTGCGGCACAGCTTGCCCTTTATATTGTACAACAGACCAATTAAATTAGGCAGAATAACTTTTTATATGTTTGGTTGACTGTGTTTCATTTTGATAATGAGCAGTCTGCGATATGAAGCAACGCCAGAACTGATACTATGTTGTGTGAGAGCGCGATGCGCCTGCGCCATCACTTGGATTTGTTCCACTGCTGGGAAATAACTTAATACTCTGTTATTTACAGTCATACAGATATGACATCATTCGAAACAATAAAATGTATATTTTTATTTGTGTACATTCAAAATGACTACAAAATATCATGCCATTGAAAAATAAATAAAACAACATGATGCGCTGCTTTAGCGCGTCTCGGTCTCCTTCAAGATCTTGCTGGCGCTCACCAAAAATGAACCAAAATACAGAGAATAGCCTTTTCGGCGCGCCTACTTTTGAAAGTCAACATTTAGATTATTTAAAGTTATAACGTTGCATTATATATGCCTGAGTCACTTTGGAATAAATCACAGCGTGTTTCATGATAAAACGTGACTTAGCCTATACAGTCCGGAAAATAGGCTATATGTTATAGCAAATTCAGACCAACTGCTGGTCTACACAGAGAAAAAGCCCTTTCTAGGCTCTTCTGTTGTGCTGAGCCATTCGTTAGTCTAGTTGTTTGATGAGAAAATTAAATATAGTTGCAATACACGTGTTAAGTTTTGTAAGCTCTGTGCAACTGCTGCAGCGGACTATTATTACTAGAATATTAGAAATTTAAAATTCTCAAGCTGTTTTCTCATTTTTCTACTCTTAATATTAAATTAAAAAACGACTTAACGAAAGATACTCGGATTCTCTTGAACCACCACCGCGTTTGCGGAAGAAAACTACTGCAGTGCAGCCAAAATGCTCTGTTCGACTTATCTGAGATCCTTTAATCTTCCCTGTGGATGACCTGTGACCTACTTTCTGTAAGATCTGAATTTTTGAATTTGAATTTTTGAGATTGAATTTTAGAAAACTTAATTTGAAGTTCCGAATTTCTTCATCTTGAAAACTTGAATCTGTATTTTTTTTTAACTGAATATTTGCAGTATAAGAATTCAGAACGAAAAAACTAGCTGTTTGAAAATACATGTCTATAAAATTCAGCCATAAAAACATTTCAATTTGTTCAATTTCAAATGTTCAATATTCGTTTAAAAAAAATCAAATCCAGAACTCTTTAAACTACCACCTAAAATTCAATTTTGTTAGATTACACTTGCAAATCATTCAAATTTACACAATTCAAATTCAAATCCTTTTGTCATATTATAAGCTCCATAGTTCAGGCTCAGTGGCCTTACACCTAGTTTTAAATGTTTTTTTTTTTTTCATACAATATGATTTAAATGGTGATGAGTGTACTGTTTTGATGCATTTTAAAAAGATGGATGATAGATTTTCTTCAATATTTCTGATGAAGAACAAAAGATAATGTGAATTACAGTATGTACAATGTTTTTATTTATTTAATAGTTGTAGCGCACAGTGTTTATTATAAGGGGGTAGAATCCGCAGCTCAGTACCGACGACGAAGACTTGACAGAGCAACCATCAAGTGTTAGACAATATTCTAAGTTATTACGTGAGGAAGTTTTTTGTCCAATAATTAGAATCTGGTTTCTTTTCAGAATTAAGTAGTAGGAAATTACTAGTCATCCAGTTTTTTTATATCAGCTATGCATTCCGTTAATTTTGTGAATTGGTACGTTTCGTCGGGGATATAGAGCTGAGTATCATCAGCATAACAGTGAAAACTAATGCCATGCTTCCTAATGATATCTCCTAAGGGTAGCATGTACCATGTACAGAGTGAACAGCAACGGTCCTAGTACTGAGCCTTGTGGTACGCCATACTGAACTTTTGATCGATAAGACACCTCTTCAACACTACAGATCCTTTGCATAATTAAACACTCTTGTAAAAACTATACACTTCTGTTTAAAAACCACACTTTGTTACCATATGAAACACACACGTTTCACATTACTATACTCTGTTTGCACGAGTTACACTCTGCTGTGATAAACCTAAAAACACTTTTAGCACTTCTACTTCCCTATGATTAGAGTAGGCTACCATCAACAAAGTACAAATATAATGTAAATTCACCAAACACTACACAAGACCAATGTTGCAGACTGAAGAAACTCATTTATTTCTCAACACGCCCCAAAATGTTGACATGGAGATTCATAATACTGTAACAAAATGTCACTTTACATATTGTACTGTAAGTTTACTGTAAAAAAAAAAAAAAAAAAAAAACTAGACATTGTCTCTTCGCCTAGCTGGATCTGGCCAGAGAATTTCATCAACATCGCAGGCAATTTTGTCATTAGCAAGACACCTTGGAAAGAAACGTCTTGAATGACGAATCCATCCTTGCATTGCTGCTACCTCCATCTGGTCACAGGCCTCCTCCATGGCTTGGATGAGGGGTACCTCAGCCTGGAGACGGAGATCATATACCTTCCACCGCCATGCCGAGAAAAACTCTTCTATAGGGTTGAGGAATGGAGAGTATGGTGGAAGATATAGGACGGTGAAATGTGGATGTTGCTGAAACCAGTTCTGAACCAGAGCAGAGCGGTGAAAAGACACATTGTCCCAGACAACAATGTATTGCATATGATCGATTTGATTTGCTGCTGTTATGTTGTGCAATTGGTCCAAGAATGTAAGTATGAGTGCTGTGTTGTAAGGGCCCATATGGGCATGGCGGTGGAGGACCCCATTCTGTGTAATGGCTGCACAGAGTGTTATATTACCCCCACGTTGCCCTGGGACATTGACTATAGCCCTGTGGCCAATGATGTTTCTTCCCCTCCTTCGTGTTCTCGTCAGGTGGAACCCAGCTTTAATATAATATGTGTAAATCTGTTCAAAATAGCGGCTTTGTATGTTACTAATTATTCAGAATATGCGTAAGTCCACAAGCATTATGTTTGTATGAGAGCTGCTGCTGGTACATAATTCTATATTTTTGAACGAAAACTGTTTGTGATTTTGCTACAGCAAAATGTTTTTTGTTTTTTTGTTTTGTCTGAAGGATTATATTGCTCATTGGAAATAACAGGAGGATGTTGGTTAGAAGTCTATTATTAAATGCTAGAGATTCAGAATATGCTGAAGTTTGTTTTCAAACTGCTAGTACAGGCACACGTTTATTTTCCTGCTGGTTCTTTGCAATGTTGGGACATATGCTGGCAAATGTAAACTACAGTTGACTTGCCAAATCACTTCCATTTGTTTTATTAATCAAATTAATATAGGAAGTATTGGAAGTAAATTCTTTATGGGTCATCTCAAATACTTTGCTTTAAAAGTACCAAGTAGTCAAAAAATGCATCGATTATCGTTACCCTCTGAATCTTAATCGAATCGTGAGGTGCCTAGAGATTCCCACCCCTACAATCCTGTCACAGTGCTGTCTTTGGAGGATCTGTTTCATGCTGACTGGTTGGAACCTGGAGCTTACTTATCTACTGGAGCTCGAGTGCAGATGTGTCGCTGAGTTTGACGGGCTTGTTCTCCCTATAATGAAGGAAAGTGCTTCTTTGGTTTTTAAGATATAGCTTGATGTTTTAGATACGGCTGGTTTTAATTAAATTATTTTATCTGCAGCATTACTTCCACCACAGTGCTAATATGGATACCTAGCTGGCTAGCTGTGTGGTTCCACCTGGATCCACTCTGAAAAAAGCCACTCTGGAAAAAGCTCCTCTCACGGACTTTGTGACTTTCTGTTTTGGTGTTGAACCATGGATACACTCAAACTATGTTGCATTCTCTCAGTACTTTTCTCATATTTCTCAGTGCCTCGCGTTACGTCATGTGTAGTCAAACAACAAGTCCTAGCTCAGTTAGGTAGTAAAGCAGACCATGTCTATTCACATGATAGAGACTCTGCCTCCTTAATGATTTTACGGACTTTTGGGCTAATGCCTGACAAATTCTCTGTTGCCCCGGCTCTACTGTCATGTTTTATGATGAGAATGCTTATTAGAATTATTGCTTTACCTAACAAACTGCACACAACTGTATTGTTAAAACACCACTAGTGCCTCAGCTGTGCTCTGTCGGGCCTTGATTATATTACTGCTTATGATCTCTGGTAATGTTCATGTCCACCCTGGCCCATCTTCTTCTTCTGATGTTCTTTCTGGTGTTGCTTCTCCTATGGGTCATGTGGCCTTAAATGACCTATGCTTTGAAGACTTTTGTAAGCGCAAAAATCTTGGCTTCCTGCATGTAAACACAAGAAGCATATTACCTAAACTGGACCAGCTTAAAGTATGGGTTGAGAGTTCTAGACCTGATGTCTTAGTGATCACCGAAACATGGTTGCGCAACTCTATTCCCTACCCTGACCTGTATTTAACTGGTTACAACCTGTTTCGGCAGGATAGGTCATCTAAGGGTGGGGGGGTGGCAATTTTCACCAAAGAATATCTTCAATGTAGTATAGCCCTGGCAAAGTCTATACCCAAACAGTATGATCTTCTTGTCCTTAACATTAAATTATCAAACAGCTTTTCTTTATCTGTGGCTGGCTGCTATCGCCCTCCATCTGCACC
The DNA here is from genome assembly GCF_949319135.1 of Squalius cephalus. NCBI lineage: Eukaryota > Metazoa > Chordata > Actinopteri > Cypriniformes > Leuciscidae > Squalius > Squalius cephalus. The sequence continues at coordinate 18,292,317 of NC_137127.1, read as the reverse complement.
AGCATGTACTAGAGGCCTTAGGCAATGCTCTTGTACCTTTCACCAGGTCTGAGTTGATCCTACTGGGCGATCTAAACTGGGACATGCTTAAGCCCCCTGAGAAAGTTGTACAACAGTTCGACTGCCTAAACCTTCACCAAATCATAAACCTGCCTACTAGATACAACACAAAAAATTGTGATAAGGCCACATTGATAGATGTTGTGCTCACTAACGCCCCACTCTTGTACCAACCGGGTGTCTTTTGCAATGATCTCAGCGACCACTGTTTCATTGCCTGTGTTAGAAAACAACTTTTTGTCAAACAGCCTGTCATAATCACTACTAAGCGTATCCTAAAACTTTTTGACGCTCAAGCTTTCTTGTGTGATTTGGCCCATGTGAGTTGGTATAGAGTCAGCCTGATTCCCACTGTGAGTGACGCATGGTTGTTGTTTAAAGACCTTCTTACTGCAGTGATCAACAAACATGCGCCATACAAAAAGATACGCATAAAAAACCGCAACAGCCCATGGGTTAACCGTGACCTAGCTGTTCTGCTTCAACAAAAAAATTCAGCCTGGCGCAAAGCCCGCAAGACACAATCTGCTGAAGACACTCTTTTATTTAGACAAATCAGGAACAAGGCCACACAAGCGGTGAGGGAGGCTAAAACTAGCTTCTTTAAAGAACAGTTCACACTTTGTGGAGCAAATCCAAAAGCGTTTTGGAACACGGTGAAAAAACTTGAAAACAAACCCCGGACCATTCCTTTGTCACTAAAAGTGGATGATATAGTTGTCACTAATAAAAACACCATGGCTAATGCATTCAATCACCACTTCATAAATTCAGGCTTTGTTCCCAAAGCTCTCATCTCTACTGCTACAGCTCCTGTAGCCTCTAATCCCTGCAGCCTTTCTGCACCTCCACACAGTTTTTCCATCCGCCCTGTTTTAATGGAGGAAGTCCTGAAACAATTGACCGCTCTGGACCCCAATAAAGCAGTTGGGTCAGATGATCTTGCCGCCTTTTTTATTAAAATTGCTGCCCCTGTCATTGCGGCTCCATTAACAGCACTCATTAATCTCTCCATCCATACATCCGAGATTCCACCGGCTTGGAAAGAAGCGGTGGTGCTTCCACTATATAAGGGCGGTAATCAGGCTGATCTAAACAATTACAGGCCAATTTCAATCCTGCCTTGTGTGTCTAAAATTGTGGAGAAACTTGTCAACAAACAACTTATCAATTATCTGAACACTTACGATATCATATCCGGGGCACAGTCTGGCTTCCGATCAGGGTATGGTTGTGTTACAGCTACCACTAAAGTACTCAATGATATTACATCTGCGTTAGATACCAAACAACACTGCGCTGCTATATTCATTGACCTTGCAAAAGCTTTTGATTCTGTGGTCCACAACATACTCATTGACAGACTCAGCAGCATTGGTGTCACTGATCACTCACTGGTTTGGTTCACAAATTTTCTCTCACACCGGGTAAGATTAAGATTAGAAAACCTTGTATCCCACTCTCTCCCGATCATCAGGGGTGTGCCCCAAGGTTCTATCCTTGCTCCAACTCTTTTTTTAATTTATATTAATACCATTCCATCGGCAGCTGGCAATTCTTTCATTCACTTATACGCTGATGATACAGTTCTTTATGCCACAGGTCCCTCCCCTGATGCTGTTCAAGCTACCCTGCAAGAAAGCTTTTACCAACTTCAACAATCCTTTACACAACTCAACCTCAGTCTCAATACCTCCAAAACAAAAATCATGTGGTTTCACCGAAAGGGTACTACGCCTCCACCAGCACTTAACATCACCACCTGTAATGGGGCTACTTTAGAACAAGTCACTACATATAAATACTTGGGCATCTGGTTGGACACATCTCTTACTTATTCTACCCACATATCTAAGCTGCAATCTAAGGTTAAAGCCAAGCTTGGTTTTCTTTACAGAAACCGCTCTTCATTCACCACTTCTGCCAAACTTACTCTTATTCAAATGACCATCTTACCCATTTTAGACTACGGAGACACCATTTACAGGGTTGCTTGCAAATCCACCTTGTCAAAACTTGACACTCTTTATCATTCCGCTATCAGGTTTGCCACAAATGCTCCGCCCAACACACACCACTGTGCTCTTTACACATCTGTCAACTGGTCCTCCCTTCACAATCGCCGTAAAATTCACTGGTTCACTTTCATTTACAAGACCCTTCTTGGCCACTCACCGCCTTACTTAGGTCACCTGCTGCAGCCAAAGCCCGTCACTTATGATACCCGGGCTTCACTTTATCTTCAATTAATAATCCCCAAAACCAAAACAGCCATCGGTCTAATATCATTTCAATCTGCTGCCGCTCGGGACTGGAATTCGCTCCAAAATACTCTCAAAATTGATAAGCAAATTTCAACTTCATCATTTAAATCTGTTATTTCACACCTGTTCACGGACACATGTAGCTGTTTCTCTTCATAGTCAAAAATAAAAATAATAAGGAGGAAAAGGAAGAGAAAAAGGAGAGAAGAAAAGAAGAAGAAAAGGAAAGAAGAAAAGAAGGAAGGGGAAAGGAGGAGAAAGAAAGAAGAAGGTTTTTTTTTTTTTTTTTTTTTTTTTTCCTCAGCAAATATTTCTATGTAGCTCCATTCATCATTTCTATATACATATAGCTGGTCAATGTGGTCTGTTGTCTACTGTGTTGAGTTTTCAATTGTATTTATGTAATTGCTTACCTGTAAGTATCTATAATGTTTTGTACTTTTTAACTCTACTTCCCCTTTCCCTAAGTGGTTATTCCACTTGTCATGCCGCCATTGTAAATAAGAACTTGTTCTTAATGACTTGCCTGTAAAAATAAAGGTAAAACAAAAAACAAAAAAAAACAAAAAAACATCCAATGGTGTGGTGGTCTGGGCAGACTTCAATAGATGAATGGGTTCTTCTTGGTTCCTCACTGCTTTGTGTGAGACACCTGAAAAACATTCTAAATGGCCACTTCACGATTGAGCACATGAACTAAAAGCCGTAAGAAAATGCATAGGAACACATTATGCAACAAAATAAAAAACAATGTTCATGTCAGCAAGTGCGAATGGTACATCTGGTCTCAAGTGTTTCTTAAGGTCATGTATGGTAGGGTGGTCCTATTTAAACATCCAATTCTTCACTACCACTGTGATTAAGTTAAATGGTAGTGGAATTTAAATATTCTTGGTCTGAATTACTCAAATGAAATGCAGCAAGCGGTCAGTATAATCTAAACAATCAAATAAATGGTATGCATCAATAAATCATGTAATAATCCTAATAATATTCAATAATCTTCCAATGCAAGCCACCTATGCAGATCTAAGAAGTGACTTGGAACATGCTTAGTCATTCAAGAATGGAGATTGTACATTCCTTGCGTGTGTGATGATGCTGGCTAAGTCACAGTCGATGACAGGGTTAAATTGTAAATTTTGTAATTGATTGGAGCGCTTACAATTCAGATAAATTTCTGTTATTAGTGGTATGTTGAGAAATCAGGGGCCCTCTGATTTTCCAACCACACCAATAACAATCAGAAAGTTTAAATCATTTTCATTTTTAATAGCAGGTCTGACTCTGCTTTAGAATTTGCTTCATCGATTTGTGACTGTAGCCATTCGTATGTATATTACAGTGTTTTCCCATGAGTTGACAGAGTGTTGTGAGTAGCGTATGCTATGTATGTCTTTGTTAGACAGTCATCATGGGATCAGCTTTACCATCATATGGGTGTGAAGCTATCTGAATCTGTTAGTGTGAAAAGATGGACAATAGATCTTTAGTGAAGTAACACTTTTGGACTGTATGCCATCTTTGTCTTATGATGTGTAGTGTTCTGCCTGGATTGATTTGATCTATTCCAGGTGATGATGCTGTGAGTGTGTAGTGATGAAGGTGTGTGTTCAGTGTTCATGTCTAGGAGATGGATGGAATCTAATCTATAACAATTGTGTTGCAAATTTAGTTCCAGGTCTATACTGGGAGGCCATACTTATGCAGTGATGTGCTACTGTGAGGTGTGAATGGCCTTTTGAAGTGTCTTTTCACCCATCTCCTGAATCTCAGGTTATGTACAATCCCGCTGTCCTGGCTTTGATCCAGGTGGAGTCAGGCCCGTCCTGGCATCCATCCTCCAAGGAATTGCAGTGGTAAACCTGAGACAGAAACAAATGCAGAGAGAACCACAGTTAATTATGATGTGGAATTCGTTTACTTGCTCCATTATCATGTCCATTGCAATTTTAATTCCAGTTGTCACATGAAACAGAGTTTCATTAACCAGGTCTGAATTATTGCTGTTGTTTCAGTGCAGTGTGTGACACCTTAAAGTCATGAGCATTAGAGACCCCAGTTCTGCTGGGGAAATTTTCTGGATTAATCAGAGTTTTTATCACTCATAGTGTCGAGTTCCAATGGGTTGATGCCCATGGCTTTACTTCAAGTTACTCTCATTACAGCCAGATCTGTGGGCAGAAATTAGTTTCGGTGTTGCCTGCTTAGCATTTGCTGTTTTATGGTGTCGTTCACACATTTGGTTAGTGCAGATCTCTTGTGACCTGCAAAAGGCTGTGGTACTTCTGTCTGATGTTTAACATTTCACACCCTCCTTGTAAATTTACTTCCCTGATCAGATTAAATTTTAGTTGGTGCACCCCAGTCAAGGATGATTTGGTTTGCTATTACCTGTGCCACCTTCTAGTCGTGTTTTTGTAAAGGCAAAAAATAAAAGCACATCCCCCCTACCCTTTTGGCATTTGGTAGCAGGCTAATGAAATTGAATTGTAAGGATTAATGTCACACAAGATAACCCTAACCTTAACCCACAAGAAAAATAAAAGATAAATTATATATACTTAACGGGACATGGATTAAAGGCAGTGTAGGCAGGGCAGATAACTGACAATTAATCATGCCTTTTCACTTTTCCCTGTTGTAATATTTTTGTCTGGTTTCATTCAGGTATGTGATGTTGATGAAGCCTGGGCACAAGTATCTGTTGGGGTGCTGACTGTCATTGATGAAGAAGAACTTCCCTCTCTAAACTCTACCTTTGCCCAGTGTCTACTGCCATCATTGTTGAGAGAGGTATTGTAATGGATAATCTGCAGAACCTGCCTCAGGCAATTTGCATCTATTTTGGTCTGTCTTATGCTTTAAATTTGGATTACCCAAAAGACATGGGTACTTTTTGTGAGCGCTTCTGGGTTCTACATCAGAACGTAGGCTCATATTGGCCGACGCTGGTCATGTGTGTGATGCTGGCCAATAATGATCCTACGTTCTGACGTAGAACCCAGAAGCGCTGTGGGTGGGGGGGTTACACACAAAAGGTATTCTCGTCGCTTCATAATATTAAGGTTGAACTACTGGAGTCACATGGACTATTTTAACAATGTTTTTACTACCTTTTCTTGAAAGTTGCAATGACGTTGCAGTCTATGGAGGGACAGAAAGCTCTCAGATTTCATAAAAAATATCTTCATTTGTGTTCCGAAGATGAACGAAGATCTTACGGGTTTGGAACGGCATGAGGGTGAGTAATTAATGACAGAATTTTTGGGTGAACTATCCTTTAAGATGCTGTCAGCATATTCATTTCGAATGTACATGTGTGTCAGAGACATCGCTTTTTCGTTGTTTAATGAATGTAGCCACTTTTTTGCACAAGTTAAGTCATTCCAGAATTGCGGGTACATTTCAAGTATAGAAAGAAAACAAAAAAATATGATTTTCTTTTTCTGTTAATTTTCATAGAAGGCACTTTAAATGCAACATTTTAAATATTTGCTGATCTTAAACTTGAAAGATTTAAAATATTAATGCTGAACATCAATTTACTAACTGAACATCAATGTAAAAATCTGTCAACTCTGTTACAGACAAAATGGGTTGATTTATATGGGTTGATAACAGAGTTGACGACAACAGAGTTGACATTTTCCACCATTTTGTGCTTTATCTCAAAATGCTAACCTCAAACCAGATACCACATGGCATGTCTAAAATCATAATTTTATGGGTTTTCACCATATTATCGTTTTTTAAAAAGTGAATGAGAGATTCACTGCAATATCAAAATAATAGATTTGACAAATAATTAATCTACTATTGGTGTATACTAAACATTTTGTACAAATTAATGAGAGAAGAATACTGAAATACTTCACGCTTTCCAGAGTTTCCCACCAGAGGAAGTGACATCCCTTGGTGCAAGTCACATGCTTTTTCTACAAATGCTTTGGAGGTTTTTTTTTGTTTTATAACAGAGGTAACAGAGTTGACCAGAATGTAGGGACAGACACAAAATCTATTTATTTATTAATTAAATTACAAATAATACAGAAAATATATATTCTATGCAATTGTTTATATAACTTAAAAGATTAAACAAAAAAAATATTAGAAAATTAGACTTAATTATTTCATGATAATTCAAGTTGAATGTATGAATCAGGAGGCGGAGACAGTCAATAATAGGTGCAGTTGGAGTCATTTAGTTAATATTTCCCCATTAAATTGTATACCTAAATATACATAAAGCATTATTTTTAATTATAGTGAAATATATTTTTTGTTATTATTCAAAATTGATTCAAAAAAGTTTTTTATTATTTAAATAAAAGAAGGTTTATCTGAGAGACTCGAAATATATCCCCAATTCTAGAATGACTCACTTCTATATTGCAAGTTTGGTCTCCGAAATGTTATTGATTAAAGTGAGTAATTGTTATTTATTTAATTGTTAAAGCTGTTTGTTGAGGATGTGTTAGAGTCAGGGTATGGTCTCAAATACATTTATTTTTATACAGATTTTATATACATTTATTTATATTGTACTGTAAAAGGTTTTTGGGTAACACTTTACAATAAGGTTAATTGTATGTATTATTAACTTTATTTGTTGACATCAGCCTGCCCAGGGACTACAGGTGGAAATTAGCACAAGTGCTACAACCTGGTAAAATTCATCTCTCCTTTTTAAGGTTAATGTATATTTTACATTGTCCCTGTTCAAATAAATAAATAATAAATAAATAAATAAATAAAAAGAAAAAATTAGTTAACATAAACTAAGAATGAACTTCTACAGCATTTATTAATCTTGGTTAATATTAATTTCAACATTTACTAATACATTATTAAAATCAAAGGTTGTATTTGTTAACATTAATGCACTGTGAACTAACAATGAACAGCTGGATTTTTATTAACTATAACATAAACAAAGATTAATTAATACAATAGCAAATGAATTATTCACTGTTAGTTAATGTTAGTTAATACACTAACTAATGTTAACTAATGAGACCTTATTATAAAGTGTTACCGTTTTCTTTTTTTTCTTTTTTTTTAAAAAAACCTAAAGTGACTATTTACATAAATTGTATACCCCAATGCAAACTTGTATGGACCACCCCTGTGTCAGTTAAGAAAACAAATACAATAAATTTACCTTTGAACTGTATCGTTTGCCTTAAATTTATTTGTCCAGTTGTAAATGTTATCTTTGTAAAATTTTGAAACTATTCTCAATGATTTATAATAGATGATTGATAGAACTTAAGTTATTGGAGTAACCCTTACTTGCTCTTTTTAATGATGTTTTATTAACAAAGTTCAGGAGGAGCATGTTCAGATAATTACAGTTTTTCTCGATTGCTTAAACACATTTCTTGAAACTATGCCTCATATTCTCAAAACTGTAAACACAAATCCATAACGTCTCACCCATTTCCCAAACATCCTATTTTCAGGTCAAAATGAAGCTCTACACTCAAAACCATTCACTCTTGCTGAAAAACCAAACTTTGCCCTCAGACAGGACACACAAGCCCTCAAAATCACACACACTACAACATAGTCTAACACACTGGTGCAATAAATTCAAAACAACATTTCCAAAACTGGTAAGTTATGTTGCTTGTGGTCCCCAAATACCATCATTGGCCTAGAATGATAACATTCTGGGAGTCAAGACTATAGGAGAAAGGATGCCTTCACTGTCACACTCTGCAGCCACACTGTCTGACTGTACGACTGCTGGCCTTTTCTTGCAAGAAAATAAACCTCATCAAAGACTATTGGAAATGTTTGTCTTTTATTCAGTGAATTTTGTTTGTCACCACACCTCCCTGAAGGCTCTCGAGGCGACGGTAAAGCACCTCAAATTTGGCCTTACTCGTAGCCCAAGCCTCCCTCATAGTCATACCACTGACTAAGACATGGGCAACTAGAGTGGGTCTCATCTGAGACTGCTCGTCTTCTTGCCCTTCCTCCTCCTCCTCCTCCTCCTCCTCCTCCTCCTCCTCCTCCTCCTCCTCCTCCTCCTTCTCCTTATCCCTCCTCAATCTCTTCCTTCATGTCTTTCTGGATACATTGTTCCAAAACTCAATAAACTGATTTGGGCCCTTTTATATATCTATTGAAGGATCTGGTTGATGTGTGTGTTAAATTTTGACTCTTAGTGTTTCCACTTGGGTAATTGTGTGCTAACTGAGCTGAAGCTGTGCTGACTTGAGTGAACAATATTGAATGCTAGTGCTTTCTAAATGACAACATGGTGTAGGCAATGAGAAATGAAGGGATTTGTGTGTAGAGTTTTGCAGTGAAAGTTCAATAAATCTGACTCATGTGTCAAAACAGGGAATATTGTTTATAGTTTAGTGAAATGGGTGTGCTTTTTGATAAATGGCATTATGGTTTTGAAATTTTAGTTCAAAAGCCTGGTTATAGTGTTTAAGCAATTGAGAAAAACTGTAACACGAGTGGAGAGCACTCATATATAGTGATATAATATATATATATATATATACAGTCGTGCTCAGAATTAATCATACCCCTGGTAAATATGATCAAAAATGGCTGTAAAAAATAAATCTGCATCGTTTATCCTTTTGATCTTTCATTCAAAAAATTGGCAAAATCCTAACCTTTCATTGAAGTAAAAGAATTGAAAGTGGGGGGGAAATCACATTATGAAATAAATGTTTTTCTCCAAAACATGTTGGCCACAATTATTGATACCCTTTTATTAAATACCTTTTTGTAATCTCCTTTTGCCAAGATAACTGCTCTGAGTCTTCTTCTATAATGCCTGATGAGTTTGGAGAACACCTGACAAGAGATCAGAGACCATTCCTCCATACAGAATCTCTCCAGATCCTTCAGATTCCCAGATCCATGTTGGTGCTTCTCCTCTTCAGTTCACTCCACTCATCACGTCAGGGAACTGGGACGGTCATGGCAGAAGCTTCATTTTGTGCTCCCTAACACATTTGTGTTGATTTTGATGTTTGTTTTGGACCGTTGTGCTGAAGGAAGATCCAACCACGGCCCATTATAAGATTTCTAGCAGAAGGTCGTCAGGTTTAGATTTTTTATCTGTTGATATTTGATAGAATCCACGATGCCATGTATCTGAATAAGAAGTCCAGGACCTCCTGCAGAAAAATATGCTCACAACATTAAAGATCCAATGGTATATTAAACATGGGGTACTTTTTATCCTTGTGTGCACCAAACCCATCTAGCATGTTTGCTGCCAAAAAGCTCTTTTTTTAGTCTCATCTGACCACAGATCCCTGTGCCGTTTGAAGTTCCAGTCGTGTCTGACCACTGAATATGCTGGAGTTTGTTTTTGGATGAGCAAGGAGCATTTTTCTTGAAAACCTCCCAAACAACATGTGGGGATGTAGGGGTTGTTTGATTTTTTTTTTTTTTTAATAGGCTTTCTGACCCCAAGACTCAACTAATCTCTGCAATTCTCCATCTGTGATCCTTGAAGAGTCTTTGGCCACTCAAACTTTCCTCCTCACCATCCATTAAGACAATATAGACACACGTCCTCTTCCTGGCAGATTCGTAACATCTTTAGTTGATTATAACTTCTTAATTATTGCCCTGATGGTCAAAATGGGGATTTTCAACTCTTTAGCTATTTTCTTACAGCCACTTTCAATTTTGTGAAGCTAAACAATCTTTTGCTGCACATCAGAACTATATCCTTTGGTTTTACTCATTGTGATGGATGATTAAGGGAATTTGGCCTTTGTGTTTCCTCATATTTAAACTCCTGTGAAACAAGAAGTCATAGCTGGACAATTTCATGTTCCTAGTCACCCTGGTGTGCTAAAAAAAAGGTAAATATTAATGGGAATATACTTCAGAGATTTTTTATTCATAAAAAATTCTAGGGGTATCAATAATTGTGGCCAACGTGTTTTGGAGAAAAACATTTATTTCAAGATCAAAAGGATAAACAATGCAGATTTATTTTTTACAGCCATTTTTGATCGTATTTACCAGGGGTATGATTAATTCTGAGCACGACTGTGTATATATATATATATATATACACACACACACACACAAAAACAAATAAATAAATGAGCTGGACAGTGACTCTCTTTTAGAGCTGCTGTACAACCAAAACAATCTTTGTATTTATTTCCTATTATCACCGTAAAGATGCTTTGAAACTATCTGCATTGTATAAAGAGCTATATGAATGAAGGTGACTTGACTTGACACACCATTTGTACTTTGTGTATTTTGTTTTTTTGTTTTCCTGAGTTGAGTTTGTTGTCATGAGTGTTAATTTGAATTAATCATTCAGTTTAGGTGTGTCCTTAATTATCCTTGTTTTGTTGGTGTTCTTAAGTTTCTTTGTTTCTGTTCATTGCTGTTGGGTCTTTTACTGTATATGGTTAGGTTAGGTTGTGTTGGATTGGTGTTCTCTATCTGTGAATATACCTTTGGATTTATTAAGGACTGCCTGTTTCCCTTCATCTTCGTGTTCCTGTGTGTTTGCAACACAGCGCTGTGACATTAGAGATGCCAGTCAATATAAAATTCATTATTATTGATGATATACCATATCAGGTTTAATCATCCAAGTGGATGCTGCACACTGGTGGTGGTTGAGGAGAGATCCCCTGATATGATTGTGAAGCGCTTTGGGTGTACAGTAGTACATATGAAAACGCTGTATAAATGCCTCATTCATTCATTAATTCATTAGTTAATCATAAACTAATAATGAGTAATACTTTTACAGTAATTAGCTCAATTACTATTCATTTTTACATAGAGTTTCTTACTTTTCAAGTTCTATAATTTTGATGTTATGAACAAACATGAATCAACAATGAACAATAAAATATTTATAAAATAATATTATAATTATGCTAATAAATGCTCTAAAAAACTTGCTCACTGTTAGCTCCTGAAAGCTAATGCATCAACTAATATTAACAACTTTTTTTGTAGATTGAATGCAATACTTTATTAGCTGCTTTTGAATTAATTAATCAATTGATAAATACACACACACACACACACACACACACACACAAACACATCTCCAGCAACCCATGACATTGCTGACTGGTCATGTTTATATGCGTGACTCCATGAAAACACTGTACCTGAACAGCTGAGTAACTAGGTTAAACTAAAGTGAAAATATAAAAACACAATGTTTTGTAGGACACAGGACAAGCATTCTTGTCATTATGATGTTTAAAGTATTACCAACCCTTGGGCGTTAGTCATCATGTGGAAATGCATTCATCAGTTTCCATTACTTCTCAGATGATAACCTGAATAGCACTCAAAACTAGAGCTCAGACACAGCTCTCCCACGAACACAAGTTCCCAAATATTTTATTCCAGCAAGGTCCGTGTAATGTAATGCAATTGGGGATTAGAAAGATTTATCGGCCCACGGGACTCCTCATGTAGCCTGCATGTTTGTATTTATTTTATTTTAGCATTCTGTTGAGCAATAAGTATAATGCCTATTTATGAATATATTTGTCAACTGTGTCATATTTAATAAATTATAAATATGACCACAACTTTGCTGAAAACCCTGTTGTACACAAACTACTTCATGCCTTCTGTCCTCAGATAGATTTTTTGCTAAGAAATCTTTAATGACTTTTATAAACTGAACATTTACTGAACTGAAGCAACTTGGGTTTACTTGATTAATCATACATAATTTTTTAATGTTAAGAATGAAATTCTTTTTACATTTTTTCATGTTAATGCAAATGTCAAATATGACAGAACAGGCTTTTGGGAAACATTTATTTGTCCCTTACAATAAATTGCTTGTATGTGTCATAGTTATGTTATGTTTCATTGTGTTTCCCCTGTGACCTAGTTCTGTTTGATTAGTCATTTACTTCAACTCATTAGTTCCTCTCGTTTACTTCCTGTAAAAGTACTCCCTGTTCTGTTCAGTTCTTTGTCCTGTCTCATCTGTTAAGTGGATGTGTTCCCCGTGTTTATACCCCATCTCCTAAATTATTTAATTAAAGACTATTTCGTTGTACTCTTCGTTATATCCAGCCAGTCGTGACAGAAGACAGGACTGTAACAGAGTTTTTCTTTTTGCGGTGATTTAGAGTGAATTGTGGTGTTCTTCCTGTTGTCTTGATACCACACGTCATATATTGTATAATGACCAACCACAGTTTGTTTTGGTTTTATGTGCCATTTAGGCAAGGGTAAATCCGACTGCACAATTTTAGACCAATGTGAGGAAAAAAGTAATGGTGAGGTTAGTCTCTATAAAATGAGTATTAGGCTAATTGTCATGAAATATGTGAGGGGTACAACCAGGGTAAAAGGCCCCTTTGATTTGATTTTCCCCTAAACCACTAGATGGCACAAAAACTTGCTGTAGCACTTTCCAAAACATCTGCTTTTTAGGATGCATTTAGAAATCAAGGGCAGCAGCGCAAAGTTCTGTGCTAATTTGATCTAATATTTTATGTTTTTTATGCAGATGCAGAGATATCCATTATTTGCCATTTCTTAATTCTAATGAAAATGTTAGATCTGTAATATTTGGTAGGCTACTTAAGCTGTGCAAATAAAATATAGAAAGCAGTTAGTAATTTTTTCAGACCAGCTTGCCCTATAGTGGACAATCATGACAATGTGTGCGTGCGTGCGCATACTTATGTCACTTTTGGGTACATTCACCAGGATACACCAGTAAACTGAGGACCACCTTAAAAATGTAGGATATTTTGTATGTCCTCATTTGTTTGACTATATAATGGCATTCAGCATGCTCTAAAATGGTGACCGGACTTAAATCACTTTTAAGTGAAATTTAAATCTGTCAATGTGGATGTGATGATTTATACATCTGTGTTAATTCAATAAAAATATACAAGCCACAAAAAGATGTCACTTGCTTTTATGAGTGATGTGATTTGTTTTAAGAGTTTTCTCCTTGCGTTCTGCCGTTTCCTCTCTATAGCTGAAATACAAAAACTAGCATGAAATACATGTTAAAGCAGAAATAAAAAAGCTGTAAAGTAATCTCTGGTTTAAACTCGCTCGCTCCCGCACTTTCATGCATGCTCAGTCCTCTCCGCATTGGATTGTGGGAAATAGTGCTTCAGCAAGTGTACATCAAATGTACACTCATATTCAGAGAGGATTGTGGGTAAAAGTAGTGAACGAATGTAGGGAATGATGTCGTTCACTCAGAATTCAGACACCACTACAAAATGGCTGACACCCAATATAGTGCACTATATAGTGGATAGGGAGCGGTTTCAGACACAGCTAACAACTGTATTGCAAACCCCTCCATGAGTTTTTCCCTGAACGCCGCCCCTCCCCCACCCACCGCAAGAGCAGGAGTCTACATAAGCAAACATAAGTTCACAACACAACGGAAAATATACAACACAACGAAATAAAGCCGCAACACAACGGAAATGCTCCCGACCACAGTGGTCGGGAGCATTTCCTTTGTATTGCGGCTTTATTTAAATATATTTAATAATACTAATAATAAAATTAGTTTTCCATGCCACTGTTCTATAGAGTCAGCAGTCTAAAAAACATATCAACACCACGATTAGTTTTAACAGTATGTAGCTAACCATTGAATAACGACATTTATTAATTCAAAATCACCTACGTGCATTAGGCTATAGCTGCATATTTATAGCCTACTCTAATGCTTTGACGTGCTACCACAGCGCATGATCCCTAAAGGAATGTAGTTCAAAGTAGTCGATTGCCAAGTTCACGCGCGTGATCATAGGTAACTAAACCTATGCGCGTGAACTCGACAATCGACTACTTTGGACTTCAACCGAAAACAGGATGTAAATACAGGTATTTGCGCTGGCTTAAATAACATCATTTTTATCCATTTCTTTCACATCTACTGCAGTCAAATTCACTCGTGTTCACTCTGAAGGAATCACTCACATGACCTGTGCACTTGTAATGACACATCAAGGATGTTAAGAGGCTAAAAGCAGGTTTAAATATTGCCCCATTGAAGTCAACAGGGTGCAAATTTAAAACAGAGGATAACACGGTGTAGGCAACACCGATTTTTGTCGTTGTTATCTGTATTGACAGCACTCCAAATTGACAAAAAAAAAAATGAGCTCAATGTTAAAATTGACCGGAGTTCTCCTTTAAGAACCATTTGCGGATGGAGTAGTGGTTGTGCGATCACCGGGACGTCGATCCTGTCTGGTGGGGTGAATTGTTGCAGGATTAGTTTCCTAATTAAATTGGCAACCCGTGGTACTTACCGAATGGCAATCGCCTAATTAGGTCCAGGTGTGCTATAGGTGCGTGTATAAAGAATGTTTCTCAATGTTTCATCACGCAGAAGCCAAGTTGTGCCTCCATCTCTGCTGTTATAACTTCAGGTGAGTTTGAACCGTGTTTAAGATATGGCTGATAAATTAAGTAACTTGATCAGTAACCTGAACAGTCCTGAAACAAATAGTGAGACAGAAGAGAGCAAACGCTGTAAGCGGCTTTGCTTTGAAGACCTCACTAAGAAAGACCTAACATTACAAAAATGGTTAGTCAGGGTTTTGATTCCGGTTGGAAAGTTAAACAACAACTTGACTGGCTACAAACAAAGAAAGAACCTGAAAAATTTAATTGCTTACGATGATTACAAAAAGCAAGTAAAGGTTTTATTTAATTAGGTTTTGTTAAATATTATTATTTATTTAATTAATTATGGGTTGGGATCATTTCCCTGGACAAGTGTGACTAAAGTTAAAGGTCCCGTATTATGCAAAATTCACTTTTGCATGCTGTTTGGACATAAATGTGTGTTGGCAGTGTGTGTACACAACCAGCCAATAGTGATACAAATCCACTCACTCCTTTTTTATTAATCCCCATAAATCATCAGCACTGTCTCCCAATGACCTGTTTTCAGAATGCTGTTTTAGTGACGTCACTACAGCCACAGGCCCCGCCCACGAGTGTTGACAGACACTGCTGTTTCAACATAGACCCGCCCTGATCGAGTTCACAGCTGCTGCACTGACGAGAATGTCTCCCAAGCGTTGTAGGTGTTGTGTGGCTGGAAGTATTAATCCACATAGCTCTCTCTATTTACTCCCGAAATCTGAGGCAGCCGCTGAAGACGAGGTGGAATTATTTTGTTTTTAAAGAATATGCTCCCTCTCCCTCAACTCTACCGAAATTTGTTTAGCCTATGTACTTGCGCACTTCTTATAACTTAGGCTACTGTGTTTACTCAGCTCTTACGGTGATTTTATAAAGTAAAACTGACGCTTCATCTTTTGTGTGATGTACAATAAACTTTATTAAACTCATCAGCATATGTTTGATCATCATTCGGACCTGGTCCGAAACAGCAGACTTGTAACGTTAGGCTATTAATAATGGATACATACAAGCAGATGACAAATACGTTATAACCGTAATTAAACTACTAAACTATACCTGTTCCATCTCTATACAGCACTCTCACTCTGTAGGCATTATTGTCCGACTCGAAATGAACACCGTTACTGAGAGTTTCTGATATTATCATCATTCCGTGAGATGAAATTGTCCTGAGAGACTGAGCGCGAGCTCATGAAGCTCCACCCCCTGTGCCGTCCAGCAGCAGCTTATTTGCATTTAAAGGGCACACACTTATACAGCGCGTTTTTCTGAGCCCCACAAAATGACAATTTAAACATGCTGTAAAAAATTATCTGTTGGGTATTTTGAGCTAAAACTTCACATACACACTCTGGGGACATAAGAGACTTATTTTACATCTTGTGAAAAGGGGCATAATACGGGACCTTTAAACTGAAACTTTGTGAAAACCCATTCGAAAATTTAGTGTTTCCGTGCTGCTTATGAAAATTAATGTGCTGCCAATTATAATGATGGAGATTATGATTTGGCTATTGTGATTGAATCCGCCACTGGTGGACTGTCAAAATAATACAGAGAACTGCTTATCAGTGGCTCTGTTTACATTCCTGCCCACTCAGAAGGTAAGAAAGAATGTTATAAAGTGACAGAAATTTCTGGTGTTAATGTGGGTTTGAAAGTAGATCAGTGTTTAATATGATGATATTAAAGTTTTTGTATGAGAAAGAACATAAGAGATAAAAATAAGGTCAAAAGATTGAAGTCTTAAGGAAATCTTTTTGAAGGGAAGATCTATAATTTTTTTTTATAAAAAGTGAATGGATAAATGCAGGTTGATGTACAATTACAGAAAATGACTCCAACACTTGTGAGTTGCAAAAATATATAAAAATGCTGTTTTTTTGAAAATGCATATCATTTCTGGCAAAGATGTCTTAAGTTGGGCTAGAGTTAAAAGATTGTAGATACAGGCTGATGTTATGAGAATGCATTGCACCAGTCCTGAATGCCTCAGAGTCTCTCTCTCATTCAAAGTTAGCTGAAAGCTATCTGAGCCTGTGCCATAAGTGATTAATATGCTATTTTAAAGCACAGTGTTCCAGTAGAAAATCATATACACAGAGATGTTAAAAGAAATCATGCTACAGGCAGTTCAGATTTCATACATTTAGAGGGCAATTTGTATTGAAATGTTACAAAAGTAGTAAAAGTTGTAGTAAAAGTAAAACTGAATGATTTTAAGAAGTCTGTAAAATAATGATACAGACCTTAAACGATAGAAGTGACATTTTTGACTAGTCTAATCTTAGTCTCCAGTCTCCACCATGATACAGGGCTGATGGCTCCGGCTACAGATGTAACGGTACACTGAATTGGTTGTGGTAACTAAATTGACTGAGTATAATCTCAGCACTGAGATTTTGCTGATTTGAAGATGTTTAACAGAGGTTAGCGATTAGGCTAAAAACTGTTGTTATTAACCTGTTTCCCTGTTTTAACACTATAGGCAACCCCAATGGCTCTGGTGACTATTGAATGCGCCTTCCCTAAGCTCGAGAAAACACCTGATTCTGTTGAAGAAAACTGTCAAAGTTTCCATAGTGGGAAAGAGCGGTTATCAGTGTGCACGAGGTGATTTCTGAACGACGGGTTAGATTCTCTTTGGCCAAACAGAGGGCAACATAAGGCAGGGGGTTACCGTCGGCACTTGGCATCTACCCTGAAGGGAGGTGTTTTATGTGAGATGGGTATGAGAATGGAGCGGATTACTGTGAGGCCAGCAGCATCATGGATGAGCTGTGAGAAGTTACAGCAGTCTGACCCAGAAATGTTCCTCCACACCACTCACCAGAAACCGCATTGCTTGGATGGCTTGTTTTTCAATGTGACAAGTGTCCACAACTTGCAACTATGCCAGGGGACAACACCCTGAAGAAAAGGAGATTATAGATAGAGCTATGGGGGAATGGGCTTTCAAAAACCAGCTGAGACCATGAGGTGATTGTCATTATTTGTTGTGGAGACAGTAACAAAACATTTTATGATGTTGGTTGCCTAATGGACAATAAAAATGTGTAGAAGTGTTGATATTGAACTAATATGTCTCTATCATAGCGTAGGCTACCTTATACGCTGAGTTTCTGTTAATGGATTCAGGCGCTGGCGCCTCCGTGTAGTGATTATGTCTGCTATATTTACTTTTTATTTATTAAATCCAGGAAATTGTATAATGAAACACTGATTAAAAGTAAGATACAATTAATACAAAACTAAATTCGCTTTAAAGAAAGGCTTTGTGCTTTCTGTTTGAGGTCTCTGTGAAAGTTTTAAAAATGATAAAAACAACCCAGCTGACTTTTCTAAAAACAAGTTAATAATGAACAGACATGCTTTGAAATTGGTTAAGAGACCATGTAAAATTTGGTAAAACGTAAAGAAAAATGTGAAGTATATATTTTTAAAGCTAACTGCTAAAGAAAACCTCGACTATGAGCGGTTTATATTGATGTGTGTCTGGTATGAGTGTGTGTGATGGTGACAGCACTTTATGTCTTGTATGCGTTATTTTGGGGTACTATTCTTTCCAGATTTTGTGGATATCGTGTCATTAACCTCTTGAGTAAGTGTTTTATAATTACAGATGGTTAAGTGAAACGACAAACTTTAAAGGAGATGATCATTCAAAAAATGAGTTAATCTGATGAAAAGATGATTCAGAACATGGGGCAAGCTTTAATTGGATTGGTTTTCCAGCTCGGTCTGTTACTGGTAATTATGACTATTTTTGTAATTTATGATGTTGATCTGAATTACTCTCTTGATTAGTGTATTTATGTAAATTGGAATTGTGAAGTTAAAGATTGCCGTCCATTATAGGGTAAAAAGTATTGCCCTAATTCAGCTGAGGGTCTCAATTTAAATAGACAAGTTGGGATCATAATGGTAAACTTAAAAATAGACTTGACGGCAGAGAGACAAAGTGACACATTGGCTAAGTCACTATCGAAATTATCCAGAGAGCTCCCTCACTTTTATGAAAGGCAGATGGGCGAACAAAGGAGGAGTGAATATGAGTTGTAAAAAAAAGGTTTTATTTCTTAATCCATTGTCATACATAAGTGGATGTATGACATTAGATGTCTAAGAGAGCTACAATTTATGTAATAAATGTTGAAGGAGAAAGCAGCTATATGGCTGTCTGGGTTGAGATCTGAGTAACATAATATTTTGGTTTGTGAAAACAGTAGAAATAAGTGGACGTATCGCCTGCGATAATTAATGCGATACGGCTCAGCTTGTCAGTAGGGCTGAAACGATTAGTCGACATTGTCGACAACGTCGACATTAAAAAATTGTCGACAAATATCTTTGTTGTCGAGTAGTCGTTTGATCCCACGTGACCTAATGTAAGGGCCTGCAATATCGCGATTTGACCGCTACGGCGCTGTAGCGCTAGAGTGTAATGCAGCCGTTACAAATGCTATTGCGGTAGAAGAAAACACAGCGCGAATTATGACGGAGTGCAAACGAATCCGAACTAGCAAGGTGTGTGAAAGTTCTCTTACGAGAGGTTCTCTCGTATTGCGTAGTTGCTACGCTACGGGAAAGCCTTTCTTTCTCGAGATACTGAAGCCAAAAATTATCCTTAATTTTTATAATCTTGTCAACGCAGTGCGGCAGCCTGCAGACCTAGGGCGAGCTACTAGCGTGCCCATTGGCTGCCCTGCGGCAACTGCAGCAGCCTACCGCTGAGCCCTTGGCGTGACGTCACGACCAATGAGCGCGCTTGGCGCGCTTACTGCGTCACAGCCCGCGAAAAGGGGGGTGTGGCTTAGCGTATATAAACGGGGCTCGGAGGCTGCTTCTCTGATTTCTGTCTTTTCAGCGAAGCTCTTCGCATCGCTGCTCTCTGAGGAAGCCGCCGTTGAATCAAGCGACCAGCACGCCGAGGATCTCAGCCTGAGGACGCCGGCCGCCTTCGCCGCCTTCAGCCTTCCCTGCCTGCTTCGCTATCCGGCGAATATATCCTTTACTGCTCTGTGTTGTATGTGTGTGTGTGTTCGCCCCGCGACACACTTTGCATCTAAAAGAGCGCGAGGCGTTGTTGCAAATGCCTCGCTCATCCTGTGGCTCGTGCAGAGCCTCGCTCAGCGACGGAGACCGCCACGTGGTCTGCGCTCTCTGCCTGGGCCTCGACCACGCAGCCCGCGCCCTCTCCACGGGCGGCTGCGAACAGTGTGAGGACTTGCCGATGTCGACCCTGCGGGCTCGACTCGCCATGTTTGATGATCCTCCACCTTCCCCGGCTGCCTCTTCAGGGCCGCGAAAGAAGAAACGCCGCTCTCAAAGGCCTCCCGAGCCGGTGGTTATAGCTGAGCGCTCGCCGGAGCCCCTCCCGCGAGCCTCGCTCTCTCCTTCTCCCCCGCCCTTCACCGACGCGCAGCGGCCGGCCACTGCCTGCACTGCCGTCGCCTTAGGGGATGAAGCAGATGACGCCGCTGACAGCTGCTCTCTGCTTGCTTCGGACAGCGAGGAGTGGTCGGGCTCTCACCGCTCCGCCTCCTCGACTCCAGAGTCTGGCAGGTCCCGCTCCAGTGTTGACGCGGAGCTTATCCGCCTCCTCACCAAAGCGGTCGACCGACTGGGATTGGACTGGTCCCCACCCAAGGAGCCCGCGCCGAACCGACTCGACGGTTGTTTTCTGCCTAGCCGCCGCCAAGCGCCAGCCTCTAGGTCAGCACCCTTCCTGCCCGAGCTCCATGCGGAGCTATCGAAGTCGTGGAACGCGCCCTTCTCCGCTAGACTCCGCTCATCTGTCTCCTCGGCCCTCTCCCAGGTGGACGGGGCCGCCGAGAAAGGATATACCGGCATCCCTTCCGTTGAGGAAGCGGTGGCAACGCACCTTTGCCCGCCGTCTGCTAGATGGCGCTCAAAGTCTGCCCTGCCGTCCAAAGCCTGCAGGACCACATCAGCTCTCGCCGGCCGCGCATTCGCCGCCTCCGGCCAAGCTGCTTCCGCCCTGCACTCGATGGCTGTTCTCCAGATCCTGCAAGCCGACCTCCTCCGCGAATTGGACGAGAAGGGCTCGGATCACACAGCCTTAACAGATCTGCGCAGCGCGACGGACCTTTCGCTCCGCGCTACCAAAACCGCTGCACAAGCCATCGGCAGATCCATGGCCGCGCTCACCGTCATCGACAGACACTTATGGTTGACGCTGGCGGATATGAGTGAGTCAGAACGCGCTGTTTTCCTCAACGCCCCGCTCTCGCCCACTGGCCTCTTCGGCTCTGCGGTCAGCGGGATTGTGGACCGCTTCTCTGAAGTACAGAAGGCGTCGCAGGCTATGAATCTCTTCCTGCCCCGCCGCTCGAGCCCAGCCGCAGGCCGCTCTCAAGCTCAGCCTCCTGCGCGCAGCTCCACACAGCGCTCGTCTCGGCCACCAACTGCTTCGCAGCGACGCCAGGGCGGCCGCCCTAGGTCGCGCTCAACCAGCCGTCACAGACCGCCGCCCCCCCGGGGTCCGCGTCCCAAGATAACGCTGAAGTCTGAGCCCGCGAAGTCCTCCTAGCACCCGCAGGGAGGAAAAGATGGCTGAGTCCCGCTGCGGCCGGACCGCCATCAAAACGCCCAGCTCTGTCAGTCCCCTCAGTACAGGCTACTGCAGCAGCTTACACCGCAGCCAACGAGCCAGTAACACCACTCGCTCGCCTGCACACAAACGCCGTTTTTACGGCGGCCCAAATAAATCTCAGAAAGAGTGTAAATTCGGGTTTTCCGGCTCCGGCCGAAGGTGTTGTAAGTGCAGAAAATGTGCCCACTCCCACGTGCTCACTGCTTCACACAAACACGGTCCCCATGGTAACGCGCTCAGAGCGCTCTCTCATAAAGCGGTCACACACCGCTCGAGTACTAAGTGTAGTAAATGTGCCCACAACTCTGTGCTCACATCTACCTGTAACTCGCTCTGTCACTCGGTTACCCCGGGCAACAACGGCTCAGGCCGAGAGTATTATAAGTGTAGAAAATGTGCCCACTCCCATGTGCTCACTGCTTCACACAAACAGGGTCCCCATGGTAACGCGCACAGAGCGCTCTCTCATGAAGCGGACGCAAGCCGCTCGAGTATTAAGTGTAGAAAATGTGCCCACAGCCTTGTGCTCACACCTACCCGCTGTTCGCTCTGCCAGTCAGTTACCTTGGGTCACAGACCCTCTAAAGCTCCCAAACACTGGCCATGTCATAAGTGTAAACTCTGCGCCCGCTCACGAGCACGCGCACTCACTTTTAGACATTATAATCCCCACGCCACTCTCGCGCCTGGGATGTTTGACAGCAAATCACGCTCCATCCGATGGGACCGAGCTACTGAATGCTGTTCAGTCGGCCAATACTGTTTACCAGCCCCCGTGTTCGAGCACCAGCGGCGCGCACGCCGCTCCATCCTCTCTGATACAGGTTCCCCATCCCGCGCAGCGCGGCGATCTGAACCCAGAGACCATTCGACCCCTAGCTATGCATGCGAAAGCATGGGAAGCGATTCAGGGCGCGTCAGAATGGGTGCTGAATACCATAAAACACGGCTATTCGCTTCAATTCGCTCGTCGCCCTCCGCGCTTTACAGCACAGACGGAGACGAGAGTGAGTTCAGAAGCTGCGCACCTGCTTCAAGCAGAAATAGCGAAGCTGCTGCGCAAAGGGGCTATAGAACAGGTTCATCCTTCTCTGAGCGAGTCGGGCTTTTACAGCCGCTACTTCCTCGTACCCAAGAAGGACGGAGCGTTAAGACCTATTTTAGATCTGAGACATCTGAACAAAGCCCTCATGAGACGGCCGTTCAAAATGATCACAACCAGAAAAATCCTCGCGCAGATTCGCCCAGGAGACTGGTTTATCTCTCTCGATCTAAAAGACGCATACTTTCAGATCCAGATAACTTCCCGTCACAGGCCATTATTGAGATTCGCCTTCAACGGTCGAGTATATCAGTACACAGTCCTGCCCTTCGGCCTGTCTTTGGCACCCCGTACATTTACGAAATGCATGAACACAGCCCTTGCTCCCCTGAGAAAACAGGGAATGCGAATACTGAATTATCTGGACGATTGGCTTATTCTAGCGCAGTCAGAGACGGAACTTGTGTCTCACAGAACAGCGCTTCTCAGCCATTTGGAGGAGCTGGGTCTCTCGGTCAACTGGACCAAGAGCTCGCTATCGCCCCGTCAGTCAATTTCCTTTCTTGGAATAGAACTGGACTCGGTGGCTATGACGGCCAGACTGTCGGAGCAGCGCGCGCGCCGCATCCGCCTCCTCGCCGCATCCCTCCAAATAGGCAGCCGGGTTCCGCTGAGGACATTCCAGCGTATCTTGGGGCATATGGCCTCAGCTGCAGCAGCGCTCCAGCTGGGCTTACTGCGCATGCGCCCGCTTCAACGCTGGCTGAAAGCGCGCGTGCCCCACCGAGCCTGGGCGGCCGGCGGCTTGCGAGTCAGAGTGAATCAGGGCTGCATTTCAGCCCTGCAGCCCTGGCTGGCAGCCGAATGGTATCTCACGGGAGTGACTATGGGAGTGATTTCACACCGGAAAGTTGTCTCGACAGACGCTTCCAACCTAGGTTGGGGAGCGCTCTTCGAAGGCAGACCGGTCTATGGCCGCTGGTCAGACCAGGAGAATCTCCTACACATAAACTGTCTAGAGATGCTCGCGGTCGAGAAAGCGCTCAAACACTTCCTCCCATTCCTCCACGGTCACCATGTTCTAGTCCGCACGGACAATACATCGGTAGTGGCCTATGTGAATCGCCAGGGCGGTGTCAGATCAAAGACGCTCTGCACCCTGGCGGAACGCCTCCTCGTGTGGGCTCAGCACTCTCTGCGCTCGCTGAGAGCCGCGCATGTGCCTGGCCACCTGAACGAGGGTCCCGACAGACTGTCCAGGGACAACGTTCCCCCTGGGGAGTGGTCTCTACACCCCCAAACAGTCCAGTCACTGTGGCGCCGTTTCGGCAAAGCGAAAGTCGACCTTTTTGCGTCAAAAGACAACGCTCATTGCCCAGAGTTCTTCTCGAAGAACGAGGACGCGCTGGCCCAGACCTGGCCCAGCGGCCCGTTGTACGCTTTTCCCCCGGTCTCTCTGCTGCCTCAGGTCATCGAGAGAATCAGGGAAGCGCGCCACTCAGTGCTCCTCATAGCCCCATGCTGGGAGAACCAAGCTTGGTTCCCGGATCTAATACAGCTGGCAGACTCAGCCCCCTGGCCGATACCGGTGAAGAGAGACCTTCTCTCTCAAGCCCGCGGCTCGATATGGCATCCCCATCCAGAGCGCTGGTCTCTGCATGCGTGGAGCCTCAACGATTACACGCTGATCTGCCAGACGGGGTCATGAACACGATCATACAATCTAGAGCCCCCTCTACGAGGCGGCTCTACATGTCGAAATGGTCAGTGTTTAACAGATGGTGCACTGCTAAGGGGCTCAATCCACAGACATGTGGGGTATCGCGAATTCTGTGTTTCCTTCAAGAGCTACTGGACGCGGGCAGGTCCCCCTCCACGCTCAAAGTCTATGTTGCGGCCATTTCAGCGCTCTCTGTTTCAGAGCGGGGCCGCGCATTAGGAAGGAACGAGTTCGTCATCCGCTTCCTTAGGGGAGCCAGGAGGATGAACCCCCCGCGACCCCCCGCGGTTCCTATGTGGGATCTTTCTCTGGTCTTGGAGGCCCTGAGAGCGCATCCCTTCGAACCCTTGGAAACTGTGGATATGAAATACCTCACGCTCAAAACCGTTTTTCTGATAGCACTGTCTTCAGTCAAACGAGTGGGAGACCTTCACGCGTTATCTATTAACGCCGCGTGCCTCGAGTTCGGACCTAATGACTCCAAAGTCATTCTCAGACCGAGGCATGGGTACGTTCCCAAAATTTTGGGCACTCCCTTCAGAGCACAGGTCATTTCCCTCTCAGCCCTGCCAACGCATGGCAGCGAGGCCGATGGTAATCTCCTCTGCCCGGTCAGGGCGTTGAGAAACTACATTTCACGGTCCGCCGCTTTCAGGCGCTCGGATCAGCTCTTTGTTTCGTTTGGTGGGCGCACCAAGGGTCTCGCCGCCTCGAAACACAGCCTGTCCAGATGGATAGTGGACGCTATTGCTGTGGCTTATGCGTCTAAAGACCTGCAGTGCCCATTGGGCATTCGAGCTCACTCCACCAGAGGCATGGCCTCGTCGTGGGCGTGGTCCAGCGGGATTCCCATTCATGACATTTGTGCAGCGGCAGGCTGGGCCTCCCCCTCTACATTTGTTAGGTTTTACAACCTGGATGTTCCCGCCTTGCAGGCGAAAGTGTTATCAGTCTAAGTCTCGCGTATGCCGGCCCACTATCTGTGCGCGGGCTACGGTGTGTGATTTAGCTCTACTGGTTGAGCTGCACTATGCAGGGAATTGTCAGTTCGGACCGGCCGTGCCGCTCCTAAACCCCCTAGTGTGTGCTTATGTACGGCGCTAGCCCTCTTTAGGCCGCCCGGCTCTCCGCTATCACGTTCCCCGGGCTCTCCCTGGGACTCATTCAGTGGATGCTGGGCGCGCACGGCGTTGACAAGGGCGTTCCCGTAGCGTAGCAACTACGCAATACGAGAGAACCTCTCGTAAGAGAACGTTTCGGTTACTCACGTAACCTCTGTTCTCTCTAGAAGAGGGAACGAGTATTGCGTAGCCCGCCGTGCTCGCGCCACGAGCTCATTTCGCTTCATGCGACAGAAACCAGAGAAGCAGCCTCCGAGCCCCGTTTATATACGCTAAGCCACACCCCCCTTTTCGCGGGCTGTGACGCAGTAAGCGCGCCAAGCGCGCTCATTGGTCGTGACGTCACGCCAAGGGCTCAGCGGTAGGCTGCTGCAGTTGCCGCAGGGCAGCCAATGGGCACGCTAGTAGCTCGCCCTAGGTCTGCAGGCTGCCGCACTGCGTTGACAAGATTATAAAAATTAAGGATAATTTTTGGCTTCAGTATCTCGAGAAAGAAAGGCTTTCCCGTAGCGTAGCAACTACGCAATACTCGTTCCCTCTTCTAGAGAGAACAGAGGTTACGTGAGTAACCGAAACGTTTCACAAAACTTCAAACCAAGAATGCTGTCGTGTGCAATACATGCAAGGCGTAACTTGCTTTTCACGGGAGCACAACATGCATGTTAAAGCACTTAAAGAGGAAAAACCCGGCACGAGACGAGCCGGTGAGAGGTGAATGTTCTCCAGCTGGAGCTAACGTAAATAACTAGCTATAATTACAGTAATGTGATGATTATTTTTGCATAGAATAAAGCTTGATCGAGCTTAGGAGTCAGGGCTGTGTTTATTATTGTAACTATTAGTTATTACAGTCTTATCACTTGCCTGTATTTTGTTCCATATTCATGAAGACTTACAAAAAGAGATGTTATGAAGAATATCATGTCAGTTATTTTTTTATACTGTAAATTAAAAGGTGAATGAGAATGTCTCTGTCAGCTCAGCTGTCAATTTTTTTTAAAATTGTGTTCTTATAATAATTGTTTGCAGTTTAAGTTTGTCTGTAATGCAGCTGATAATTTTTTTTTGTTTATTTTTTTCTATTGAAAGAGAACCGAATATTTAACCAATGCTTTTTGCATTTGTGTGTGATTTGAGTTGGACAGAAATCTGAAAACTTAAAGAGAATGACCGGTTTAGTTGGCTCAAAGTTCATTAAAACAACCATTTCAAAAGCTGAAGTGATTTTCTTTTTTTATATTATAGTTAGAATATGTATAACTCAGTGTTTTAACTAATTGAAAAGGCTGAATAATCGTTCCAAACTTAGTGATTAGTCGGCGAAATAATCGACGATTAGTCGATTAATCGTTCTAATAATCGTTAGATTAATCGATTATCAAAATAATCGTTTGTTGCAGCCCTACTTGTCAGTGAACTACGGCTCTGTATAGTAAATGCCGCTCCATCTGAAAGCAGGTGATGGCGATTTACTACTAATCAAGGAACCGGCTTTACTGACGAGATGCGCATAACAATGTCATGCGATATATCGCCCAGCCCTACTTCAATGTAGGGGAGCGTGGGGCACAACCTAACAAGGGGCTAGTTGTAACACGCTTGTTTTAAATACTTCCGCACATGCTTGGATGACGAAACTTTGTGTATTTACTAGTTGCCATATCAACACTATATAGAAAAAAAAAATCCGCCAAAATTATTTATTTTTTTGGAAGATATCCATAGACATTTATTAAACCATAGCAAAAGTAAATTTTAATTTTTCATCTCTATTTTTTGTTTATTTAAAATAAGACAAATCTGATATTATTTTAATCTCCAAGATGTTATTTAACAGTTGAGATAGTTATTTAATGCTTCGCTAACTAGCAGAAGACACTAGCAGGGTTTAAATCCCAGTTGTGCAGGCAGGGGCATGTTGTAACACTGCGTTACAATGTGCCCCTATTAGAAATATGCTATTATATTCTATACTTTTATTAATTTTATTGAGAAAACGTGAGAAAAAGGTGAATGAGAGTCAATGTTCAGAAATTACTAATTATTTATTTGTTTTGAACTATGTTGTATAGCTGTGTTTTCATGTGTTCGTAGTCAAAACTCAAAAATGAGTTTATATTTAATTATTAAAAATTGCCATTATTTTATATGAAAAAGTTAATACTTGTATTTTATTTAGAAAATATTTTAGTTTGCCGTGTATATTTTTTATATTATTATTATTATAGATCATATTATTAGATCAGATAACATTTTAAGCTGTCATATGGTCATGTTACAATGTGCCCCTCTCATGTTACAATGTACCCCACCTATGGGGCATGTTGTCACATTTCACTTCCATTTTTTCGGGGTATATCAAGAAAAAAGTATATACTGTATTAATAAAACAAAAACACATAATTGTACTAGACATGTGGGAAATTAATGTGGGAAAAAAGAAATACTCTGAACCATAAGTAGATTTACACAAACTGAGAAAGTCAAAAAGCGTTACTTTGTGCCCCGCTCTCCCCTATCTGATACAGTGATTATAATCAAGGAATTAACCAATAGTTGAATGACTTCTTTAGGCTTGTGAGATTTTACTTTATTATAGAAGTTACCAGTGTGATTACTGAAACGTTATTTTCATGTATTCTCTAATGTCAGTATTTGATATCTGAATGCAGTAACAGTGCTTGCTCATTTAGACCGGCTTCCAGAAATTAAATATGGATTTGTTTAGTTTTGGAAAGGTCTTCAACATGCGTCACTACGTCTACTTTTCTAGGGTACCCTCACAACTATGGTCAAAGGGGTCATTGAAGTCTATAGTTTAAGGGACCATTTCTTTGTTAAAGCCTTACTTTCCAGTTAGACTAAAGTGTCCTCTCCTTGAGAGAATGTATTATCTTGATGTTTTGAGACGACTCTCCTGTTTATAGTTAGAGGCTGGTCGAATCCAACCTTGAAAAAGCTGTGTGTCGGTGTGTGTGTTAGTCTTTTTGGTTACAGGTTAAGGAACCACTGGCATTATTGGAGATTGACTGAGTTGTTGTTCTGGACAGGCTGGCACCCAGCAACCCAAATCTGCGACCTGGAAGGTCACGACGTGCCTAACTTCAGGGTCCGAGTATCAGCTGCATAATCGATGTAGATATGCTTCAGTCTATCTGTATATGCGTGGAAAATTACTATGTTTATCTATTTCTTAGCCAATGTGAATCATTTAACCTCAATTCAAAGGGTATAATTGCTGTGATCTTTGTAACAAAGCGTTACCGGACGCTTGTAACCGGAGCCTACGAACTCCTTGTGAGTCTTGAAGCTGACTTCTGCCTGATGAAACTGCAAACTATCTTCAGTGTAACTTTTCTTCAGTTTATTATAATTCTGACTCCGGGTCTTCATTCATCATATTTGGTTCTGGGTCTTTGACTGTAAATCCCCTAACAGTGTCATAGTTATGTTATGTTTAATTGTGTTTCCCCTGTGACCTAGTTCTGTTTGATTAGTCATTTACTTTACCTCCATGGTGTTTATTAATTATCTCATTGGTTCCCTCGTTTAGTTCCTGTATACTCCGTTTTGTTCATTCCTTGTCCAGTCTCGTCTGTACAGTGGATTTGTTCCCCGTGTTTATATCCCATCTCCTGAATTATTGAACTAAAGACTATTTTGTTGTACTCTTCCTCTTTGCGAGCTTATATCCAGCCTCATGACAAAAGTTTTTTTTCTGCGATTTAGGGGGAATTGTGGTGTTCTTCATGTTGTCTTGCTACCACACATTACACGTATATTGTATAATGACCAACCATAGTTTGTTTTAGTTTTATGTGCCATTTAGGCAAGGGTAAATCTGACCACCAGGGTAAAAGGCCCCTTGACTTTATTTTACTCTAAACCACTAGATGGCACAAAAACTTGCCGCAGCACTTTCCAAAACATCCGCTTTTCAAGACGCACGTGGAAATTTGGTTGATCCAAAATTTCACTTTTGTTTTATTTTGCTGGTTATTTCAGGTCTGGATGATTGTTTAATTCTGTCTCATCGATAGTGAAAGAATCTTTTACCTGTCCAACCTGTAATTCTCAAATTACAGGTTTTACCTAATTGTATTTACATTGTTTCTGTGAACAAAAAAAAACATTTCCTGTTTCATAACTGACACATCCATCATGCCAAAAAACAAAAACAAAAAAAAAACAATCCCCTCAAGCAGTGCATTTGATATATGAATATGAGTTTAATGCAGTTCTATCATTCCAACTTTTATAAATCATCAACAAGCACATTTCAAAGTCTGAAATAAACTTTGTTTGTTTGAGATTTGCTCTTTCACTGCTGTGGGTAAGGCATGTGGCATTTGAGAGAGCAAACTGGTATTGTCTAAATGGATTTATATCTTAAGTCAGGTCATTGTTTATGGAGGAGTGCTGGCATCCACAAAAAAATACAATAGAGCTAAAAATATTCACTGAGCTATTTAAATCCTATAAGCTACTACTAACTGATGCAGAGATATCCATTATTTGCAATTTTTTAACTGTAATGAAAATGTGAGATATGTTATACCATATTTGGGACTGAAGCTTTGCAAATAAAATATAGCAAGCAGTTAGTGATTTTTTTCAGACCAGCTTGCCCCTCTAATTGACACTCATGACAATGGCATACTTTGCATGTGGATGAAAAGGTGTGTGCTTTTGCAAGTAAGGTCAGATCAGTGTCTAGTTTCAGATTTTAACCATGTGACTTCTCAGAAGAAGCAAGTAACTGCCCTCTAGTTTTGTGTGTGTGTGATTTAGTGCAAAACCTTTGAACCCATCCCTGAATTCCTGCGCACCTGAGATGTATAAAAGCAGGTGCCCCGGTGCACTTCACAGGTAGAGTGAGGTCGCAGGTACAATGATGTTCTCAGCGCTGTTTTTGAATCTTCTGCTTCTGGTGTCCATTGCTTCAGCAGGACACCATTATGGAGGCTCGGTGACCTTCAGCCCTAAAGGAGCCAATGCAGATGGGAGCATGAGGGTGAGAATTTATTTCTTATTTGCATAGAAAATAGTCCTTCGCACATATGCATAACTAACTTATCACACTTTCTTGCTGAATAAAAAATGCATGGGTAAGATAAATAAAATAAAATAAATTATTGCATCAATGTGAAAAGATGGGGAGAAGCAATCATGGAAATAAATAAGATGGTGAAAGTAACGTAATATTTAAACTTTGGTGAGAACTGGTTAAAATCATGTGATAATATTTATTGGTGAAGAGTATTTCTGACTGGTCTATATCACGCCTAAATATAAAAAAGAAATGCATCATTACGGAAGAAAAATAAAACTCTACAAGTGGTCAAGTGTTCTAAACTCTACAAGTGATCTGCCAACAGGTTGAGTTTCGACTCAAGCGAACCTATGACTCTTGTGGTTATGATTGGTGGTACTGCGCCTCCGGGAATTGTGGCAATGAATACACAAATGGACAAGGTCAAATCGATAGGAGCTCTAATGGTAGAAGTGCTTACACCAACAGCTGGTGCCAAACAGAAACTGTTGTCACAAGAAACATCTATGGAAACACACCCTTTGACTTGCAGTAAGTAATTCAATCAGTTTTGAATCATTTGACAACAACTGAAATATTAAACTGTCCATTAATCATAATCTTCAATGCATCATTCCATCGCAGGGACTCCTCATGCTGCTGGGTGCCCACAGTGAACGGTCTTGATTCTTGGTTCCTCAGGACACATGTAGATCTAGGCATAAGAGCTGATACTAATCAACCCAACCGATCACCTGTCACGACTATTTTACAACTTCTACGGTAACCTTTATTTTTATTGAATGTAGTTTTCCATTAACAAGATTAATAGAAGTAATGAGAATGCAAAAATGACGCATGATCTTTTTTCTAAATTAGTAACAGAAAATCTGATTGTTTTATTTATTTATTTATTTATTTTTTCATTAGTGTTCCCCAAAACTGTCCTCGTACATACCACTTGATGGACTACGACCCAGATGGTGACCAGGTCAGATGCAGATATGGAATTCAGCAACAAGCTGAATGTGCCAGATGTGACCAGCCAAGTGGTTTCAGCATAAATCAAGTAAGAAACAGAAAATAATTTGCTGTAATAACTTGATGTCATTTATTGATGTATATTGGCAATATGAACCAGTGGCGAGGTCAGAAATCTCCATGTGGGTGAATCTTTGTGAAATAGGGTTATAGGCACTGATCATTACATAGATCAGTGGTTATAGGCCTATCTGTGTGATCAATTTATACAAAATATACTGGAAGGGAGAAAAAAAACGTTCTGATAAAAAAAAAGTAGTAAGTCACAAAGTAAACTACCTACTATACAGTATGGGATTTTGGACACAGCTTGTGTCTGTTTAGGACAAACTGATTCACTACAATGAATAGGACTTTCCAATGCTACATAGAAAGAGAGCCATAGGATGAAACGCTGCGCTAGAATGAATCTTTCCAAAGCTAGAAATGAGAGGAGGACAGTTTAAGACAAACTAATTCACTATAATGAATTGAATTTTCAACGCTACATACAAGACAGATCCAGTTTTGTTGGTTACCTCCTCTCACTCAGCAGTAAAGTAATACAAATGCTGCACTAAAAACAGCGCTTGACTATCTTGATCATTAGGATATTCTAGCAGCTATTTTTCATCATTCTGGTGACTGATCCACTCAATAAGTGCTGCTAGAATGTTCTAGAAATAAAACGAAATGAACATTCACTATAATGAACATCTCAATTCTTCATTAGGGTGCCTGTACACTAGACTACAGCTATGCCTACAACACAGGCGTCTATGGATTTGAGATGATTTTGGAGGACTTCCCAAGGAAACACACCACTCTGGCCTATACTGATGGCTCCAGCTCTTACAGATGCTCTCTAAATGGAAGACACAGGAGGTCAATAGGCTCAACAGCATACCCATGGTATTACCAACAAAGTACCACAAATGTACCATGGTGGCAACAGCAACAAACTACATCTTCTGCTTCATGGTGGGCGTGGTGGCAACAGCAACAGCAACAATCAACCATCTCTCCACCTACAACTACACCATGGTTGTGGTGGCAACAGCAACAAACTACAACTTCTTCTCCATGGTGGGGGTGGTGGCAACAGCAACAGCAACAAACGACCACCACTCCACCTACAACTACGCCATGGTGGTGGTGGCAACAGCAACAAACTACAACTTCTTCTCCATGGTGGGGGTGGTGGCAACAGCAACAGCAACAATCGACCACCGCTCCACCTACAACTACGCCATGGTGGTGGTGGCAACAGCAACAATCGACCACTCCACCTACAGCATCCCAGTGGTGGTGGTGGCTGCAGACCACAAGCACAACCACAACAACAAGCTCACCTCAACAGTACACGACTTCTGTAGCTTCACATCAGCGTTCTTACGAACCTTTCAGCAAGATCCCTCTGCAATTCGGTGTTCTCGGTAAGGCTTTCTCAATGATTAGCCAAACGCAAAGAACACAAGATCCTCATTTTAGTGTCATCTCATCCGTGATTTCTGATTTTGAATCATTGCAGTTGATTCACCTGCTCCTTCCTGCACTGAGGGACATTACATACCTCGCTTTGTGTCGCCAACTCCACGCAACGGAGAAGAAATCCAAGCGGCGCCACTCCGTGAACTGGAAATCCGGGTTAAGGCTGCAGCAGCTTATTCAACGTGAGGGCTCATGTGTGAATTAAACCTAATGCAAGCATTGATAAAGATTATTAGATGGGTGTATAACATGCTTTTTTTCATTCTAGGGTTTCTGATGTCCTTATCAGTGGTCCTCTGAACATAACCAAGCATGCTTTGAGCAATGGAGAGTACGCCATCAGATGGACACCAATGAGAAGTGACCTCGGGGATCATTTCCCTGTGTGTTTCATTGCTGAGAGCACAAGCGGGTGGGCAAACTATTCATTTTATTCTAAATCTAGCAGCTTGCAACCTTTCACATAAACTGAATTTGATAAATATTGCTAATTATTTATTTACAGAAGCAGCGTTTATCAGTCTGAAATGAGATGTGTCATTGTCACTGTTGGACACCAGACTGGTTAGTATCACTTTTTTACTTGGAACAACTATGTGTAGCGGTACAAACACTGTGGTATTTATAATTTTGGTAAATAATTCTGAATGATTGATTGCATTTACAGTGGATGCAAATGTGATTTGCACTGGGACCAACATAGTGATTGAAATTGAGCAGCTGCACTCTGTCGGGCTCCACAAAGACTATCTGC
Source organism: Squalius cephalus (assembly GCF_949319135.1). Classification (NCBI taxonomy): domain Eukaryota; kingdom Metazoa; phylum Chordata; class Actinopteri; order Cypriniformes; family Leuciscidae; genus Squalius; species Squalius cephalus. Next base: position 18,258,780 of record NC_137127.1, on the reverse strand, counting down.
GACTCAACGATCCTGCCTGCACTTTGGACTCAAATGGCACTCATGTGTTGGCAAACTTTTCCCTCAATGCTTGTGGTACCATGATTGAGGTAAAACTTTTCTCATGGGCTAAAGGAACAGTTTAGCAAAAATGACATGGTTGTCATCATTTCCTTATCCTCGTGTCCTTCTGACCCCATTTTGTTTTCTATCTTCCATGAAACAACCAAGGAGATATTAGGTAGAACTTGTCTTTTCTAAACAATGAAAGTATATGGTGATTTATACTACAAGGCTCAAAAAAGGCACCAAAAATTCAATGCTATCTCACGACCAATTCGTACGAATTCGTACAAGTGAGTAAAAGGTGGCTATGTCTACAACCTCACTCATACGAATTCGTACGATTTGTCTAAACCCCCGTGATGGGTAGGTTTAGGGGCGGGGTCAGGAGTAGGTCCTTCTTGCGAATTCATACGAATTGGGCAACTCGTAAAATATGTACGATTTAGCAAAAATGTTACTGATTCGTACGAGTGAGGTCGTATGAATTCGTACGAATTAGCCACCTCATAAAATTTGTACGAATTGCCGTCCATTGGAATTCTTTTGTGGTGTTTTCTTTCTGTGCTTAGCAAGTTACCATTCACTTTGTTTGGAAAACAGAAGCTTGAACATTCAATGATCTCTTTCACAGGTTGGAATGACACTGGTATGCGCAAATGATGACACAAATAAGTGCAGTTTATATCTCATAATCCACTTTTTTATTACAGGAGGATGATCAGTACATCATTTTCAAGAATGAAATTTTCTCAACTGATGATCCAAATAGCATTATTACCAGAAAACACGAGGTAGAGATTGAGTTCTCATGTCGTTTTGAGAAGAAAAACAACATCTCAATGGAGTTCACTGCACGGAGACACACAACCACCATCACCGAGAGAGGCTTTGGAACCCTCACCTACCGCTTCGGGCTCTTTCAAACAGTAAATTACTACCAAGAAATAGATGTGATCTCATATCCACCAGAGTATGAACTTGGGGAGATGATTTACATGGAGATTGAATCCCAGTCTTCAATCAACAACACCGAGCTTTTCGTCGAATCATGTGTAGCGACACCATACAATGACCCCAACTCCCAAGTGTCCTACACAATCATCCAAAATGGGTAAGAACAATCGACCATGAGCTGAAGACACAAATTAGCACTGGTAAACAGTAAAATTAATTAACTCACAATGGATCTTAATCAATTTTATTTTTTCAGGTGCATCATGGATGAAACTGTAGAGTTCTACACAAGCCACCAACCAATGGTCCGCTTTGGCCTGCAGGCCTTCCAGTTTATTGGAATCCATGATCAGGTAAAAAAAAAATATATATATATATATTAATTAGACTACAATGATAGGAGACAACATACAAAAACATGATGCTACTACTGACTATTAAGAATGAAGTATTCCAGAGAGCTGTGACATCTTCTCTTTCTTTCTCCCTAGGTGTTCATCAGCTGTTCTGTGATTATGTGTGAGGCGAACAATCCCAACACCCGCTGCTCTCAGGGTTGCACCAACAGCACAATCGCTCCACCATCCCACCACCATCGCAAAAGAGAGGCTCCCATCCAGACCGGCAGTCACTTTGTCTCCCAGGGGCCCCTGAGGCTGAAGAGGAGCGTTGAGGTTGAAGGTAAAACCTCAGAAACAAGTTAACATATACGAATATTTTCATAGAATGTGATACAATTTTAAAGGTGCATTAAGTGTTGTGCTGGCTGAATCACAATAGAGTCTTTTACGATCATTTGTGAATTACTTTTAATTTTATTAACCGACACTTTGTGTGTTTTCCACAGTGTCCTCCACGGTCTTGAACCTGAATATGGTTTTCATTGCCGGATGTCTCCTGGCAGCTGTTGGCATGGTGTGTGGGGTTCTCATCTACAAAACCAAGAGAACAGAGGTCAAATATCAACCGCTTCAATCAAATGAGATTTAATGAATCGGCCTCAAAGACTACAAAACTATTTAGTCTTTGCTCTCTCTGGGAAGATTATGATTTTGAAATATTTGTTTCTGTTTGATCACTTTTAAATATTGTGTTATAATCTATAAATGGTTGTTAGGGTTATTTTCATATTTCACAGTTTTGGTATCTTTTTCTTGCACCCTTTAGATTGTTAATGATAAAAAAAATGATATCTGATTGATTTAAAAAGAGTTCAAATAATGCACGTCCACAAAGAGAAATAAATAAACATACCTCCTGTATTGTTTTTGTTTTTGTGTGTGTCTTTTTTCATGTTCACCAAAGGCTAAATACATGCATTATTATCAATTGTGGTTCATGAATACAAATTAGTGAATCATTAATCACATGAATGTTGAACCGCTTTCACAGCAACAAGTGAATCGAAATCAATGTCAAATGGACCATAAAAATATTCAAAAGAACACTATTTAATAACCATACTCATTTTAACAACAGCTTTTAAAATGAACCCTTATCAATATGTTCCCCACTAGAAACACTTCCAAAACATATAATTTGAAATGTCATTGAAACACAAATAAAATTGTATAAATTGTCGTTGTATGGACAGTTTTTGACTGTAATGAATATTCTAGTTCTCTTGCTTACAAAGAAAGCTATAATTAAGGTGGTAGTTGGGAGCAGAGTGCTGATGTTCCACTGAAGTTGGAGAACAACTATTAGTTGAAAAGGCCAAAACAACATCCAGGGTGATGGCGTGACTGAAATTTGAGATTGTCGGCACAACACTGCAATGTAATCAATCAATCAATCAATCGACAATTGTTACTCTATGTTTATGTGCCATGTCTCCATGACAAAACTACCACACCTGATCATGAGTCCTCAGAATGAAAGGGCAAATGACACAAATACTTTAAATGGGTGGGTGGAAAGAACAGTCAATCGGCATGCATTCCACTCACTCTCATATTCAGGTGCAAAGCACCATCAAGAAGAATCTGAGCAATTTATCAAAAATATTTACAAATAGCATGACAAAAATAAGTCATCCGCTACTGTCAGATTGACTATCAGTGCAGGATTTGATAATGTGATAACGCCTTAAGACCATTTTAGACATTCTACTATCAAACTTTGCAGCCACATGTCAATTAACTCTTTCAGAGTAATAGTAGACTGTTAGGTTAGGGTTAGGGTTAGGGTTAGGGTTAGGGTTAGTAGAATAAGCCCAGACAGCAACATAGTGTCGGCCCAGGTCCGGTTCACATCTGGTACGCGTTGAATCCACATGTACCAGATGTGGCCTAGATCTAGGCCAACACTATGTTTCTGTCTGGGAGTTGACATGTACAAAAGTTATAGTCAGTAGAATTTATGTTGGGGACCATCAAAATAAAGTGTCAGCAGATATTAAGCAGACAGTCTCTACTGAGAGTTAGTCGACATGTAGTTGCAAAGTTACTTATAGTTAGTACAATGTATAGAGGACTATTGAAGTAAAGTGTTACCCCACACTGGCAGTCATTTTAATTATATTCCATCAAGGTGGAATCTTCAAGCTGAAACTATTATATTGTTTTCTGTTCTGTTCTGTTCTTGTGTTCATGAAAAAAGCTTTGCAAACCTAAACATTCAAAAGTGATGTCAGTCAGTCAATGTCAGATACTGAAAGACCTGTCACTAGTTGATGATACTGGTAATGAGTCATGTCACAATTGCATTCTACTTGTGAAATACTCTGTCTTATAAGGCAATGAATAGAAATGTAAACTAAATGATTTAATTACAGTATGCAAGCAGCATTTCATCTTATGTAAAATACAGAACTTTTTGAAATTGGCTAATATAAATATGGTTTTCAGGTCCTAATGACTGTCCATAATCATGTTGGACTTGAGCTAAAAATAAAAGATTGTGATCTCATTCTTATCTGTGCGTGATCATGAAAGTATTCTGTGTTTACAGGCTTTACCTGATGTTACTGTTGATCTTTCATTTCATCGCACAGTTTCATCAGTATTGCGCTGCATCCTTCACGCAAAGCAAAAGACAAAAGTCATCCAGTTCCTTTAATATGTTATATGATTTTAAGCTTAAACCAATTCTGTTTCCAAATGTTATAAATGCATCAGCAAGTGAAATCTTAGTCAAGCAGGTGACATTTGAGAAAGCAAATAGGTATTGTCTAAATGGATTTATCTTATTTCAGCTAATTGTTGTGGAGAAGTGCTGGCGTGAGAAACTGAAATAGAGCAAAGAAAAGGGGCAAACTTTCTTATGTTCAATAACCTACAATCAACTAATGCAGAGCTATCGATTTCCTGCAACAAGATTTTCCAGTCCATTGTGAACTTTGCTGTCAGACGCAAGACATTTGGCACTGAAACAGCAATGAATGAAAGAGTTCTGAAGAGGTATTTTTGCTATGTCGAGTGTGAGTTTCACATTTAAACCATATGATTTCTCGGAAGACATGGTTTACACTACTGTTTTAAAGTTGAAAGTAAAGATGTTTTGAAGAAATTCATTATTTTATATATTAAAAGTGAAAGTTAAGAGATTTATAATGTTACAAAAGTTTTATATTTCAAATGAATGCTGTACTTTTGAACTTTCTGTTTACAATATTAATGTATTTACTTTATTTTTGATCAAATAATGCAGCTTTTAAAGCACTTTCAAACACCTCTAACAGTACTGGGAGAATGGTGGTTAAAGGGCTATTAACCATAAGGTTGCTAGTTCATTCGTCAAAAGAAACAAAATATGAGGTCACTATTAGGCCTATATCCTTTGACATTTGACCCATATCTTTGGCGAACAAAAAGTTTGATCCACACTGCAGTTTATTGCGGTAAATAACTGCTCACTTAGAAAAAAGGAATTCATGACATTCAAATAAAGGGAACGACTTGTTCTTTTTGTTTTCACATGCCACTCAGGGGCAGGTAAATAGACTGTATATAATAGGTAATTAATAAATAATAGACTGGCATGAGGAAACGGCTGTTTAATAAACAAACACACACACACACACATTGTGTTTTCATTTTTTCCATAGAAATTATGTTTTTTAAACTGTACAAACTACACTCACCTAAAGGATTATTAGGAACACCTGTTCAATTTCTCATTAATGCAATTATCTAATCAACCAATCACATGGCAGTTGCTTCAATGCATTTAGGGGTGTGGTCCTGGTCAAGACAATCTCCTGAACTCCAAACTGAATATCAGAATGGGAAATTTAAGCAATTTTGAGCGTGGCATGGTTGTTGGTGCCAGACGGGCCGGTCTGAGTATTTCACAATCTGCTCAGTTACTGGGATTTTCACGCACAACCATTTCTAGGGTTTACAAAGAATGGTGTGAAAAGGGAAAAACATCCAGTATGCGGCAGTCCTGTGGGCGAAAATGCCTTGTTGATGCTAGAGGTCAGAGGAGAATGGGCCGACTGATTCAAGCTGATAGAAGAGCAACTTTGACTGAAATAACCACTCGTTACAACCGAGGTATGCAGCAAAGCATTTGTGAAGCCACAACACGCACAACCTTGAGGCGGATGGGGTACAACAGCAGAAGACCCCACCGGGTACCACTCATCTCCACTACAAATTGGAAAAACAATTTGCACAAGCTCACCAAAATTGGACAGTTGAAGACTGGAAAAATGTTGCCTGGTCTGATGAGTCTCGATTTCTGTTGAGACATTCAGATGGTAGAGTCAGAATTTGGCGTAAACAGAATGAGAACATGGATCCATCATGCCTTGTTACCACTGTGCAGGCTGGTGGTGGTGGTGTAATGGTGTGGGGGATGTTTTCTTGGCACACTTTAGGTCCCTTAGTGCCAATTGGGCATCGTTTAAATGCCACGGCCTACCTGAGCATTGTTTCTGACCATGTCCATCCCTTTATGACCACCATGTACCCATCCTCTGATGGCTACTTCCAGCAGGATAATGCACCATGTCACAAAGCTCGAATCATTTCAAATTGGTTTCTTGAACATGACAATGAGTTCACTGTACTAAAATGCCCCCACAGTCACCAGATCTCAACCCAATAGAGCATCTTTGGGATGTGGTGTAACGGGAGCTTCGTGCCCTGGATGTGCATCCCACAAATCTCCATCAACTGCAAGATGCTATCCTATCAATATGGGCCAACATTTCTAAAGAATGCTTTCAGCACCTTGTTGAATCAATGTCACGTAGAATTAAGGCAGTTCTGAAGGCGAAAGGGGGTCAAACACAGTATTAGTATGGTGTTCCTAATAATCCTTTAGGTGAGTGTATATTCAATCCCCTTAATCTACCCCAAAACCTACCCATCACAGAAAACTTTCTGCATTTTTACATTTTCAAAAAACATCACTTTTATAAGCTGTTTTCCTAATAGGAACCAAAAAATGTCTCCACAGGGACAAGGGTTTTGGATTTTGCTTTGTAGGGACCTTTTGTCCCTATAATGAAGGGTTTACCAGGACACATACACACACACACACACACACACACACACACACACACACACACACACACACACACACAAAGTGGAATATTTGATCAGAATTTCTGTGCAAAATTCTGTTCAAACATGCACATCTACAAAGACAAATAAACAAACATCCACTATATCAGAGACTAAACCAATCCTTTTTTCCTTTCAGTGATAACTATTAGTTATTTAGTTATAACTATTAGTTCATTTTTTATTAAAATATTAAGGCTTCTGCTTAATTAAGGAAATGTTCACATTCACTAATTCTATCACATTTTTAGCCCAATGCAGAAAGTCCCTGTAATGAGAGCGTTTAGGAGAGTGCACTATTTTATATTTGTCCACTAGGTGGCAGGCCAGATTTATAATGCTTTTGAATGCAAAAGTTACAGCAACACCAATTTCTAATATAAAAGATGTTGTCACTGAGCAGCCATTTGTACTTTCCGTTAACATCTTATCATCTGATGTAACTTTTTACAAAGCTGCAGACATTCGCTTTAGACCAATACATTTTATTTCTTCTTATTTGTCAAGTGCTTTCAAATTAATTTGTGTAGAAAAAGGCATATTGTCCATAGAAGTGTACATGTATTTGTCCTGTTTTTCCATGACTGTGGGAACCATGTACATAAATAAATATGTTTTCTTTACAAAAGTCTAAATTTAAGCGATCAAGTAGGCCATAATACTGACATAAAGACATCTTTCAGGTTTTTGGCATTTAGCCTACACTGTAAAAAATTATATGATCAATAAGTTTTAAGCTTAACAATAAGTTCAAGAAGTTTAGATTGTTTTAACTCATCAAAACAAGTTAAGCAATTTCCAACTTTTTAGTTAAGTTAAACAATATTTAATACATTTAAGTCAGTTTAGTGTAATTTAAGTTGAAATGACTTAAACATCCAAGTTGATTGTACTTAAAAATGTAAGGCAACAAAATATTTTTTAAAGGGGTGGTTAAATATGATTTCACTTTTCTAACATTAGTAGTGTAATGTTGCTGTTTGAGCATAAACAACATCTGCAAAGATACAATGCTCAAAGTTCAAAGCAAAGGGAGATATTTGCTTTTAAAGAAATTGCTTTTTAAGGACTTCAACAAACGGCTGGTAGACGACATTCCTCCTGGGTTAGTGACATCACTAACCCTAAAATTTACATAAACCCCGCCCCTGGGAACGCGATTTATAGATTATCAAGACAGAATATGCTAATCAATTACTAGAAGATAACTACCCATAAGCTACATAAATTCATCAACTAACCATTCAGAAACGTTACATGTTGTCACTTCGTCTTGAGTCTCTCCATCTGTCTGACTTTGGTTTGAACATAAAAGGCTAAAAGTTTTTGAACTTTTCAGTGCATGTCTGTGTGAGATAAAAGGACACAAGCTCTTGAAGCTCCGCCCTCTGTGCCTGGAGCAGCAGCTCATTTGCATTTAAAGGAACAGACACAAAAACGGTGCATTTTTGCTCACTCTCAAAAAGTGACAACTTTAACATATAAAAATATCTGTGGGGTATTTTGAGCTAAAACTTCACATACACACTCTGGGGACATCAAAGACTTATTTTACATCTTGTGAAAAGGGCATTATACCACCCCTTTAACAGTTCCCAATCATAGCAATACCTTTAACTGCTCCTTTTGTAAGGAAGACAGTATATTTAAATGCATATTATTTTTCTATGGAGCTTTAAACTAACCTGATTTGGTAGTTAAGCATGAGTTCAACAATAGGAGGCCTATTGTACATCTGCAGATCAAGTATAGGGCCTACAGGAAAAACAGTAATTTGCAAAAGCAAGCCAGCATAAAAAGGAATCATTTCTTTAATAGCCTAATTAAGAACTTGATAATGTATATATGTAAATTATATAACAAATAAAAAGTAAACAATAAAAACACACATTGTAGGCCTAATGGATGAATTGATACCTACACCGCATAAATGGATTCATAGGAATTTATCATTGGAAGTTTGCATGCAGCTAATTGTGATCTCGATGTGCACTAAATATGAAAAATAGCTATTTTAATGTTCACAAAAACTACAAAAATGGATGTTTATTTTGCACAGAATTATACTAATTTAACAAATAAAGAAATGAATGGGCACCTTTTTAATCAGCCATATGTTGACATGCATTGCTGCAGTTTACATTGACTCTCAGTCTTTCCTAATGAATGTTAGATAGCAGCTGGATATGTAACTTGGCCTTTAAATGGCATTGATTTTCTTACCTGACGCTCCATTCTAGGGTGCCACTTAACAAGCAGTTGTTCCAATCATTATGGGATCCTGAGTCACATGGCACAGCGGGAGACTAATTAATCGATCAAACTTGGGTAAAAGCTGGTTATGCTGTAGGAGAAGATGATGATGATGATGATATGAACAGGCTGTGAGTTTCATCATTATGGAAAAAAAAATTCGATAAAGACTATTAAACCCATATTTTTTCATGCACTTAACATACAATTTATATGAGGAATAGATTAATAAAAAAGGAAATATATGCTCTTACCATTTCAGACACAATTTTACCATTAGGCAGTAAAGGAAGTATTCTATACAGCTCAGAACAAATCTTCCTTCGATTTAAAGAGGACTAACAGCTGATCACATTAAAAGTAAAAAAATACAGAGTCTAGTCTGTGCCAGGGCTACAACGAACAGTAGGCCAGTAAATAGGATTTTAAAATCTTCTATAAATACATTTTTAATTAGTTTAGCAAGAAGTATCTGCCAACCCTACTTAATACTCCTGAAGTCTGAAAATAAACTAAGGGGATCAGAATTTAAAAATAACAATGACCAAATAAACTTCACTCAAGAATCCGATTGCATAAGAAAAATCAACACTAAAATGTGCTTGAGAGACACCAGAGTGATCAGTCTATATGCTTAAATAAGGATAAAGAAAACCAAGTTAATTTTTTAAAGATACTATTTAAGGAACCAGAAGGCAGTGTGGAATAAGACATGATTACTTAACTCATTATGCAAAGTTTTCAACATAAATTGCATCATGAAGAAAGCACAAGCTTAACAAAACAAGCATAATTTACTTCATTTATTATAATAAATATATTTTATGTACACTAATTTAACATGAGTACAGTTCATATGTACAAATCAACTATCATACTAGAGTGTTTTTCAAAACACGCCTAAGGCCCGTTTTTCAAGAGTAGGCTACAAGCAGTCAGTGATGGGCCATTTTCAGAGACATTGACCAATAGCTTGCAAAGGGACTAAAGGGATAGTTCACCCAAAAATGAAAATTTTGTCATCATTTACTCACTCTCAAGTTGTTCCAAACCTGTATGAATTTCTTTGTTCTGTTCAGTTGATGGGACACCATTGACTTCCATAAATACTATGAAAGTCAATGGTGGCCCACAACTGTTTGGCTTCCGACATTCTTCGAAATATCTTCCTTTGTGTTCAGCAGAAGAAAAAAATTCATACAGGTTTGGAACAATTTGAGGGTGAGTAAATGATGACAGAATTTTCATTTTTGGGTGAACTATCCCTTAACAAGAATCCTGGGGAGGTCAGAAACACGATGAGCAACCTTAAATATGTCACCTACCTATATAAACTGTGAAACAAATACCTGTTAAATATGCACAACCCGCTGATGCTCTGTCAGAGAGTCACAAAAGTTGTATTCTTTAGGTCTTTGCAGAGCAATGAAACAGCCAGTTACCGATATGCCAAAACAATTGACAATTCATTTAAAATTCAAATTTTAGCTTAAAAAAGTACCTTAAGTAAAACCTTTTCTGAGACAATCCCACTTCTGATTGTACACTGTTCAGTTGTTTTACCTTCAGGGGTTGAGGAAGCAGTCATGACGGACCACTGGAAGAGTTTTTATTCCTTTTGGCTATTCCCTTTAAACACTGATGCATTTTACTAATACCCAGGGCCAGGTGATCTGTTTATCTCCACATCAAGAGCAACATAAACTGCCTCCGCAAATTGATAGGCCTACCGTAATGTAGCAACGTGTTGCTTCCTCCATAAGAAAATCTAAAGCCCTCGAGCCACTGTCTGTCATCCAGATATACATGCCAAACTATAGGCTACATTATAAATTAATCACCAGGTACCCCAGAATTCCAGCTATGAGTAAAACAGCAGTGAAAATGATCCCCGCGAATACTCTCATCGTCCCAGATTCTCCTTCGACCGTTTCTTTGGGTTCCTCCTCGCAGATCGAGATGACACCAACTGATGAATTCCCAACACTGACGGTGGATTTCAACTCGGCTCCCGCCTCCTGTTTCGCCTCGACTGCCCACGGCGCCACCTGGACCTTCATCTCCATCTCCTCCATCATCTGGTCCACCTGAGCGATCTCGGTCTCCAGCTCTTTGAGGTCCACCGTGTCGATGTTCGCATCGGCTTCGTATTTCATGTTTTGGACGCTCATGGCTCGCGCAGCCACGGTGGTGGTGCTGCCGGTCATTCCCGTTTGGATGAGGTGTCTCGTTGGCACTTTGAGAGGGAAATCCTGCCCGATCTCTAAGGATCGCTTCATGTCCACCTCCAGGAGATCCATGCTGCTGGTGAAGAGCACCCAGAGGCGCTCGTATTCTGCACGATCATCTTTACTGATGCTTTTGTCCTTCAGAAGAGCCGTCAGTTTAGTCCTGTTGGCCACTGCCAGCTCCTGGGCTTTCTTTCGGGTCTTTTTAAGTTCCTCACGCAGGTTTTGGGAGTCGGATGTGCTCCCCAAAGCGATAACAAGATGCCTGTAGCAAGCTGTTACTTTGTTCAGAGCGTCCAACATGGTCTTGCATTCATCTTTGCCCATGTTTGCGCGGGGATATGGATACGTTTCTCACTGAAAAAATCCCAAAGAAAATATTAATAACACGCTGGATGATAGTGTCTTCTAGTTTCCACGGGAGCAGAGCAGCCATACGAGTGCACTCATCATCATCATCATCATCGCTCTCGTCATTGCAAATTCCTCACCATCCATGTTCCCTCTTGGTGCAGACAGCAACAGTCGGGCTTATCACTAAATGGATCCCTAAACGGCTTTAGTTGTGCTGCCAGAGATTAGAAAGCTTCAGTAGGCTATGTCCGCATGAATTTAAAACGTCGCCTCTCTTTTTCTTTTTGCGCAACGAGCATGCCATTTTAAACATAACAGGTGCTCATTTTAAAACTCCAAAGAGAACGTCTACCTCCATGACATCACAAAGGCATTCCGAGAGAGAGAGCAATGTAAACGGATTCTCCGAAGGCGGAATTTAAACAAACGCCAGAGCGTTCTTAACGCGACTTGACGCGCGGAGTTGCTCGCGTGTGATGTTTTTGTCGATGATGATGATGATGATGATAGGGATGGTGATGATGCCGAGATTTTCATAAGACAGCAATCCGTTATTCGCCCGTCCACGGTGATACGAGTTTAAATAGGCTACGAGTAAACGCTTGCTGGTGAAATAACCAGTCACTCACATCCTGGGAGATCAGCCAAACCTGTCGCGATTGGTTGGCCGATACCATTTCATTCCTTTTTTTAGGTCTCTCAAAAGTATTTATGAACACTATTTGGAAATTAGTTTTTTAATAAATACTAACAGCTTTGTTATAAAATGTGTTATTATCAAAAAAATATATATATAAAAACTAAGAATATTTTTTACATTGTTACATAGGCTTTAGATCCTTCTTTTTGTTTTTTTGTTTTTGTTACAGTCTATGGTATAAATGTGATGCAGTTTGGAAAACAAAACATGTTATAACAAAACATGTTATGAGCTTCTGTTTTGTGCTTTGCATGATGCCTTTCCACAGTAAATGTTTAAAGAACAGGTGCAGTACATTTGAACAAAGAACAAGAGTTGATATTCATAAACCATTACAGTGATGTCATGGCTGAAAAGGTGCACAGCAAAGTTGATCCTTTTCTTGGTTAGATTTAGCTCAAGTGGTTTTGGAACACCTTACAACTTTATCCCTACGCTACTTGGAAGTGTTGATGCTGAGTGGCTTATATGCTTTATTTTGTTCAGCAAAGCTCACAAAGGCTTACATTTGGACTTTACTCGAACATGTATTCTTATTTTACATGCTGCAAACAATTAGGAGTTTTTGATGAGGCATTAAAAGCAACAACAGACAATAGCTCTGGAGAAACAAGCAACTTTTGAGCATCAAGCAATCTAATTTTCATTGTATTTTTTTTTAAACTTTCTATTTCTTGTCATTTAGCCTCAGTTTATCTCAAGATTGAAGAGGCACTGTTTTAGCTATTAAAAATTTATTATATACAGTAGCACCACCTTACATGACATTAAAATCCAAACTAATGCAAAGTATGCAATCCAAATAGTTATCATTTACTGTATAGTGCTGTATTATATATCTCATTTAAATCAGTTACGCATATCATAAGTTGTGTATGTGCTATGGTTTTATTTTTAACCTTAAAAATGCATATAGCAGCATTTCATACTTATTTTTATTTTGTCCTTCAAATTCAGATACAATTTTAATAAAGATTTCTTGCGCAAAACAGTTTTCGTTTTATGATTTTTTCCACATTCTTTATTCCCAGTCTTTCATTCCCAGATGAAGAATTTTCTACTTGTCGTGTTAATTTAGGGTTCTTTGAATTGGAAAAACTGAACTGGAAAATATTAAGTTCACTAAAACTAGAAATATGATTTGAGATGACTCAAAACCAGTCTGTTTTACAAATTAAGCACTATGTCTAGCACTGTATGATTTTTCAGTTAAATATAGTTATGCATTGTTTTCTATATGGGTCACTTTCACTTAATCACCATTGGCAACCACTCAGCCATGTGCTACTTTCAATAGCATCTCATTTCAAAACATCTTATGCCAGATTGTGCCTCTCATTAACAGACAGCCACTTGTTGGAAAATAATGAAACGGGAGCCAGATGTAGCTATGTATTGCTTTGTGATGTATTGATTGTGCATTGACAAATGATATGGATTTCACAAATGGATTTTGCATGAATCTGTCTATCTATCTATATCTGTCTGTCCGTCCGTCCATTCATTTCCACTGTTTCTGTAAATATTATAGTTTATTTCTCAGTTATCACCATGTTAAGAGAGAAATAATTGGGGAGAGCTGCTCTGCAATATTTGTTCTAGATTGAATGAGAGACCATGGGGAGTTGAGAATGCCAAATATATTTGAAAGAAGGATTAGTCATGCATTAATAAGGAGGAAATATTGATTTTTGTTCTCAGTTTACCCTTTCCTCTGCACTTATCCAGATACAAACCCAGAGTGTCTGTGTAACGGTTAAGAATCTGTGCTTCCATCACAAATGTTGTGAGCAGGATCCCAGTCTGAGGCAACCTTCAGCTATAGCTTTGCTGCTATTATCACTATTGTCTCTTTGAGAAAGACGCCTAACACCAGGTTTGCTCCAGCGGGAATGTCTCCGCAATTATCTCACTGGGAGATGCTCTAAATAAAAAGCCACTGCCAAATAACAATTATACATTTGCATACTCACAGACTGCATCGGTCTTGTTTTAATTGATAATTACAGTGTTTTTAACGTGTTTCTAATGGGATAGGGAGTCGCATATTGTTTTGCTGTACAATAAGAGCCATGATGTGTCTGAGACTTCACCTGCTGGGAGACCCAGAGGGTTTCCTCCACATAGAGGAAAAAACCTCCACATTAACCTGCTGTGTGCATGCAGAATAGGATATGCCGTTCCAACTGCTCCCCCATAGGGTGAAAAACAGCACGTCCCTGCAGGCCACTGGCTGAGTCAGCCTCCCAGTCACATCTGCCAGCTGTGCCACCCTACCAGTGTGCCCACCTCAAGAGACTTCATTCGGGTGATTAGAATACAGTATACCAGTAATCAAATATCAGTGGTTTTTTTTTGTTTTTTTTTTATAGGGCCAATGCACAGGAAAAATATAAACAGGAAATAATATCCTGTATATAATAATATATATAGGCCTACCATGGTTAATTCAATAGTTTAGTATTCTTATTATAGTGCAATTAAAATGAAAGCTCTCTGGTTGTTACAGTTATCTGGACTCATTCATCATAGTTTCACTTTCATTGACTTTCAGTTAGTTTTGTATTGACCAAACGTAAGTAAAGAGTAATGGCATGTATAATGTTACAAAAGATTTATATTTCAAATAAATGCTCTTTTGAACTTTCTGTTATTATTATTAAAGAATCCTAAAAAATAAAATGTATCATGATATATTAAGATATAATATTAATAAAATAAAATATTAAGTTTCTGCTTTCAACATTGATAAGTCATAAATGTTTCTTGAGCAGCAAATCAGCATATTAGAATGATTTCTGAAGGATCACGTTGCACTGAAGACTGAGTAATGATGCTGAAAATTCAGCTTTGCATCACAGGGATAAATTACATTTTAAATTATATTAAAATAGAGAACAGTTCTTTTAAATTGTTATAATATTCACAAATGAAAATGATAACTTATTTAGTCAAAACATTTACCTAAATGCTTATTTACAAAGCTTTTTTAGTACTTGATTCTTGATGAATCAAGCTAATCGAGTGATCTTATTTTTGCAGTGTTGTTTTTTAGGTCTATAGTTTTAATCATACATTTTTATTCTTATTGAAAGCTTAAATGCATTTTGCGATTATCTATCTATCTATCTATCTATCTATCTATCTATCTATCTATCTAATGATTTTTAGATGTAGCCTATGTGTGCAGTCCGATTCAGATTTCCCTTGGGGGATAATAAAGTCTATTTAATTTCATGGTACCTTATCTGATATAAACCATAATCATGACATCTGGTGCTGGCAGATTTTTGTTGTTTTCATATATACCTTCACAAATTCCATATTACTTTGTGCTTTGAGCAGATTTGATGCCCCAGAGCCACTGAGGGAATCTTGCAGGAAACTGACACACAACCAATCATGCTCAGGCAAAATGTTGCTTGATGCTTAATGGCTCTTCTCCATGCAGAGAGGTGACCTGAAATACACCCACAACAGGAAGCTCTTATGGAGAGGGCAAATCAGTCCACAAGCTTGCAGCAGTAAAAGCAGTAAGGTTTGTTTAGGTGCCAGACTAGTTCTTTACTTTTCCTGGATATATTGAATTTAAAATGTAATCTTTAAAGGTATAGTTCACCCAAAATTGAAATTTCTGTCATAATTTACTCACCCTCATGTCATTCCAAACCTGTAAGCATTTCTTACTTCTGATTCTAATTCTTTATGCTATATTTTTTGGTTCCCATTGACCTAGATTGATTTGACAAAAAAATGGTTTGGTTACCAAACATTCTTCAAAATATCTTCTTTCATGTTCCACAGAAGAAAGAAATGCACATGTTTCAGGGAGCGTGAAGAGAGGACTCAAAAGCAACAGTTTATTAGACACTCTAGGGAATAAACAATAGTGTAGTGACACACACACAGACAACAAAGGATGTGAGAGAGCTCCAGAGCCGTCCGTACAGACACCTGCGGACACACTGCTGTGGAAACCACTTCAGATGAATGCCCAATGGGACGGGGAGCGAGACGAGACAGGATAGCGAGCGAACGGCCAGCTGTATAACTCCTCGTCTAGGAATCATGGGCACAGCAGCAGACAAGGGTAAGACACAAAAACACAGCAAAGGTCCAACAAGAGACGATGCACACAAAAATCTTCTGACAACAAGGGGCAGAGACAGCAGAGAATATAAGGGAAAAGGAAACAAGAGACAGGAGAGGGCAATCAGCCGGTCAATCAGGGCAATCTGCACACACCCGCACTGCAAAATCAGCACTGATCACGAGCTGCAGAAGATGACAGGACAACACAGACAACAGGGAAGCCGAAGGAGCACCCTGAACCATGACAACATGGGTTTGGAACGACATGTCAGTGATAAATAATATGACAGAATTGTAGCTTTTGGGTGGACTATCCCTTTAAATGAAGTTCCTAAACGCAAGTTAGGGAGGAGTGAGCCCATCTAATCTTTCAATCAACAGCCTGAGTATATAAGCAGCCGCTTACCTCTCTCTAGCATCAAGCTGTTCCAGTATCCCTCCACCTCCCCAAACTCCACCTTCATCTCCGGTACCTTGCCCTTCAATTATCATATCCTACATTTAGCCACTGGGGGGTATATCAGAGCTCGAGTTGAAGCTGCTTCATCGAGCCCCTCTTCAGTGGACAGCAAGCCAAATAAGTTTAACCTAATATCTGAAAGATTTTATGGGCAAGCAAACTCGTTAACCCTTAGGGCCCTATTTTAATGATCTGAAATGCAAGTATCAAGCTCGAAACGCAAGTAACTTTGTGGGCGGGTCTTGGGCGCTGTTGCTATTATACCGGTGGGATAAATGACTCTTGCGCCCGACGCAAATCTAAAATGGGTTGGTCTGAAGTAGCTTCATTATTCATAGGTGTGGTTTGGGCGTAACGTGAAATAAACCAATCAGAGCGACATCTCACATTCCCTTTAAGAGCAGGTGCGCTTGTTCCATGGTGGATTGCTATTATAACGGCGGATTTGCCAGGTGCACGCCAGGAGCAGTTCACAGCCGAGGAGACCGATGTTCTCATCAGGGCCGTAAAACATAGAGAAGTGACATTGTATGGGGATGGAAGAAACCCACCCAAATTAGCTTCGGTTAAACAGGCGTATAAAAATGTGTAAGCTAGATTTATGCCTATTTTTTCCCATCTTCATGGACACAGCAATGATTTCCCTCGTGTGTTAATATTTTTCATACATAATAATGTATGGTTTTCTAAAAATGAGAACTGCTGCGTCTGTGTGTAGATGAGATAAGCAAAGTGCATGCGCGTTGTGCACACGCTACATTGATTATGGCCAAGCATGTGCCCTTAAAATAGCATATGAATAACATGCGCAACGCGCCACTGACTTTAGACTAGGTTTTTCCTGGTCAGTGGCGGAATTGTTTTCTAAACCTGCAAAATAGCATCAGGGAACGTTTGCGCCGGAACACGCCTCCTCTTTGCACTGAACCACCCCCGAGAGCGCAAATGCATTTCCTAGTTTACCGACGTGCGTCTGTGGAGGGAAAAGTCCGCTGTGCGCGGGTGCAAAATAGGAATGATACATGCGTCGGTGTACAAAGTCAATTTCGCTGGGTGCAAGATAGGGCCCTTAGTCTTAATCTTTAGCGACCCAGGACGTCATTCATACTGTCATGATTCCTGTCTTGTGTTCCCCTTGTCTTGTGTGGACTTTTGTTATTTCCTGTCCTGTGCCATGTTTTGTAGTCTTTTGTAGTTTTTCTTGTTTATTAGTCTCCCCAGGTGGTTCTGATTTACCACGCCCCCTTGTTATCTTGTTTAGCTTGTTTGCCTGTGTATTTAAACCTCTGTGCTTCAGTTGTTGTTTGTCGGTCGTTGTAGCTGTTTCCATGTTCCATGTTCCTGTCCTGAGTTCCGTGTTCCGTTGTTTGCCTGGATTACCTGTTAGTTTTATTAAAGTAGTGCTTGCATGTGGATTCTCTCTTCGCTTCATTCCTACTGTACCTCATCGTTACACATACCCTCCTCCTCATTCAATTTTTTAAGTTAGACATCAACCTTCTTATATTTCTCAATCAATTTATTATAAACAATCTAACAAAAAAAATTATAATAATAAAAGAATGACTGTTTGAGCAGTTGGGTTTTTAGACCAAACGTATGGTGACTAAGTACGAGCTGGATGCATCAGTGAATGGTGAGATATTTTGCTGAATAAAATTATCCTGTCAGAAGAATCGCGATAACTTTATTATTTATTTTTCCGTCTGTATCATCTCTGTGAGCTTTTGTTAGGTTTTACCCATGCGCAGTAAGGTGAATTTAGTTTTTCAAAAGTTTCTCATCCACACTGAAATGTCGGAAAACGCCTGAAAATGCTAGTGTGGACTTAGGGCGTTTTTAAACGAAAACGCCGTTTTCAAATGTATCCGTATTACTGTAGACGTAGCCTCACTCATAGTAAGTTACCACAGGCAGAAAACAAAAGAATATGAAGTATCATCAGCAAAACATGAAATGGCTCAGTGATTTACTGTAGAGCAAGTACTGAATGCTATCAAATATAAGTGTTACTGTCACTTGATGGTGGATCTTTTGAAGAAGCTGTCAGCAATCAAAATATTGATTTTGAAGATGTTGAAAATGATAGTTTTGAGAATATGTTTGAGATCGCTAATATGAGCCAGATGCTAAATGCACTGGAAAATAAGCTCTGATGAGGACAGTGATGATGGTATAAAACATATGCTCAAACTGAACCCTTCCAAGCTACAAAAGGTAACAGCATATGCTTTATTCTATTCTCCTGTAATTGATACTCTAATATCAGGAGAGTTTTATATTATCACAATGTAGAGATCCATCCGTGTTCGATATAGATCCGGGTCGCTAAAGACCCAAATATGTAATAATAATTGGCGAAACATTCATGCATTTAAGGGTTAATTATTATTATTATTTTTTTTACCTGATCAACAACCCTGTAAAGAACTTCCAGTAAATTAACTATGGAAAGGAAGGCACATTTTTCACTGAGCCAAATAAGCGAAATAAGTGTGTTTACTGGCCCCTTGAGGCACTTAAACATTTGCAAAAGCTTACATATTAATGAGAAACACAGAGCAGAGGAAGGAGTACAGTTGTTCATGTTAGCTCTAGCAGCTGCACAGTAGATCAGATATGGAAATGGTACAGAAAAGTGACGCTGGGGTAACTATGAGGACGCTAATGCAGTATAAAGTTGGTCTTTGGCTGAAAGGTCACCAGCCCAAACCACAGGATGATCTACACATGATGTAATCCAGATTACCATGTTACTAAAAGGCCCCTGGATTAACACTATAATGCTCTCTAATGCCCCTTTTAATGGAAGTAGCCTTTTCCTCAATCTTCTTCTGAGCTCACTGACCATATGAAATGGCTTCTTCACATCAGAGTTTTTAAAAGGGCTTTATCAGAGGCAGGAGGACCAGCAAATATATTTACATGAATTTGCATTCTGTACTTAGAAAAATAAAGATACACAACCAAGTAGCCTATAAAGAAGCTATAATGTTATATTATAATGCAAACAAAGCATTGTTTTCAAGTGGTTAAAAAAAGAAGCATAAAATCTTGAATGCAATACTAGAGAACTGCACATACCAGTGGAGTACATACTATGCATTAAATATTGCCTAATATTTAAAAAATAAATAAAAAGAATTTAAATGATATTTAAATATATGTATTATTCAAATATATAAAGAATGCAGTGCAACAAACATCTTGGAAATAAAAATAAAAAATGGAAATAAACGTTTTTTAACGTTAATATAACGTTTAAATGCATTTTAAATCCAGTTTGAGGTAAACTCCTAGCACTACACTCAAACACTCGAGCAAAAAATTGATATTAAATCATATTACTTCTTATTCATGTGTCACATGGAAATGTAAAGGTGATTGCATTGTGAGAAATGGAAATGGAAAGTCAAGCTGCACAACTTCTCAAATGCTGTTCTTGTGGATATTTCATGCAGAAAATGAATATGCACAGTATACTTATAGTAAAAATAGCATGATTCTAAACAGTAATGTTCGTTCCGTGTTTCTTTTTCCAGACATCAACAAAAGCTGCAGTGAATATTTAAAGATCTTTTTTTTGGAGTTTTTCAACGCGCATTAAAAAGAGATGAGTGTTTTATCAGCAGGATATGAAGAAAAAAATAAAACAGCACACCAGCAAGATGAAAATAGAGGTAAAAGGAGTGCTTGTCTTCTTTATTGAATTATTGATGCCCAAATCCACAGATTCACAGACTGTGTAGTTCCTGGCACAGTACACGCAATATCTGACCTGGCGTAACCGGAAATTCACATCTATCTATTGTCGTTTCTGGGTGTTTTAATGACTAGTCTGATACAGTCTAATTTATTGTTAACCTTTCCAGTCTGTTTGCACATACACTTTATTACACATACGCTCTTTAGCTTCATATATATAATTCAGTCTAAACATTTTTTTAACATAAATCTGCTGATAGCCTCTCACATGCAGATTACCTTGATGTCTGCAGTTGCATTATGAACCATGACTCTCCACTAAAAGGATCATCTGGATGAGAGACGAAGCATCTGCCAGTGCCAGTTTTAGCACTAATCCGATCTCATCTTTACCCGCAAATAGCCGAGAACTTGAGGTGAGAGTGAAAAGCCTCCTCCCTCATTCCATACCATCCATCGCTCCTCTTGCAACAAATGGATATGGCTTTATCCTGTGTCATTCCAAACACATGACAAAAGATTTTGAGAACAACCTATACTTAGAAAACACATCTGAAGGCTTGTCAAGCTAGAAAAAGTGCTCATCTTAATATTCATTAAATCAGCAAGAAATTAAAATGTACTATATAACATATTCCTGGACTGAATGTGCATGATTCATCAGTACATGTTTTTCCAAAGGAAAAAGTGTCTGCGTCCGAAAACTTAGGCAGGCAGGCAATTACCTTGCAGGCAGCGTTTGTGCACAAACTGATTTTGGACAGACTTCTGAGGCAGAATAACGGTTTAATGATCTATAATAAAATAGAGAGAGCTTTGGTGATAACTAAGCTAATATTAATGTTCCACTTTATTTTGATAGTCCACTTTAGACATTCTACTAACTATAAGTAACTTTTCCACTACATGTAAACTAACTCTCATTAGAGTATTAGTAGACTGTAGTATACTGTCAGTAGACTGTTAGGTTATGGTTAGTTGTTAGGGTTTGGGTTAGTATAATTTGACTTGTAGTTGCCAAGTTACTTATGGTCAGTAGAATGTCTATTGGGGGAGCATCAAAATAAAGTGTTAGCAGATATTCAGCCCGTTCTCATCCCAAGGCGTCATATACTGGCGCTTTTGACATTTCGTCTACATCCAACGCACACGGCACCCTTTATCGTCAATATGAGACGCAGATAGATATGGACCAGAAGGCACCTCCTAGCAGTCTAACCCTAACCCTACCCCAGACCTAAACCTACCCATAACCGAACAAAGCTATCTGCGTCTCATATTAGATGTTAAAGGGTGCTATGTGCGTTGGATGTAGACGAAATGTCAAAAGCGTCAGTATATGACGCCCTAGGATGAGAATGCGTTGAGATATTAAGCAGCCAGTCTACTAATACTCCAATGACAGTTGTTGACATGTAGCTGCAAAGTTACTTATAGTTAGTAGAATGTCTAAAGTGGACTATCGAAATAAAGTGTTACTAATATTAATAACTACAATACTTTCTCGCTAGAAATTACATCAAAAGTGGAAAACGTTGGTCAAAAACATATATTTTTACATACAAACTGACCACCAACTGCAACTTTCAGACGCCATCTTAATTTTTTTAGCTCAACTGTCACAGAATGGAACACACAGTATTGTGGGATATCGAATGCAGCGAAGGATTCAAAAAGCAATCAGATGAAGGTATCTCAGGAGACAGGAAGAGAAGCTAACATTGGATTCGGATGTGCCTTGATGCCTTCTTGGAATCCTCCGAAGGCAGCATTTTTAAGCTTTTGGATGCGGCCACTGTGAAATTACTTTTCAGTTTACAACATCAAGCCCTTCTATTTTCCCGCTTGTCATATAGAGAGAACAATGATTTACACATCTGAATGGAATCATTTAGTCATAAATGATAGCTTAGACTTTGGAGTTGTTCTGTTCCATAAAATGAAGGTTTATCAAATATGAAATACATATAAGTTAAATACAAATTTCTATTGGTGCCATTTCATGTTGTGTTCGAAGTAAGTTCAAATTAAATTTAAATTCAGAAATGTAATTCTCAGTTCTCTTATAATCTACCACACAGTAAAATGGAATTATATATTTTTAAAGAGATTTCTGTCTTTTATGTTAACCTATTGTTCACAGTCTGAGAAAATCAAACGGTGATCAATGCTTGACTAGAATCTAAAATGGGTTTTGGTCAATAATCAGTTACATAATATAATATCTGTTAACCCAGCTACCAAAAATATGTTCTAAGAAAATTTTGCTAACTTTCCCATGAGTTATAATTAGTTACTTATTTTGGTTATACGAACATTGAGCGGACATTTTATCATTTTGAAAACATTATGAGAATGGTATTTTTGAATGTTCTCTGAACATTTTGAAACATTTGAAAAACATTAGACCTAACCCTAACCGTCCAACTAAAACCTTTCAGGAAAAAATAAATAAAGTTCCCTTTCTGTCGGTCACTTTCAAATGTTGTGTCGAAAACTCTTGAGAGCCCCAATCACCTCTGGCATATTCAGAAAAGGCCAATGGAATTGGAAAGTGAAATGTTTGTGTCTGTCCACTTCCCGGACATCTAAAAAGGGCCAGCGTGTGTCACTTATTACAGCGAGCTTTGTTATAATGCTTTATAAGAGCATTACACAGCGAATTGTGTGAATTTCCAATTTCTGGGTGCAGTCTATTCATATCTCCCTCGGACAGCCACAATCTTTGCCTTCAATGTTTGGGCCATGCTTACGCGAGACATTGTTCATGGATGGTTAATGTCCTCAATGTTCTTTTACAAAAGACCCAGAGTCACTCAGTTGCATCCCGCCCTGGTCCTTCTACCTCCGGGTACGAGGTCTGTATTTATTCCCTCAAAATACTGCCACTCCCTTTCAGGGCATGTAAGTTCAGCTCATGGCGAGGGCTTACAACATCGCTGCCCAGGCCGTCTCCGCCCTGACGCTATGGCAATCCATGCTCTGGGTCGAGGAATATGTCCACATTAGTGGTCCAGGAAGGAGCACCACTTGTGTTTTAACCTGACGGGGATGTGAGATACCGAGAAAGTCCCATCTCCCAAGATGGCCTGTTCGGCGACACTGTCAAGGATTTTGCACAGCAGTTCTCGACAGTTAAAAAGCAGACAGAGGCAATAAAACAATGCTTTACAGCGGGCCTGGGACGGCGACCCCTCCGGTGCAAGGATGGATTATGGCGATGATATGCCCTGGGCACGGATGTCTCAAAGGCCCTATTCACCACATTTTTTGACATTTCTTTTTTTTTTTTTTTTTGCTAAATCGTACATATTTTACGAGTTGCCCAATTCGTATGAATTCATTCTGGGCACAGTATGCAATACCTGCTCTTCCTCTCTCGTCATCTCCATCTCCTTCTCTCTTTCTTCTCTCAGTCTCTTTATCTTGACCTGTATCTTCCCTTCGAGCTCTGATTGATACAGTCTTTAATGCAAACTGATTATTTTTGTCGTCGCTTAAAACTTCTGTCTTAAAGGAGACATATCATGCTTTTAAATCGTTCCTTTTTACATATAAATCATACATTTGTAGTCTATATAAAGCGGAACTGCAATGCTTGGGTCTGAATTCTTCATTATTATAGCTCCACAGGCCCCTTTTCTACCCCTTTTCTGATGTGCGTCTGAGAGCAACTCGTTTTGGTGCGGTCTCTTTAAATACAATTGAGACACTTCATACCCCGCCCCCTCTCCAGGTGACACTCGGTTCAACTCCACCCCGTTCGGCCATTTTTGTAGTTTGATAGCAGAGATACGATTATCTAGCCGCACAGAAACTTTTTATTCACACGTTATTAACAAAATGTCAACAACGGAAGACTTGTCCAACCAGCCTTACATGTTCGAGCCAGAGTCGGAGCCGGAGCGAGATGAAAATGAAGACGACGAACCTGCAGAACAACGTCTTCATATGGATGTATCGCAATGGTGTGTTACTGTATTTACACATGAAACTTTGGTCTTCTGACCTTTTACCGCCGTCTCGATTTATTTTGATTAATATATGCGTGGCAGAGAGAGCAAGACAGCGTCTAGTTTGGAGACGGTGTCTTGTTTACACTTTCGCCTGGCTCCGAAGAGAGAGAGAGTGCGTGCGCGCGACCGGGTCTCTCTATCTCTGCTCGTTCTTTCAGTTAAACATGCGCGGCAGTTCATCTACATTAGACGGTGTAATGAAGCGTGTGGGTTACTACATCCAACAACCGAACATTTTAACTTACCCTCTCGTAACTTCTGCATCTTTTAGCTTGGACTACAAAATTGCAGCGAGAAATAAAAATGGCGGATTGCTCGAAGTGTTGGGCTGGAAGTCAATGTCCTTATTTGGCAGTTCCGCTACAAATACTGTGACGTAATAGTTCACAAAACGTCATAGATAACAGAAAAATCGGAACAGGTCGGAAAAAAAAGGCCAAAACAGAATATAAAGATATCAACGAAGCACCTGAAGAGAATAATTTCAACTTTTCTGTACTTCTAAACACTCCAAATATACAACAAAATGCATTTAAGGGCTAAAAAAGTGGATTTAGCATGATATGTCCCCTTTAAAACAGCTGTTTTGCTTCTTATCTCGCACTGTATGACCGTTAAATGAAGCGTGAAGCACGTCACACTGGAATTCGCGCTCGGCTCGCGCTTCTGTGAACATAAAGCCCGCCTACTGTGATTTGATTGGTCATCTGGTCACTCGGTCATGTGTTTGAGAGTGCTGAAGCAGCTTAGATGAGAAGGTCGGTTATCGTTATCAGTGCTACTCGCGACTTTTAAAAAAGCTGGAGATTGTTGGTAGATTTTGTAGCAATTGAGCTTCTCTTGCTTCTTTGTCCTTTTTTTGCTTTCTTTTCATTGATCCACTCGATTGTGGTTTTAAACTCATTTTTGTTTTGTTTTTCGAGGAACCGTCTTCTACGCATGACTTTATTACGCAATGATTTTTACTCGCCTCTAGATGTCCCTCTCAACAGCGCAGCAATACATCAAAATTATTTATTTGATTTATTTACCAGTTAATGCTTTGCAACTGCAAATTTTTTTTTACATTATTCCACAATATTCAACACAATTTTACTGAAAAAATAAATAAATAATAATAATTATTATTTGAAAAGAATATAAATTTGACAAGGCTCCCTGCGGCCTCTTCCACAGCGGACCCCTGGAACAAGGTAAGCACATTTTCCACCACAAACATCAAGGGATACGTGATCTCCCGGCATGGTGGACCTTGTTTCACAATACCGTGGTAACCCTGCCTTGGATGTACCGGACATAGTTGTTTTAGTGCCGCTGGTACAGAGTTTGGACGCGTGGCTAACTCTCGCTTGCGCTCCGAGGAGAGTGGAGACTCCATCATCAGACAGTCCGGTTGATCTGGAGTCGATTTGGCCAGGAACATCTGTTCACCTCCCAAGAATCCTCACATTGTCCTCTGTGGTATTCCCTGACCGAGCCCCCCTCGGCACTTGCACACAGCTGGTCCAAGGGCTTGCGCAAGTACACAAGGTTAGGGAGGACGCAGAACAGGTCCTTATGGTCGCACCTTATTGGCCTAATCAAACCTGGTTCTCAGAGCCACAGGCGTTTCCAGCATTGAAGGACATCCGGGGCTTAGCCCAGACCATTTTATGCAAATACAGGAATCACTCAAAGAGTTTTTTTTTTTTTTTTGCTGTCTTTCCTGCTAACTGCTGTTAACTCACCAGCAAGTAACGTTAGTTGATGTCAACGACTGTGCTAGCTCCTCCCCTACCTGCTGCATATTCAACAGAGAGTAAGAAACGGAGTAGCCCATAGGCTACCGACAGCAAAGAAACTTATTCTATAGGCTCGATTATTTTTAAGACCTATGTCTATTTTTAAAGGCTGTGTGCAGTATGTGCAAAGCCAAAGCACAATAAAATAAGGCAACTTATGATTTCGGGGGTTTACATAGGCTATTGTCCGGTTTCATATTTGTCAGTCAACTTTTCAAAATACATTCGGGGCTACACTCAAAACATTCGGGGCTGAAGCCCTGGCAAAATCGGCTGATGCCACATCTGCTCAGAGCTCACGCTGATGGCAGAGGCCCCTGCCTGGCGAATCCCCCTGAGGAAGGACCTTCTTTCTCAGCGACAGGGCACAATCTGGCACCTGCGCCCAGACCTTTGGAAACTTTCTGGATGGGTTATCTAGACACAATCACTCAGGCTAGAGCACCCTCAATGAGGCGACTGTATGCTTTGAAGTGGTGCCTATTTGTTGCTCTGTATTCTTGCCATGGGGAAGACACACAGAGATGAGGGCCTGGAGGGGCACCTTTCTGCCTCCACCTTGAAGGTGTACGTGGCTGCAATAGCATTGAATCACAACACCGGGGCCGGCTTCACGAAACATTCTTAGGAATAAAATTATTCTTAGTTGCCAATAACAGGGGGGAAATGAACATGTAAGTATCATAAACTTTTGTTGATCAAAGAGCTTGTTTTTTGCGATAATCCAAAAGCCTAGGGAAAAACCCTATTGGGTTTTTGTCGAGGGAACCAGTGTGATGCTAACTGCTGGTTGGCCTACAAAATGATATCATACCTGCACCACTCTATTGCTTTAATATATAGCATTTTGTGTAGACTTCAAATGTGTTCGATATGTTTTGTGGTCTGGCCGACTTGTGCGTATGATCCGCTCTGTGCCATCATGTTTCTGGACCAGAGCAGACTGTGTGCAAACTGTGGTGGTTTGCAAATGCAAACTCATTCGCCCCAATGGAAAGCATATTTACACTGTCTGAATCGTTCCCTATTCCCAATATGGGCCATTCATCATATAGAAAATAGTAATTCTGTAAACAAGTGACTGATTTCAGCTGCAGCTTCAGCGTCTATTTATAGTGTAGGAGACGGGACGCTTCAGATTCTAGAGAGCATTTTATTGGACAGAAAATCTAATAAGAAGCTGAAGTGCAGAATGATCAAAATCATTTATACATATTAACAGAAGTGATAGACTGTAGGTTTTGAATGCTTATCTCTTCTAAATACGACTTTTGTCATGGTTTTGTTGCACACAAGCTTATAGATAACTTTAAGGCTAACATATTCATACTAAATGCCAAAAAACTTTCATTTTGATTTTCTGGGGACTTTAAGTCCACAAAACCGTAGGGTCTCATTTGTCATTTTAGGTTTTGTAAGGGTGCTCGTGGTCACCCCATTTGCGGCTGATATGCGCCCTCGATGTGCACTTTTACTGAGGTTGAACTGAAACGAACTCCACAGCAGACTTCTTCCCGGCAGTCAAAGCGACGTTAAGTCACTGAAGTGTGAACTCAAGAGGAAAATCGCGAGGGCCTTTGAAGCACGCAATATTTGCTGTTGATTTACAATAAGAAAATTAAACCACATCAGTGTACATAATTGCAGCTTGGCAGTTTTAGAGACCATAACAAAAACTGAAATATTAATTCAGAGGGAAACATGATGTAAGTGTCATATTACTCAAGTACTGTCACTCAAATTATTCGCAGCAAAAATGGCAAGAATATCATGGCATGAAAGAAAATGCAGGGGAAAACTTCAAGGCCTGAATCATAATCCTTGTGCACTTTAGTTGCTGCATGAAAGCTCAGTTATGTGCACAGAGAACTAAATTCGTCCACAGAGGCCATATTCGAGAGGTTTATAAAAGCTTTTAAAAAATAATTAGCTCTGAGTCGTTCTTCTAAAACTCTGGTTTTTCATGCGGAGGGGCTTGTGGCATTAGTGGGATGTTTAATAATTCAGGTTTAGTCAAAGATGTTTTGTGCAGACTGTTACTTACCACTGCCACCTGCCACGCCTGGTGTATCTGAGTCATTATGAGCCAAACACTCTGCCTGCTGACTGCTGGTTCAGTTTGGCCTGGTGACAAAATCATTATCACTTCAATGCACTTTGCATACTACAAGCAGCATAAAACAAAAGAACAAGATGCAGAGAATTATGACATGACGTTAATTTCACACTTTGTAAGATTTTATCATAGTAAATTAAATCTTTTAAACCTGAATATTATCTTTGACGTATTATTTATTAAAGATATGTATTATCTTTATATTGTTTGTTTATTTTGTAAAATTGTTTTTAAAGGGTGTTTTAATTACTTTATTTTTATGTTTTTTTTTATTAGTTAGTTAGTTAGTTAGTTAGTTTAATTAGTTAGTTTAAAATTAGTTTGAAAGGTGGTACAACATACTACCATCATGTATAAATACTTTACAATTTAAATAAATATTACTTATGTAACAGTTTTATTCTGTTTTGGTTTTGTTTGCTCTGTTTCAGTTTGCATGTTTCTGTTTCACCCTGATTACGTTCCTGTTATATATTTTATCAGGAGGGTGCTGGGGGCGGGATTAATGGGGCGGGGCTTGCTATTGCAGGGTGGTGGTGGTAGAGCATTTTAAACAAAATCCTAATATTAAACAGCCTAAACAAAAAGATGAACATGAATGAGGACAGTTATGTGAGAATGCTCAGAACTCATGATCAATTTTAAAAACACAGCACAAAAATCTGCATCTTACCTTATGATACACGCTCAGGAGCTAGTGCCAAATTCTGACCCCCACCAAATTAATACCCCCTAGTATTGGTAGGTTTAGGAATAGTTGTGGGGGAGGGGTTAGGACTAGGGGTGGGGTAAGGATTAGGCAATCAGGTACTGACTTCAACGAGGGGTAATAATTTGGCAGGGAGACTAAATTTGGCATGACACCAGTTCACACAGAATACATAATCTTTCAAAGCGAAAACGCAAGACGCTAAACGAGGGCAGTGGAACGGGGGAAAAACGTAAGGTCTCGAGGTGTGTTTTAGTTTAACTTATTTTAACTTGAGTGCTGCATTTTGAGAACGCTGTGTCATGCGCGAGACGCGAGCGCAACACTTTAACATGGCTAGTGCGTTCACACTGAAAAACAATGGAAAAGTAGCAGCGTGGAATGGAAAAATCTATATTTAATTATAAAATGGATAGTTCTGGTCCTTGATTCTGATTGGTTGAGCCGCGTTCAAAGCCGTTGTAAATTACTCAACAAACATACACCTGTGACCGCAATACATTAGTATTAGTATAGTACTGCGCAACTGCCGTGATTCTTTGTTGCATGTGTTGCTTGGCAACCTCTTTGGAACTACATTGCTTGGCGGAGGAATACATGTGTTATAACGTTATATTTTTTGTTGTTGGTGTTTATTTTATGAATGAAATAAATATTAGAATGAATATTTTTATGTAGTAACCGTTTTATAAAAGGCGCTCCGCTCCCTTAGCTGTTCTAAATTCACTGTAAATCAGAGTGAACATGCATTAAAGGTGCCCTAGAATGTGAAATTGAATTTATCTTGGCATAGTTAAATAACAAGAGTTCAGTACATGGACATGACATACAGTGAGTCTCAAACACCATAGTTTTCTCTTTCTTATTTAAATCTCGTTTTTGAAAAACACCCCTGAAAAACAGGCTTTTTTTTTATTTTTTATTTTTTTTTTATTTTTATTTTTTTTATTTTTTTATTGATATTCTTTTAACGAAGAAATACAATATACAGCACTGCATTGAAAACATGAACAAAAATAATAATAAAAATAAAATAAAAAATAAAAAGAATAAATAACTGCCTCCTCAAATAAGAAAAAACTGTTCATAGTAGTTAAGAAACTTCTTGTTCTTACTATTGTCAATGAGTTTAAGAGATTTAACAATAAGGGAAATCTCAGCAATAAAGGCCTCAAGTCTAGGCAAAGTCTTGAGAAATTTGTTTTTGTGAATAAAAAATTTACAATGCAACACAAAGAAATTAACAACACTATCAATAGCACAGTCACTCCCAGAAAAATAAAGGAATATATCCTTCAATGAAAAGTTTAAATCACAATTGACAAAATGAGAAAGATAGAGACCCAAGCTTTGCCAAAGAGGCTTAACCTGGTTACAGTGGTAGAATAAATGAAGCAAAGTTTCTTTCTCAACTTTACAAAATACACAAAGGTCAGAGATATCAACAAAAGAGGAAATTTGTGAGTTAGTTGGGTAAACATTATGAAGAATCTTAAAGTGTACCTCTCTTATTTTATTGGACATACAATATTTCTCAGGGAGTAACCACGCTTTCTTCCAGTGAATACAGTCAAAAAAATTATTCCAGAAAAATTTACATCGAGGGGATGTGTAAACAGTGTAATGTAACAATAACTTTATCAGTTTACTATTACATTTTTTATCAAGAATGCTAACTCCATCCAATAAAAGTTTGGGCAAAATAGTTTTTCTCTCATTAAAGAAAAGGTGTGTTTTAAATAAATGCACATAACTTGGAGACAAAGCTTTGATGACAGAATTGAAAGTTCTAGCAGGCAGAGGAAAATTATACAAAGTCATAAATTCTTCATATTCTAATATACTGCCATCATTTTTAAATAAATCCAAAACAAAAACAATACCTCTATCATACCACTTAGCCATAAAAACTGATTTGTTTCGGATTAAAATGTTCAAATTATTCCACAGAATTTCTTTATGGGGAGAAAAATTGTGCACATAACACAATTTCCAAGCAAGTAAAACTTGTTGGTGAAATTTGGAGAGAGAAATAGGTAATTTAGAAGGATTGAAATTACATTTTAAAAGAAACTCTAAACTGCCTAATCTACTAAAAATGGCATTGGGTATATAGTACCAAATTGAGCCATTGCTACAAAGACATTTTTTTAACCAACTAATTCTGAAAGAGCTGACTAATTCTTTAAAGTTTAAAACTTCCAATCCACCCTCAGAACGTCTATTAGACAAAACAGATTTCCTAACTTTATGAGATCTGTTCTTCCAAATAAAATTTAATAAGATTTTGTTAATATCATCACAGATTTTGTCACTAACAAATAAAGATAAAGAAGGATAAACACAACGAGACAAACCCTCTGCCTTAGAAATAAGTACTCTCCCATAGATTGAGAGATCACGTTGTAGCCAAAGATTAAAGATGGTTCTTGTTTTCTTTATTTTAGGTGAAAAGTTAAGTTGTTGGCGGAGCAATCTATCCTTAGTAAGGAAAATCCCCAGGTACTTGATACAAACTTTAACAGGTATATTGTGCAACATTGATTGTTGAGTGTCATAAAGACAGAATAATTCACATTTTGATTCGTTTAAGTATAAGCCTGAAGCTTCAGAGAAAGAATTAATAATATTGATACACAAGGGAATTTGACTTTGGTTTTTAAGAAATATAGTTGTATCATCAGCTAGTTGAGATATTTTAAATTCTTTACTAAATATAGAGATACCTTCTAAACTGGGATTTTGTAAAATAACGATTGATAACAATTCAACAGCTAGCAGAAAAAGAAATGGAGAAATAGGGCAACCTTGACGCACTCCTCTATCACAATTAAAGCGTTTAGTGGTTTGAAGGCCAACCAAAACTGAAGAGTTAATGTCATTATAAAGCATGCTCACCATGTTGATAAAAGTAGATCCGAAACCAAAAAGGCTAAGAGATTTAAGCAGAAATTGGTGTTCTAAAGAGTCAAAAGCTTTATAAAAATCTAAAAACATTATAATAGCTTCTGAATCAATATTCTCTGAATAATCAATAAGATCAAGAACTAATCTAATGTTGGAGCTAATGTGCCTATTTTTCATAAATCCATTTTGTGTTTCGCCAATTATACTATTAAGGCCAGATTTTAAACGAACCGCCAAAATTAAAGCAAGTAATTTATAATCAACATTTAACAGTGATATAGGTCTCCAGTTTTCAATTAAAAGTGGGTCTTTATCAGTTTTGGGGATCAAAGAAATAAGACCCTGCTTCATTGAGGAAGTCATCTCTCCTTTTTTAATACAGTCTTTAAACAAATTATGTAAAGGTTGCTTTAAAATGTCCCAAAAATGTAAATAAAATTCAACAGATAAGCCATCAGTACCTGGAGACTTCCCCCTCTTCATAGATTTCAGTGCATCCTCCATTTCAACTATAGAGATATCAGAATCACAAAGTTGCTTAAAGTCATCATTAATACCTGAAATCTTATCATGAATACTTAAAAGAAAATCGTCCGATTTTTCTTGAGAAAACTGAGAAGTATACAAATTTTTGTAAAAGGAATATACAAAGGTTGAAATCATTCCTGGATCTGTACATAAAACACTATTAATATTTAAGGCAGAGAGAGATGTCTTTTTACGATTTCGTTTTTCAAGAGCAAAAAAGTAATTGGTGTTTCTTTCGCCCTTCTCAATCCATTTTGCTCTAGAGCGTATAAAAGCACCTTTAACAATCTCTGTGTACATATTTTCAATTTGCAAATGACATGTGCTCATTTCTACCTCATCCTCTTTACTGGGATTTTCCTTCTGCATTAACACACTTAATCTATTAATAAGTTCTAATTCTTTAATGTTCTTTTCTCTTTTAATTTGCTTACTTCTATTGACAGCAAGGACTCTAACTCTATATTTAAAAAACTCCCAGCTAGAGCCAGGGTCGTTTCCAGTATTACTAAACATAGAATTAGCCAGCTGAATTACACTATCATTAAAATTGGCGTCTTCCAAAAGACAACTATTCAATTTCCAGTAACCCCTTGTTCTATTTAACTTACTATTTTGTGCAAGATTCAAAGAAATTAACATGTGATCAGTAAACGGGGCAAATTGATGATTAACAGTATGGACATCTTTCAAAATAGCATGAGAAATAAGAAAAAGATCTATTCTAGCTTTAAGTGAACCAGATTTGTTGGACCAAGTAAAGCCTCTACAACTACTGTTAAAGAAACGCCAAGCATCTACCACTGAAAGATTTTCACACAACCATAAAATAATATTATCATGTGAATTAGAGGTAGTTCTTATAGGAAATCTATCTTGTGCATTGTCAGGGGTTTCATTAAAATCTCCAGCTATAATTAAATAAGAATTTAGAAAACAACTTTGTATACTTATAAGCTTAGCTCCCAATTCTTTAAGCATAGATGCATTAGCATTTCTAGAGTTGTGCCCATAAACATTACACAAGATGAAAATCACATTTTCGGTCTTGCATACTAGAATGATCCATCTACCCTCATCAGATGAAAAAGTTTTTAAAATATCTCCTCTAAATTTATGCATCAAAATAAGAGTACCAGCAGAACGATTGGATCTCCTGAAAAACAGGCGAATCTCCACATAACACCGACTGTGACGCAACAGTTGGGATCATTAATATGTACGCCTCCAAAAATTTGCATATGCCAGCCCATGTTCAATGCCAGGCGGAACTGCGCAGCCGAATCATCAGAAGTTCTGCAGGTGAAGAAACAAGCAGGAGGAGGATCATAGGGAAAATGGCAGATCTATCTATAATCTATCTATAATCGGATACCGCTACAGTTTAATTCGAAGTTGTTAGTTGCTCTGTCCATTTCACCACGGACTGTTTTTCTAACCTGGAACAATATCAAGCACCCAGGCTTCTCTCGGCGTCTCAAACGGACGAAGGGGGCAATTTCGACTAACGTTATATTCCCGCAAGGCAGTGGCGGCGCCAGGGGGGAGCTAGGTGGTGCTGTAGCTCCCCCTATAATAGCCATAGCACCTGCCCAGCACCCCCAAGAAATGTCTGTAATTTTTTTATATTTATATTTTAATGTCATGTTTAAATAGTCTTTTTCATGTTGTTAAAAATAGGAATTAAATAATAATTTAAAAATCGCGAGCGGACGCGCTGGCGGGGGCGGGCGCGGTCGCCGTGAGCGCTGAGCGAGCAGGAACGAGTAACGTAGTGAGTTGTCGTCGAAAAAGATGGATAAAGCAAAAAAACTGTCGGGGACTAAAAATAGAAAGAGAAAGAGGGAAAAGGAGATGGCATGTCAATTGATGCGACAGCAGCTACTGTAAGTAAGTGGATGGTGAAAGGCAACAGGTAGGATTTAAAGTGTGACGTCCAGGCATGTAGGTTACTGGCCATCGGGACTACCGGGAGATTCCCGGTGGGCCGACGTGCTTTTTGGGCCGATACATCTCATACTTTTTTTTTGTCTTAACGGCCCACAAAACTCGTACATCGGCGGCCCATTCGTTTTGTTTTGCTTAATTGGCGGCGCATGGGTTTGTGCCGGTGTAATGCATTGGTTAAAAAAGTCAGCATTAGTTTTTTTTTTCTTACACCCCATGAAACACGTAGATCAGCGGCCCATTGGTTCTTTTCTTGATTGACACTGGGCTGGCCCAATCACATCTGTAAAGTATAGAAATATACTCTTTCAAGAATAGAAATTAGTACAAAATTAATTATGAAAGTTTCCTTTATTTTTCAGTGCATTTGTTTTACAATATATGGCTATTACTATAATGGGATTAATTAACTATTATTATGTAGTAGTGTAATGTAGACTGACACCAACTAAAAGAGGTTTGAATTTTTCTTTGTTTAATTTGCACACTGAATATGGGTTGGAGCTTTTAATTTTTAACTCTCAAAGTGCACCAGATTGATGATTGCCAAAATTGTTGCTGCATACCCCTCTGACACTGGGTAGTTGCGTCCCTGTCTACAGCCCTTGCGTTGAATACTTTTACATATATATACAGTAAATATATATACTTATAGTCGCAGAACGAGTATAGTTAATGTGGGCATGTACGCATAATGAAACGCCCCAAAATTCAAAGCACCTTCTCTTAAGTGTTGAGCATCCCCATAGCACCTGCAACAGAAAATCTCTGGAGCCGCCACTGCCGCAAGGGGGCAATTTCAACTAACGTTATATTCCCGCAAGCGGTAAGTAGTGATTTTATTAACGATAATTTACACTGTGTTATCTAGATCCAGCGCGATATTGTTTTTTCCTCGAGAGACATCGTGGCTTGCAAACGAGCGAACGATGGCAGTTGCTCAGTGTTTGGATGTACAAATGAACACAAAAATATTTTTTTAGTTCCTTCATCCGAGCCTCTGAAGAACCAGTGGGTTATGTGAATTTCTGATGTGTAATTGTTCAAGTTCAGACACATAATCTTTCTCTCAAAGTCGTTCAACACTGTTTATGCATCAGTAAATCGCGTTGCAGTGATAAGATCTTCATTCACGCGATCAACAGGCTGTCATCTGCTCAATGCTCATCACTGCAACCTTTTATGTGATGGGAATAGATCTAAATACTTAAAAAACTTCTCATGATTCGTTAATCCCGATAGCTGTAATAGTAAAAACGTATAAAAGCTGTAATAGTAAAAGTTTTCCAGATAGCTCTACATGTAATGCCAGATATTTCATATGCAAGCATGTCAGCCAATCACAGCAGAGGGCAACAACACTGAAGTCTCACAGCAGACACGCCCCTTCAAACAGAGTGTTCAAATCAAAGGATGAAATCAGGCTAGGAAATATGCCTTTTATTTCTAAACTAGTGCAAAATGCCCGTGCAAAATTAGTTTTTGTGTGTGTTTTTTTTAGTAATTGTTGGTTTGGTGCCCGTGAAAGAGACTGTGAACGCATTGAATTCAGGGAGCAGGCTAGGTTACTACAAATGATGGCTGTGAATAAACTATAATATTCAGAAGTAAACAGTGTAGCTCACTGAGTGTTTATGTATACCACCATCTTCTAAGTGCTAGTGCAAAATGCCCGTGCAAAATTAGTTTTTGATTGTGTTTTTAGTAATTGTTGGTTTGGTGTGTTTGAGTGCTCATAGTTACAATTACACAGCAAAAGTTCAGTGACATTTTTATTTGTGCATGGTAGAAAGCACACAGTGAACTCCGAGAAAACGCTGCGCTTGAGGAAACAGTTTGTGAATAGGCAACTACAAATGATGCCCGTGTAAGAGACTGTGAACGCACTGAATAGGATATGTTTAGTAGTTGGTGAATAGCATAGGCTACTATTACACAGTAGCGACAACGTTAAGCGCACCAGAATGAAATATAATATTCAGAAGTAAACAGCATAGCTGACTTACAGATTCAGTTAACATCCACAAATGAATAAGCGCCTCGATTCAGGGAGCAGTGCAAAGTGCCCGTGCAAAATCAGTTTTTGTGTGTGTTTTTAGTAATTGTTGGTTTCTTGGTAAAGAAAACACATTTTTACTCAAATTAATCAAAATGGATTTATCACGTTTTGGAACCAAACTATAATATTCAGAAGTAAACAGTGTAGCTGACAGATTGTCAGAATGTTTATTTTTAAACCACAACCTTCTTGGGGCTTCTTTGACCGATACAACTCTCTAGTGTCAGAATGTTTATTTTTAAACCACAACCTTATAAAAATGATATATTTAACGATATCTTTAGCATTTCTCATCCAAACAACGTCAAACTTGGCACTGCACTTACTCGTGCCCGTAGCGAGACACCTGTCAAGTTTGAAATCCATCGGACCAACGGTTCGAGAGATATGTGGTTAACACACACACAGACAGACAGACAGACAGACAGACGGACATACAGACAGACAGACGTTTCTGTAATTTATAGATAGATTATAACAAATTTTGATCTAAAAAACATACTAACATTATAAGGGCACCCCAGGAAACATTATAAAATAATAAAATAATCCATTCTACTGCACCTTTAAATGAGTGTCAAATGAGTTCTGAGATGCTGGTCCTCAACCAGTGTCACGTCACTCACCCCATGTGAGATCGGCTTTTGCCTTTTGATATTATTTATTTTAGAGTCATAAAAACATATTCAACAACATATAAAAACAAAATAATCTTTAGAGTAATTTTATAAAGTTCTTAAAAAACATGTTGAAAAATGTCATGTCATCTTAAATGCCAATGTAGTGAAACAGCTGTCGTCAGGTGGTGCTGCAGCACCCTCAGCACCCCTAGTTCCCGCCAGGGCCGTAGCTAGAGGATTCAGGGCCCCCAGAAAAAATATTGATGTGGGCCCCCACCACCCTCCACCAATATCATATACTGTACAATAGATGAGCATGGAGGCCCACATATAACAGAAGATGGTGATGTTGTTGTAAAACCTTTATTTTAAAAGTTAAATGTTTATATATTTATAAATTATATAGTTATAATTCATACATCAAAAAGTAAACATTTTGAAATATAAAACAATGCAGTCAAAAAAAAAAAAAAAATCATATATTGTCTTATTTTTTAATAATATAAAAGCTCGAGAGGAGCTATTTTAGCTGGATGCTCCGGAACGGCGGCCTCTCCATCACGGCCTGCAATCCCGAGGCAGCCACAGTGTTCGTCCCAGAACCAGAGCAGGCAACCATCAGAGCCATGGAGTCTATGTGCACTGCTCAGTCCATCCCAAAGCCAGGAGCGGAGTCTATGTGCACTGCTCAGTCCATCTCAAAGCCCTACCTCCGCCGTCATCCCGGTCTGCCGAGCCCCCGTCTCCGCCTCAGTCCCACAAGCCAGCAGCTCCACCTTGAACTTCCAGGCCGTGGATGTCACCCTGGTCCATCGACCACTCTGCTCCACCGGATAGTCCATGCACCCTGGTTCCGCCTCCGTCAGTTGGTCTCTGGGTTCTGCCTGAGCATTCTGCCAAAGCTCCACCCTGGCTCTTACCACCAAGGTGTCTATCTCCACCAACTCATTCTCTTCCCTGCCCATCACCAGATCCACACTTTCCTCCAGAGCTCCCTTCCTCCTCAGGTGGACTCAGGATGTGAGGATGCACCTTCCGGAAGGGAGGAGCCACTGTAAGAGTTTCATTCTGTTTTGGTTTTGCTTGATCTGTTTTAGTTTACCTGTGTTCCTGATCATTAGATAATTAGTTCACACCAGTTCTGTTTCACCCTGATTACGTTCCTGTTATATAAGCCCTGTTTTCTCAGTTCCTTTGTCCGTTATTGTCGATGTAATGTCCTGAGTGTTCTGTTTGACTTAAAGGATTAGTTCACTTTCAAAAACATTTTTGCTGATAATTTATTCACCCCGATGTCATCCAAGATATCCATGTCTTTCTTTCTTCAGTCAAAAAGAAATTAAGGTTTTTGAGGAAAACATTCCAGGATTTTTCTACACATAATGGACTTCAATAGCAACCAAAGGTTTGAAGGTTCAAATGTCCGTCTCAATGCAGCTTCAAAGTCTCTACACGATCCCAGTCGAAAAATGAGGGTCTTATCTAGCGAAACGATCGGTCATTTTCTGAAAAAAAATAAAAAAAATAATAATAATAATATTATATATATATATGTATATATATATATATATATATATATATATATATATATATATATATATATATACAGTGGGGAGAACAAGTATTTGATACACTGCCGATATTGCAGGTTTTCCCACTTAAAAAAGCAAAGCATGTAGAAGTCTGTAATTTTTATCATAGGTACTCTTCAACTGTGAGTGACGGAATCTAAAACAAAAATCCAGAAAATCACATTGTATGATTTTTAAGTAATTAATTTGCATTTTATTGCATGACATAAGTATTTGATACATCAGAAAAGCAGAACTTAATATTTGGTACAGAAACCTTTGTTTGCAATTACAGGGATTTTGGCCCACTCCTCCATACAGACCTTCTCCAGATCCTTCAGGTTTCGGGGCTGTCGCTAGGCAATACGGACTTTCAGCTCCCTCCAAAGATTTTCTATTGGGTTCAGGTCTGGAGACTGGCTAGGCCACTCCAGGACCTTGAGATGCTTCTTACGGAGCCACTCCTTAGTTGCCCTGGCTGTGTGTTTCGGGTCATTGTCATGCTGGATGACCCAGCCACGACCCATCTTCAATGCTCTTACTGAGGGAAGGAGGTTGTTGGCCAAGATCTCGCGATACATGGCCCCATCCATCCTCCCCTCAATACGGTGCAGTCGTCCTGTCCCTTTTCCAGAAAAGCATCCCCAAAGAATGATGTTTCCACCTCCATGCTTTACGGTTGGGATGGTGTTCTTGAGGTTGTACTCATCCTTCTTCTTCCTCCAAACACGGCGAGTGGAGTTTAGACCAAAAAGCTCTATTTTTGTCTCATCAGACCACATTACCTTCTCCCATTCCTCCTCTGGATCATCCAGATGGTCATTGGCAAACTTCAGATGGGCCTGGACATGCGCTGGCTTGAGCAGGGGGACCTTGCGTGCGCTACAGGATTTTATACCATGACAGCGTAGTGTGTTACTAATAGTTTTCTTTGAGACTGTGGTCCCAGCTCTCTTCAGGTCATTGACCAGGTCCTGCCATGTAGTTCTGGGCTGATCCCTCACCTTCCTCATGATCATTGATGCCCCATCTTGCATGGTGCCCCAGACTGAGGGAGATTGACCGCAGAGATGGGGACTCGAGTTTGAGACTCGGACTCGAGTGCGACTTAAGTCGCACACACAGTGACTTCAGACTCGACTTGAGACTCGTCCTCGAAAGACTTCAGACTCGACTCGGACTCGAGCTGCGGGACTCGTGAACAATGTTTATATTTAGGAAACGTCTGATGAGCTCGCTGTTATTCCCCTTCCCCTCCCTCCGTTACCTACTGCCCACGTAACACGTGACGTACTACCTATCTGCTGCGCGCGCCGCGCGGGCGCGGCCACACATTTTTTTTATTTTTTTTATTTTAGGCGCGGCCACACATGAGAGGACAACGAACGAACAAACATGTCGACTGCTGTGCCATTCATTGTTAGCTTTGGATTTAAAAACTTCAATCAGGACGCCCCAAACAGAGGAAGCACTTAGTGCAAAATATGTAATATCACAATAAAAGATTCAGGCTCAACAACATCTAATTTTATAAGGCATCTGAAAACGCATCCTGATAGGTTAGTAAACATGTTGAGCTCAGCATTGACTATCTTAGCTTGCTTTTTGCTTAGCTACAACCTAACGTTACGGGAGGTTAAATCCGACTGTCTGTCTTCCTTATGAAATAAATGAGCGTTTGTTTAAACCTTGTATGGTGTTCTGTAGGACCCCTTTTCAAAAAGTGGGGGGGAAAAAACGTTTTTAAAAGTGAAATTTTAGGTCCTGTGTATATTTACTCTGTCCTCCTCCTGTCAGGGCCTACTGTTATTACACTCTAAAAACTGCTGGGTTGTGTTAACCCAATTTTGGGTCAAATATGGTCTCACCCAACGTTGGGTTAAAAAATGCAATTTAAAAATGGACAAATTGCATTTTGGACAAAATCAAAAATGGACAAAAATGCAATTTAAAAATGGACAAATTGCATTGGTTACATTAAAAATGTAAACCAACGGCTGGGTTTGTCCATTTTTAAATTGAATTTTTAACCCAACGTTGGGTGAGACCATATTTGACCCAAAATTGGGTTAACACAACCCAGCAGGTTTTAGAATGTATGTGTGTGTGTGTGTTCTTGTATATGGTTTATGAACGTCAGGGGTAGAAACAAAACTCACTTTTGCACTCACACTTACACACAATCTCTCTCTCACACGCACGCACACACACACACTCTCACTTGGATATGTGGTTTATGGGCCGGTCTTCACGAGTCCAAAAATTCGTGCCCGAACCCGAAAGAGACCCGTAATGTGCTACAACGAACCGACCCGGACCCGTCTATTATTTCAAAAGCTGGACCCGGACCCGTGCAGATCCGAGCCTAACCGGACCCGACCTGGACCCGTCTATTATTTTAAAGCTGGACCCGAAACCGCCGGGAAGACACAGACCCAACTGGACCCGATTGTCACACATTCCACCTTAAACTGCTATTACAAGTCAATAAACCTGTTGCGAAAAATACAACTTTTTGTCTTACCTAATTTAAGGAGCCGTAGTAGCGTAACTTAGTAGTCTCCTCTCCCTTCCTTGTAATGTTACCTGACTGGCTGTGATGCATTACAATCCTCCGACAAGAAAGTTATCCATGTTATTCCTCTCGTTATTCCAAGTCAAAGCTTAATCCACTCATTATTTCAGCTTCAAAAGTCCACTTGATG
Organism: Squalius cephalus; assembly: GCF_949319135.1. Taxonomy (NCBI): domain Eukaryota; kingdom Metazoa; phylum Chordata; class Actinopteri; order Cypriniformes; family Leuciscidae; genus Squalius; species Squalius cephalus. Next base: position 18,217,514 of record NC_137127.1, on the reverse strand, counting down.
TCACGGTGACGGATGACAAATGCAACTTTGCACATGTAACGTTAATTTACATTCTGACTCGAGTTAACTCGCATAATAACTTTGACTGTTTGCCCTTTTGAACTATAATAACGATTGCTCGTTCAGTGCCACAGCCGCTGACGTTATTTATTTGCTATCATCTCCGTGCTCTCTGCTCTGCATCGAGAGTCAGACCACTAAAACTTTAAGATTAAACAAGACGGTTAATTTATATTGTAAAATCTAAAGCGCGGTTTGGCGGTCCCATAGACAGTAAAAGAAATGGACACAGCGACCCCATTGGAACTCAATTGAGACAAGTGAAGCCCATTTTTAGCGATTTCTTAGCACTTCCTTTCCTGACGCGCAGACTCAAACCGAGCAAAGCGTTACACGGACCACGTGAGCAACCCGTCTGTCTTCTAGTAGCTGTGCCAAGAGAAATCTGAATCATTCCCTTCCGAATCTTGCAGAGACGGAGAGTGTGAGTAGGAGCTGTCCATGAGCATGGAGCAGGATCAACTTTTGCTAGGTATTCTGATTAATTATATTGTCATTTTGCCTCTTCGTCCCCCCGATTGCCAGCGAGCTTCTCCTCCTGTCCATACGGTAATCTCTCTAATGTGCGACAAAGAGTCGCTTGGTTATGACGCAATCGTTAGCCTACTTTTACAAAAACTGCTTCTACGGGGCCATAACATAAGCTACAAGGTAATGGAGCATTTTATACATTGTCGTGTTTCTTTAGAAATAAAAAATGGACAAATGGAGTCTTCAAACGCCTCAGATGTAAAGTTATTCGCTGTCAAAGTGACCTCAAAATGAATGGAAGTCAATGGGATTGCTAACGCAAGTGAAGTTCCGCTCAAGATGGCGGCACCCGGCCGACTTCAACTTCCGGTCGACTTCCTTCCCGCTTGGGCGGTCCCTCACTGAAGCTCTGGTAAATGGTTGCCATAGAAACATAACACGCGCTTGAGACTGCACATGCGCACTAGCTGGATCAACCTAAAATATGCTTTTAACGCAATTTATTTTGAGTGTCCTAATTTTACAAGTTGCAAGTTACAAAACAACACAAGCAGTGTCTAATCACGGCCGGGTTTTCTCCGAGTCTGATCTGATGACTCCGATCGCACGGGTATTACACACAATGCTAAACAGACCCGGGACCCGAAGTAATAGATTTGGACCCGACCGGACCCGGCTGATCATTTAAAATATAGACCCGAACCCGTACGGTCCCGGGTCGACGGGTCTCGGGTTCACTGTGAAGACCTCTATTACAATACGGGGACTCTCCATAGGCGTTATGGTTTTACTAATGTACAAACTGTATAATCTATCCTCCTACACTAACGTAACCCTACCAATCTCAGAAAACTTTTGCCGTTTTTTGAATTTCAAAAAACACCATTTAGTATGTTTTTTAAGCCGTTTGGTTTATGAGGACACAGATGTCCTCATAAACCATGTTTACGTTGTAATACCCATGTCATTGTAGTACACATTTGTTTCCTCATAAACCATATACAAGAACACACACACACACATACACACTCACAATAACAGTAGGCCCTGACAGGAGGAGGACAGAGTAAAGGTACAGGACCTACAATTTCCACACTTTTATTAGCCCCGGGTCAAGTAGACCCGAACAGCCTGTGTGTAATATAAATATGTGTGTGTGGGTCACACAGTGTGTTGTCATTGAAAATGTGTTCAGATATATATTCTTCACAGAAAATGAGCCAAGGCCAATGAGTCTGAGTTTGAAAAAAGAATTAATCGTATAATTTTTCTCTTGATAAAAAATGGTCCTACAGACCCGAACACCATACAAGGGTTAATTACCAAACTTGTGGTGATCGATTAACGTAATCATTTACGTGCCGCTGGCTGCCATCACGTTAATTAACGTTGTCTGCAAACAGGGTACAGGATTATTGTTGATCATGTAACATTAGTTTAATTTAGTTATAATTTAATGTTACACTGGTTTGAGAGTCTGGGATGTGTTGACTTACAGTAGTTTATAAGCTATGATTAGTTGCATAGGCAGTGCATATTACATGGATGTGCTCTGTAAGTGAAAAAAAAGTTAGTTATTGCTTATAAATATTTTCTTGATACCCTGAGTACCATTTTTTCAGTTCAGAACCTTGTGGTTTCAGATGGGCTTTGTTGCACATAAAATTGTTAGCTGTAATAAGCATCTTACTTGTTGTCTTTTCATATTCATCGATGACATCTGCTGGTTTAATGAGTTCAACAAAGCAAAGAAAGGGGCCAGTGCACAGGGACAGAGCAGCATTGATTCATTCTTAAGCCAGACAAGAGGTGTGCAGCTATACAGCCAGGGGCATCCCAGACAGAAGGCCATTACTGAATCCATAATACAGGACCTCATCATTTCATGCAACCTACCTCTGTCTTTGATTGACAAGCCTAGCTTCAGGAATTTTATGTCAGTGGTAGAGGAGAGATACTGCCCAGTAAGTCGAAGCACCGTAACCAGACGTCTGAGTGAGCTAGTAGCAGAAAAAGAGTCCAAGATAAAATGTAAACTACAAAAGACTGACAATGTGTCTGTGACAGTGAACATCTGGACTGACAGGAGCATGCGTGGCTTCTTAGGGGTAACAGCCCACTTCATGGAAATGGAGGAGAAAGACTGCCCAAGAAGACTGCAGACAGTTCTCCTAAGTTGTGAACGATTCACTGGGTCACACACTGGAGAGAGAATAAGTGAGAAATTTGAGGAGATATGTGACAAAACATAAATTGGATTACATCATCTGCGATAATGCCTCAAATATGAAGAAAGCCTTCACAGTTTGTTTTCCTTCTGCTAAAACTGACAATGAAGATGATGATGAAGATGAGCTGGGAAACAGCTGCATGTGGGAGGAAGTAAGTGAGGAATACCAGGATGATGTGGAATCCATCCAGAGCAGCTGTCGGCAGCAGCGGCTGCAGTGCTTTGCACATTCATTGCAGCTTGTTGTAAGAGATGGACTAAAGGAGACAAAAACTCTGAACAGTGCAATGGCAAAAGTGACAAAATTTTGCAGTTTACTCCATTCTACTTGTAGACTGAAGGAAGCATTTGAGGAGGAGTATGGAGCAAACCGAAGCATCCCCTCAGCTGTGTCCACACGATGGAAAACAACTCTTCGCCTTGTGGAGGCAGTCACTGACCTGGATCCCCAAAGCCTAAACTCTCTCCTGGAAGCCCAAGGACATAAAGGTCTGTGCTTATCAGCCAGAGAATGGAGTCAGCTCAAAGAGCTTGTGGACATTTTAGCCCCATTTCTGCAAGCAACAGACCTTACATAAGGAGAGAAGGTGGTGACTGTCAGTGCGGCTCTCCCTTGTGTACTCTCACTCAACAGCCACCTCATTCACATGCTGAATGCATCTCGTCACCTGGTTGGCTTAGTGAAAGCACTGCAGAAGTCACTCCAACGCCGTTTCCAGGGGATGTTTGCAAATATCAGAAAGGATGAAACAGCACAACCCCCCGTAGAGCTTCCATTTGGAGATATGTCTACATGTTGTCTGCACTACTAGACCCATCATTCTGCCTCTTTTGGCTAGAACAAGATGTCCTCGTACCAGATGAAGTCAAGAGTGAGGTGAAGGAGATGATGATAGGTAGGTGAATACACATTAACAGATTTAAAAGATTATCATCACATTATGCATCTAACATATTAAAATCTTGTCTTACTTTTTATTGATTCACAACTTAATCATCACCACTGTGCATTTAGTGTATTAACGTCATAATATTGTAACGAACCATAATTTTTGTGGAATATTTTCAGACCTTCTCTTGGTTGAGGCTCAGAAAGTCACCATACCTGAGGGCAGCAGTGGAGAAGATGAGGAGGAGCCACCAGTACCCGCTAAAACTCCACGGCTTTTCTCTGGCTACCGCAAGAAGAGTACCAAGAAAAATGCAGACCATCACACATCCTGCAAAGATGAGGTCATTCGCTACATCCAGGTGTGCTCTGAAGAAGAAGTTGACTGTATGGATTTCTGGCAAAAGCATGCAAAGGTCTTCCCAAGGCTTTATCTTGTGTCTATGAAACTGCTTGCAATTCCTGCCACAAGTGCACCAGTGAAAAGGGTATTTAGTCATGGAGGACTTATAATGCGCCCTCACCGAGCCAGACTTAGTGCAAAGACACAGTCAAACTTGATCTTTTTTAAATGTAACCATTCTGTTGCTTAAGACTTTTCTAGTTCTTAGGCCACTGAAGGACACCTAGAAGCCAGAAATGTTTTTGTGGCCCAGTTAACCAGTCTGATCTCATCCTTTGGATTTTTTTTTTAATTTCATTATTTCTAAACATTTTGTTCTTAACAAGTTACAGGCCATAAGTTGGTCAGTTTCTTCACATTCACTCTAAAAATGTTGAGCGTTTGAATGTTGTGCTATCCAGCCACTAAGTAAATAACAAATAACTGAGGATTCTCTATCATAAGGAAGTGTACGGTAGTGTGTTAATTTTTGTGGATAGTATGAAGAGTTCAGATGCAAAAGCCTCTAAGTGTGATCTGAAATTTTCTTCTAGAATAATAATTTTTATAAAGCTTGTATATTTAAGTTCAGTAATTTCACTTAAATGACAATTAATAGGTTTGTCATTTAAGTGAAATTATTGAACTTAAATATACGAGCTTGATAAAAATTATCATTCTAGAAGAAAATTTCAGATGGCACTTAGAAGCTTTTGCATCTGAACTCTTCGTATATTTCACATTGTTTGGTTCGTTGCAATAGTGTTTTACATTTAGCTACAATGTGATGTTTGACCATATTTGGTCTTTATTAATTTTTGGTCTGTACTGTACTGTGTGTTCATGCTACAAGGCAAAATACAGATATTAACTTAAAAGTAAGGCATTCTTGGTGTTTTTGTCATGTTGCAATAGCTTGTTTACACTGATTATATACCAAAATCAAAGCTGATACTGTATGCTAATAGATAAAGGAGTCATAATAACATTACATGCTTTGAATTCCTTATATATAGCTATGCAGTGTTCTAAGCAGCCTGGATGGGTCGCTGTACGTGATGCAACATTTATTATAACCAGAGACTTAAAGAGGCTACATGCGATTTTCTGAAATTTAAACTCGCGACTGACACCTGTGGCCAAAAAACGGAATTGCTCTTCCTTTCTGCTCGCTCTCGTACGTGCACACTTCACAAGTCATCCGCTACAAAGAAGTCAACATTATGTTTACAGAGGTAAGAACAGTCAAATACATATATTGTTTGAGAAACTAAGTTTGTTTGCTGACTAGCGGTGGTGGCAGAGTGATCCGAAACGTTTAACATGAACGCGCTTGACGTCACATCCGCAGACAGCGCGCGAAAAATCCGACCCGACAGAAAATAGGAAAAATAGGATACAGGCTTATAGGTGCACCCACTGTGAGCTGACAAGGTGTCAGTATGCTCATCAGGAGATGTTTGAGTCATAAATGGTCAAATAAAAAGGCTATTGTTACGTTTATTTTGGGGGAAAAGTTGCATATAGCCTCTTTAATATAATAAAGAGACTTGAGACTTGACTTGGACTCTAGCTCAGAGACTTGTGAGCATCTCTGATTGACCGTCATCTTGAACTTCTTCCATTTTCTAATAATTGCGCCAACAGTTGTTGCCTTCTCACCAAGCTGCTTGCCTATTGTCCTGTAGCCCATCCCAGCCTTGTGCAGGTCTACAATTTTATCCCTGATGTCCTTACACAGCTCTCTGGTCTTGGTCATTGTGGAGAGGTTGGAGTCTGTTTGATTGAGTGTGTGGACAGGTGTCTTTTATACAGGTAATGAGTTCAAACAGGTGCAGTTAATACAGGTAATGAGTGGAGAACAGGAGGGTTTCTTAAAGAAAAACTAACAGGTCTGTGAGAGCCGGAATTCTTACTGGTTGGTAGGTGATCAAATACTTATGTCATGCAATAAAATGCTAATTAATTATTTAAAAATCATACAACGTGATTTTCTAGATTTTTGTTTTAGATTCCGTCTCTCACAGTTGAAGAGTACCTATGATAAAAATGACAGAACTCTACATGCTTTGTAAGTAGGAAAACCTGCAAAATCTGCAGAGTATCAAATACTTGTTCTCCCCACTATATATATATACTTTTTGACCTACTTAATTTAAATTTTGACACCATGAACGTTTTGACAGAATAATATCGATGAATAGGCTTAAAAGAAATCTCTTTGACCTTATTTACCAATAGGTATTTGTTAGGGAGAGTCCAAACCTTCTTCCATGAAATATTTTCCACTAATGCGTTCCATTTTGTAACAACATGAGAAGTGGAAACAGAATCATTGAGAAAAAGAAAAAGAATATCTCTATTATTTTTTTATGTAGATTTAAAACATATCCTGCCTACATACGTGTCAGCTGGGTCTGGGAGAGGAATTTCAGAACTTGTCAAAAAACTATTATGGCCCTTAAATAGCATAATGACACCATTAGGGATAGCACTAAATACAGTGGCAAACTGTTTTGGAGTAACCGGAATATTATAGCGAGAGAGAAATTCTTGATAAGTAAATAAGTAACCATCCTGATTCAATAATTGGCTATGGGCTATGGGATTGATCCCATTCTTAAACCAGTTTTCAAAAAATAAGGACTTATGTTTATAATAAATATTCTTATTACTCCAAATGAAGTATTTGGTTAGAGAAAAATTGTGTTTGAAAATCATAGACCACGCTAATAGTGCTTGTTTGTGGAAATTAGAGAGAGCAACAGGGATCTTCTCAATGCTGAAGTTACACATAGAAAATTCAAACCTCCCAACTGAGAAAAGACATATTCCGGTATAATATTCCAAATAATGAATGGATTTCTCAAGTAATTCCTCAACCAGTTGATTTTAAAAGTATTATTTAACGTTGCAAAATCAACAAAATTGAGACCACTGTTACTGAAGCTGTTGGACAAAACTGATCTTTTTATATAATGCATCTTATTTTTCCATACAAAATTACATAGTAGTTGACCAGTCTTTATACCACATTACTCTATCAAGGTCTAATGAGATGGCTGCATATGTCAGACGTGAGATGCCTTCTGCCTTGGAGAGAAGAATCCTTCCTTTCAAAGATAAATCTCTCTGAAGCCACTGATTAAATCTTTTTTTAGCTTTCTCTATGATGGGCAAAAAGTTTAAATTACATCTAAGTTTTGAGTTTTTGGAGATTACTATTCCAAGGTAGGTTATTGTCTCTTTGACTTGGATATTACATATACTGGAAACAGAGAATTGTTTGATTGGCATTAATTCACATTTGAGCACATTGAGATGAAGCCCAGAAGCATCGGAGAATGTTTTAATAGTATTAAGAGCCAAGGGAATCTGGTCTGAATTTTTTAGGAGAAGGGTAGTATCATCAGCCAATTGACTGATGATGATCTCCTTTCCCATGATACCGACTCCTTGCAAGGCACTATTCTTAATGTAATTGGCTAATAATTGAGTAGTCAATATAAACAAGTATGGCGAAATGGGGCAACCCTGACGTATTTCCAGCTGCAATTCGAATCTTGGAGAGGTACCGTGTTTAAACTTAATGGAAAAAATTCCCGTTGACATATAAAGTTTTAACTGCTCTAATGAACATGTTCCCAAATTGTACCCATAAATGTTTACGACAATGAAATTAAAGTTATGAATTTGAACAACATGACACACATAATGTCCATTAGTATCGAAGTCTGTATAGGGAAGTTTGCCAGCGAATAAGTTCTTAAGTGTACAGACACCCGCAGAGCATTGAGATGCTGTGAGTTTCTTGAAGAAAACAAAAATCTGTTTTACGTTGTTTTGCAAATAAAAAAATGGCTTTCCATTTTAAATTGTTCCTAAGTCCCCTGGCATTGAGTGAAATTAAACATAAAGACATCAAAATAAGAAATTAGAATAAAATAACAAAAGTGAAATTCGCTTGAACAATTTTTTCAGAACAGAAGCTCAGAGAAAACTAAACGTGATGAGAACAAAAAGCACCACATCAACTGTAGTTTCGTAGGCATAACCGACAAAATATGTACATTAGCTATCAACTATGCTTGTCGTGTACCATCTCTGAGATGTGCCACGCATTGCGTCATCACGTTGGAAAGGTCACGCATCACTTCATCTATTTAGTTATCTGTCTGTGTACTCCGGTTCAAAAAGGTCGGGAAGGGCGAAAAATTCCATCTCATTTTCTCCTCCAACTTCAAAATCATCCGACATCTTTGTTTTAATTTATTAGTATTTTTATTTTTTCCGTGACCTTTCCAACGTGATGACGTAATACGCGACGCATCTCAGAGATGGTAAAAGATGGGCATTTGTGGTTAAAAAGTATATATATATATTCTTTTTTGGAAAATGACAGATCGTTTCGCTAGATAAGACCCTTATTTCTCGACTGGTATCGTGTAGAGACTTTGAAGCTGCATTGAGATGGACATTTGAACCTTCTTTGAACATTGGAATAGTTGGTTGCCATTGAAGTCCATTCTGTGTAGAAAAATCCTGGAATGTTTTCCTCAAAAACCTTAATTTCTTTTCGACTGAAGAAAGAAAGACATATATATCTTGGATGACATCGTGGGTGAGTAAATTATCAGCAAAACATTTTTTGAAAGTGAACTAATCCTTTTTCCTGAACTAGACTCTTTTTCTTTTATTCCCTGAATGTGTGTTCTCTCCAGCCACCTGCTAATTTTTTATTCTTATTTATTATATTACAGTAATAATATATAATATAATAAGTATTAAATAATAATACTTATGTATTATGTAATTATGTATTATGACCTGCACATGTTCTGGACAGGTTTCATAAGATTCATTTTATATCTATATAAATATGTGAGTGATATTGCTAATAATCATCATCATATCATGGTGTGTTTTAGTTGGAGCATGTCTGTTTACACATGTCTGTGAGCTGGATGAGCTTTGTTCTGATTTGAAATGCACTGTGGATCATGTGTTAAGCTCAGCTGTTGCTCATACATACACTGCCCGGGCTGTCAAACACAGCTTGAGCAGAGATGCAGTCTGGGAAATGGAGAGAGCTCCTGTTTGCACGCTTCAGCCTTTAATCTGCTTTAGAGTTCTGCCAGTGCGTGGCCATTTATTTTTATTTATTTATTTAGTGTTCAGCAGACTGCTGGAATTGGTGCGACAGAGGACAACTGCTGAGCCACACAATTTAGGGGTGGAACAGGAAACCAGTAAAATGGTTTTCAATTAACTCTTCAGAGAAGAACACTAGTGATTAGCCAAATGAAGCTTCACTTAAAAGTCGCCTTTTTTAAATTGTGACTTATTAACCAAACAATTGCACTCTTAAATGATTTAATTTGTTTCAATGATTTGTCAAAACTTACGTTCGTCTCGTCGATCATAATGCAGCCAACATGACTACTGTCTCTGTGCCTTGATGTCTACTGCTGACGTCACTCACAGTGAACTCAAATTAGAACAACAACAACAAAAAATTGCTCAAATTCGGCAAATAAATTTTAATAGTAGGTTGTTGCTTCTTGAAAAAAAAGGTTCTCGGGTCTGAAAAGCTGCTAAATCTAGCAACAAATTTGCTAGCTTGGCATGGGTTTATGAGAGGGAGGTCTGTGGCGCCACCAGGTGGTGAATCAAGGCAAATCACCCATAGGCAATTGTGAATACTGTGTCAAAAGTTTATATTAGTAGAAGTGTGTATCCAAAAAAATTAACATGATTAAAATTTGTAAAAAGTAAAAATAAAATAAAAATAGTATCATTTTGTCACAGGACCCGACCAACTATATATTTTACTTTAAATATTAAATATTGCAGGCCTTGTAATCAATTGCTTTTGTTCCTATTGTGTCCCCTCTCTCTCTCTCTCTCTCTCTCTCTCTCTCTCTCTCTCTCTCTCTCTCTCTCTCTCTCTCTCTCTCTCTCTCTCTCTCTCTCTCTCTCTCTGTGTGTGTGTGTGTGTGTGTGTGTGTGTGTGTGTGTTTCCAACATGTACTGGGCTTTAAAAATAATTCAAACAATAATATATTGCTGCTCCCAAACCAAAATTTTGAACAATTTGCTCAGTATCAAATGATATGTAATTCTGAAACAAAATATAGTTCATGTAGTCGAAAATGTCTCCTCGGCTTCATCGAATCCACATTACAAAACATCTGGCTCTCTGCACACTTGTCCCCTTTGAGGCCCTTCTCTTAAAAATGAATCCTTGAATTGCCACTGTGGCAGAAAGTGAGCAGAGAGCACCTGAGACCTCCCTGGAGGTCCTTATTAAATTAGGATCTTCCCTGATCTCCGCAGCTCTTCGGATCCGCCGGTAGGGGTCAGACGTGAGGCGACGTGTGTTCGGGCCTGTCACTCATCAGACAGCAGAAGCAGCAGAAATGATCGCACTGAACCCCGGAAGTGTATTTGACCCTCATCCTCATTTCTCACCCATGAAACCCTTTAAACAATCTGATAAATGAAATGATCTATTTATATGTGCTCATCGCTCATCTGAGAATCACAGCTGGTGAATAAAATCTCATTTTGGAGGTGGTAAGTGAAAAAAAAACGCTCTTTATTTCGTTAAAGAAAATAAATCATGATGATGTTTGTGTGGCTGCGATTTATCAGTCGGGTTTAAATGATTTAATGAGACTGTCCGAAAAATTAAAGACTTATAAAGCTAATATATTAGTTATAATAAAAGCATGTGGAAAATATACAAATCAAACGACCTATTAGATCAAGGGTGTGACGGGAGATTAGTCTGACAGAGAGATTTGTTGTTAGGATTGTTGCTATACTGGTTTCTAAATGAAGTTAACAACACCAACCACAACTAAATTTACAGTATAGTATATGCACTCTGAATTTGTCTTTTTATTATTGTCAGCTGCCCGACACTAATATCTGAAATCAAAACACATTTCCTCATATCAGGCCAGTGACACTTTCAGTTGTTTATGTGTGAATAAGAGAGAGTTTGTACGATTGTGTATATTTATTAATAATTGAATGTGAAGTGCATATCTAAGTGCTTATTTATTGTTGCAGCTGACTAAGGGGAAATGGTGGGTTTTGTCAATGTTGAAATCATGGCGATTAAAGTGAAACTTAGTTTTTTATATCAAATGATGGGCTCTTAAACTTTCATCTTTTCACATTAACTTGAAGGATTTAAAGGGATAGTATAGTGAAAATTAACTCATCCTAATATGACTTTTCCTACATGAAACACAAAAGCTAGTGATAAAAGTATATTTTTTTTTAGTGAATAGTTCAATTAAATGTTATTCTGTTTGAATAATTCGTTGCCTATTTTCTCAAGTACAGTTCTTTAAAATGTTTTCCCTCTGTGTCATTTGAGTTGTACATAACTAGATTATTTTGACACTGAAATTCAGGATTAGCACTAATTACATACATTTCATGACCCAGTGTTAAGAGCAGTGTTTTCCAATTTACAAGAGTGAAACTTTTCTTAACCCTGTGTTAAAAGTCATTAAAAAAAATGTATTTTAGTTATGTTTAACTTTACTATGGAGTTACATCACAATTTAAATTGATTTATCCATAGTAAGAGATTTCCAAGAAATGGTAAAAATAAACATTTGTATATTAATAGAAAATATCAGTAATAAACTGGTGAATATAGTTATGAGACACTTGAAATGGATGTCATTGGGTGTAATTTGTACCTGAACCTGCTTTTGTAATCAAGAACCAACATGTTTTATTTTTAAGTTTGCTTTGATTTTGTTTCTGGCCCATAAATCTTTGATTTCTCATTCTGACTTAATTGTAGAAATTTTGACTGTGTGTGTATATATAAATATATGATTAATCACGATTAATCGCATTCAAAATAAGGTTTGTGTTTACATGATATATGTGTGTGTACTGTGTATAATTATTTGGTAGATATAAATACACACACATACATGTATATATTTAAGAAAAATGTGTTATTTATATATAAATATATACATGCATATGTGTGTATTTATATATACAAATTGAATAACACAGTTTTCTTAAATATATACATGTATGTGTGTGTATTTATATCTACAAAATAATTATACACAGTACACACACGTATCGTGTAAACACACACTTTTATTTTGGATGTGATTAACCGCAATTAAACGTTTATTTTATTATATATAGGCCCATGTGTATATATATGTGTGTGTGTGTATATATATATATATATATATATATATATATATAGTTGAACCTCTGTGTTATATATATATATATATATATATATATATATATATGAAGGAAGCATGAAGTGCTCTGGAAATGTCCTGGTAGACGGCTGCGTTGAGTGGACAGCACAGTGGACCAACACCAGCCGATGACATGGCTCCCCAAACCAACACAGACTGTGGAAACTTCACACTGGACTTCAAGCATCTTGGATTGTGTGCCTCTCCATTCTTCCTCCAGACTCTGGGACCTTGGTTTCCAAATGAGATGCAAAATTTGCTCTCATCAGAAAAGAGGACTTTGGTCCACTGTGCTTTATTAAATCCAGAGTCAACGCAGCCGTCTACCAGGACATTTCCAGAGCACTTCATGCTTCCTTCATTTTCCAGCAGGATTTGCACCTGCCCACACTGCCAAAAGAACCAAAACCTGGTTCAATGACCATGGTATTACTGTGTAATTACTGTGTGATTTCATGTAATATTCAAATTTTTTGAAATCCTGTTTTCGTGGGTTTTATGAGATGGAAGCCCAAATTATGTACAAATAAACAACTAAATACTTGAAATAGTTTAAGTTGTGGGCCCTGAATCTATAATCTATGGAAGTTTAACGTTTTGAATAGAATTATGGAAATAAATAAACTTTTCCATGATATTCTAATTTTTTGGAAAGGGTCTGTATATATAGTTGAACCTGTGTGTTATATTAAGAATAGGGTTCAGATTAGGCTTTGTAAAATTTAGAGTTTTTTTTTAACAATGTATTTAAATGATTATTAGAGATGATGCGAATGAAGGCTAATTATGTGTGAAGTATTATGACCACACACACACACACAAAGCTCTGTCTGCATGTGAGCATATTCACTTATAGCATGATTTTCTGTATGTGTGTGTGTCCTTTACAGGTTCCAGACTGTAGATGCCTTTGAGTTCAAGCCCAACAGGGTTCGAGAGGATGTCATTGTGAGGGACGCTCTGCGTGGTGAGTACTTGCTAAGAAATTTGTACTTGCTAAGAAAAGCATCACTTGAACAAACCCCTCGCCCTAATAAACTTTTGTAACTTATCCCGCACTGTCAGAGAAACAAATACATGCAGGTGAGCATCTACTGTAAAGAATATCTTGATCAGTTCATGCAATTTGTTTTTCAGTCCCTTTTGTCCTTCTTTAGAATGAGTGTACATTGTCCTTGTCAGTTTTTGGCGCTGGCCATACACATCTCTCTTTTAGGCTGTTGGCCTTTTGTTTTTGTCAGCAATTTGCATCTCAAAAGTATTTATGTAAATGAGATGCTAAGTTTCAGCCCATGTCCTAGGCTGAAACTCTTGCCATTTTTCTTTAACAAAAGACGTGAGATTGGCAGCGATATTCCAGTGATACTAGGGTTGAAAATGGTTAACAGCCCCAGCTCTAGAAGAGAGCCTTTTTTTTAAGCTTGCACACTCCCGAGCCTTTTACACACTGAAATCTTTATTACAGAACACTACAAAAATGAGGTTTCTTAGGTTTTCACTTTCACTTTGTGTCTGATCTTGCTGTTGGATTTGGGGAATTTAAAATATTTAGTGGGTTATTATATTATTTAGATAGAAGCTCATGCTTGATTGTCATCGGTAAGTTTTTCTGCTCACCAAGGCTGTATTTATTTGATCAGAAATACAGTAAAAACAGTAATATTGTGAAATATTATTACAATTTAATTGTTTTCTTTTGTGATTTTTTTAACATGTAATTTATTCCTGTGATGCAAAGCTGAATTTTCAGCATCATTACTCCAGTCTCACATTATCCTCCAGAAATCATTTTAATAGGATAATTTCAGGATTGTTTGATGAGTAGAAAATACAAAAGAACAGCATTTATTTGAAATGTACATTTTGAACCATTATACATGCTTTTACTGTCACTTTTGATCAATTTAATGCATCCTTGCTGAATAAAAGTATTGATTTCTTTTAAAAAAAGAAAAACGTTTGAACATTAGTTTACCTATTTGTGTTTAATTTCTATGGACAGGTTTTGTGAAATCACAATTCGTTGTCACAATTTTGATATAACAGCAAAAACTACTAGCCTAATTAATGTAAATTTAATAAGTTATAAATTCAATAGAACAAAGATACACATGAAATAAACTTGCTTTTCAGGTTTTTAGGTAGTTCTAACAGTAGATTTCAAGTACTGAATTTGAATAAAGTTCTCAAATGTAAAATAACACTGTATACATTTTCTTTGTCCTTTGTTGTTGTTTTATTAACATATTTTTAACAAACACAGCAGCAGGTTTATAAGCTTCTGTCCCTTTAAGAACAAATGCATGGATTAAATACTTCTTTTTTTTTAACATAACTTTGTGTGTGTGCACATGGTAAACTTCTTGTCCAGTAATAATGTAGGGAATCACTCGTACATAATGTTTTTACTTGCATATACGATTTAGTTTTAATCCAAATGACGCATGTGTGCTGAGTGAACAATCAGCAATCAAAAGCATGCAACATCTCTCTCTCTCTCTCTCTCTCTCTCTCTCTCTCTCTCTCTCTCTCTCTCTCTCTCTCTCTCTCTCTCTCTCGTGCGACTGTGCCACTGCGCGCTTAATCCAAGTGTTTCGCTTATCAGCTCGTGCACACCAGCTGTATAGGCTTTAGTATTTATTTTGTTTAACATTCTATTAATTCGATACATTTACTTGATGTATCTTTCCCTGATATATCCATTCTGCTCTCGGTTTGCTCTGTGTCGGTGTTTCTTAGTCATTGCTCCAATACCAACAACAGATACCACTCAACATGTACTGTACATGTTGAGTGGCATCTGTTGTTGGTATTGGAGCAATATAATGAGAACGAGTATGAGTACACGAGCACAGTTTTGGGCCCGATACTGGTGTCGGTATCGGTGCATCCCTAGTATTATATCAGGTCATGCATTCCCTGGGAATCAAACCCATTACCTTGGCGTTGCTTGTGCAATGCACATGTTGTATATGCTTCTCTTTTATCTTTACTGTACCACTATAGATAAGCGTGTGAATCAGTGTTATGTCTGGCTCACCCCTCTCTCTCTCTTTCCAGGAGAGAATGCAGTCTTCAGGACACCGGTTGAGGGATGTGGAGCAGCACCAGCCCCTGCTCAGCGGAGGGGAGGAGGAAGTGGTGGCTGCCGACCGCGTCTGGTTCATCCAGGACAGCTGCGGGATGGTGTGCGCCTTCATGACCTGGTTTCTGGTTATGTATGCCCAATTTGTGGTGAACTTTGTCATGTTGCTCCCCTCCAAAAGCTTCTGGTTCTCTCTCATCAACGGCGTGGCATTTAACTTTCTGGCTGTGTTAGCGCTGACATCGCACCTGCGAACCATGCTGTCAGATCCAGTAAGAAAGGGCCGTCATTTTAATTAAATGTGGTAATGAACTTTTTGTGATGGATGTTATTGATGGGGAAGTGTATTGTGTTTATCAGGGAGCTGTTCCCAAAGGTAACGCCACTAAAGAATACATGGAGAGTCTGCAGCTGAAGCCAGGAGAGGTCATCTACAAGTGTCCAAAATGCTGCAGCATTAAACCAGAGAGAGCACACCACTGCAGGTAAGACCAACATCAGATAAATGAGACTCTTTTTTTTTTTTTTTTTTTTGCTAACAGTATATGACCACATTTGTAGCATTTCCCCCGTGGAAGTCCTCTTAAAACGTCAGACCAGGTTTCTTGCACTAAAAACTGTTAATTAGTGTCCATTTTACACCCTCTTTTTAACACCTTTTGCACAAATTTTGCTATTGTACTTTTTTGTAGTTGCATGTAAATTAATTGTGTTGTGATATGTAAACGTGGGTTGTCATATCTTTACATGGTCACAGTTTTGATGTCATAACTTATACTAGAGCTGGTCATTGACACAGATTCTCCATTCGATTCAGCATCGATTAGTTGGGGCCTATCAGGTACAGTACAGGGGAAATTTCCTCAAGGAAAAAATCTCTCAACTAAAGCTGTAAACTATACAAGTAACCCCTGTTGGTACATCACTGTAATATTCTAGGTTTAAATTAACAGATTTATATGCAACTTACGTTTTACATTACATATAAGGAAGTTTTTATAATAATATTATAATACATTTTCAATGACATAATTATGTTTCTACTCTACTGTTTTTTTATATAAACATTTTAAAGGGTGGCTATCATGCGAAACATAACAGATTTATTTAAAAATACATTAAATATTGAAGAACATGTGAAGTAAAAATACAATGAATATGCAATATAGTGCAAATATTTAGCAAAATGCTCCTCTCTAGAGTTCGGTTTTCTAGCTGGATATTGAATGGCTTTTCTGGGGTAAATGTAACATATTACATGACATTGTCTACAAGCTGTTTGATTCGAAGGTGGAAACACTGTTATAATTACATTATACAGAGACATGATACGGATTTTGCGAAGTTGTACTGCCTCTTTCAACATATCTAATGACATTATTTTGTGCTGTAACTAGTAATAAAGCGGAAGAGATGATCTTTTCTACACTACACATTTTTGTGCATTCATCAACTGAAAACCCAATTGATTCTTATGATTTAAGAATCGATATCAGCTCTTTAAAATAAGAAACGAATAAAACAGGGAAAGCAATATTTTTAACCCAGCCCTAACTTATACTGAACAAGCCACTTTCTTTGATGTATAGAAAAGAACAGCATTTATTTGAAACCAAAATCCTTTGTAACGTCTACTGTCATTTTTGATCAATTTAATGCGTCCTTGATGAATAAGTTAATTTCTTTCTTTTTTTTTTTAAATCTAATAGTGTATTGTGGACTGGGAGGGATCTGTCATCAATGTTTTAAAAAGAATCTATTTTACATTTATGTATCTCTTTTGTAATCAAGTCATTTTTATTTAGCGCCAAGTATAAGTATCAGTGACTGCTGAATGTTTAGCATCTTCTTTGAAAACCGGTCTGTGCTCTTCACTTTGTTCTGTTTGTTAGTATCTGTAAGAGATGCATCAGGAAGATGGATCACCACTGTCCTTGGGTCAACAACTGTGTGGGCGAGAACAATCAGCGATTCTTTGTCCTCTTCACTGTAAGTGTGTCTAAGACTGCTGTGGGTTCTTTTACAGTTTTTTTTTATGGAAGAATTGCTGACAAAATCATCCAATTGAAAACATCTTATTGCGTGAGCTGTGACCACAAAATTGTCTGAGTTTTATATCAATGCTACAATTATTTGTTTATCAATTGATCTTTAACTACTTTAGTTACTTTGCTTGACAACTGAACAAAAATCCAATGGGGATAGGCACGTGATCATTACTACTAGTAAATTATTTAATTCGTTTTTTATTATTATTGTAAGGGACTTTTAAACGGTATATTGCGTTATTGCCCTTAACCAATTATCTTTTTTCTGGTTACAGGCATCAGTGTACATCAATATTTTGAGGTTTTCATCTTAAGAAACCAGCATTTTAAAGCATGGCAACATTTAAATGATCATGAAACCCGCTGCACGTCAATGAAAACAACAATTGCACTCGTTATGATTATTATTAAGGGAAAAGTGTTTTTTTCTGAGCTATTTCATTCTTAAAGTTTAAAAAGCAAAACTTTAAAAAGTTAAACCAAATTAATGAATAGTTATGTGATATATATATATATATTAGTATGTATGTATGTGTGTGTGTGTGTGTGTTCATTCAGAGTGGTGATCATGGCTGGAGAGTACATGTCTATATCATCAGTTTCTCCATATTATTCATGAGAATAGACTCATTTAATCCAGTCACTGCGCTGTATTACGCATGAGATATCATAAATATGACTGTTACAATATTACATTTTTTACAACATGTGGAGCGGAACGCTGCGCTGAGTTTAACAACACTGGCAACACGGATCACAGTTCATATCCGGACCGGAGCATTTCAAGTTTTTATAGACCTATTTCGCATACTCTCCTGCTCCAAACATGACCAGCACCGTGTATGCGCACATATTTCACCATGTTTTCAAATGAAATGTATATAGAAGACAATAATGTAGACCAAAAATTCAAAGAAGAATGGGCAAAAAGTAACTGCCTTTATTTTTTATCCCCACAAGTGTTGTTTTTTTGTTTGTTTTCTCTGCTCATATTTTGATATTTATTTCTCTAAATAATGAGTGTGTTGCAGGTCAGAGTTTTATTGTTTTTTTTTTCTCTTATTCCCTCCCTCTACACTCCCACTTTTCCAAAGTCTTTTTCAAAGCTGAGGTGTGAACATCCAGGCTGTGACACTTTAATGTATTCAATTTTGAATAATATTTGACTTTAATGTGTTTTTCTTTCTCCTCAGATGTACATAGCCTCCATTTCATTGCATGCACTGTGTCTCAGCGGTGTCCATTTCTTCACCTGTGTCAGAGTCCAGTGGAATGGTGGGTAATACACATTTTAGATTTGGACTCCATTACTGGAGGACAGATGATATTATGTTATATAAAAGTCAAGTTTTTTGCAATCTGTCCTATTGTTCTTTTATTTCTCATACAAAGCATTTAAAACATGATTTCCAGCATTAGTTTTGACAGCATCATCTCATCTGTGTTTTTCTTCTCTGTTCTGTAGAGTGTAGTGATTTCTCCCCACCTGTGGCGGTCTTGCTGCTGATTTTCCTGTGTCTGGAAGCGGTGCTGTTTCTCACCTTCACTGCTGTCATGTTCGGCACTCAGATTCACTCCATCTGTAATGATGAGACGGTAAGTAGACCTGCTGAAGTCCTCTCACCCAGTTACTACTATTACTTCTGATAGAACTGAACTTTTACAGCCAAATTTGATCTATTATTTATTGCAGTTTATTGTAATTGGGAATAAAACAAAATAAACCTGCTTATTACACTGCTATTGCATATATTTAAATTAGGGCTGTCAAACGATTAATCGCGATTAATCGCATCCAAAATAAAAGTTTGTGTTTACATAATATATGTGTGTGTATGGAGTATAATTATTTTCTATATATAAATACACACACACATGCATATATATTTAAGAAAAATGTGTTATTTATATATAAAATATTTATATATAATATAAATTATATAATAATATAAATATATATACACAGTATATACATGCAAATATTTCTTAAATATATACATGCATGTGTGTGTAAAAACAAACTTTTATTTTGGATGAGATTAATCGATTAATGCGATTAATTAATTGACAGCCCTAATTTAAATGCAAAATTATATATATATAACACACACTCACTCACTCACACACTCTACCGGTCAAAAGTAACATTAAGAAACATTACGTTTTTTTGTGTTTTTGAAAGTAGTCTCTTTCAAAAATCATTCTAATATAATTTCTTATTATAATTATCAATTTAAAAAAACAGTTCTGGCGGCTTAAGTTTGGGGTACGTTTTTTTGCACATTAAATTGATCAACAAAAAAAGACAGTAAAGACATTTATGAAATTAATAAAAATGAATAAAGTTTCCACAAAAATATTAGGCAACACAACTGTGTTTAACATTAATAATAATAAGAAATGTTTCTTGAGCACCAAATCCGCATATTAGAATGATTTCTGAAGGATCATGTGACCCTGAAGACTGGAGTAATGATGCTGAAAATTCAGCTTTGCATCACAGCAATAAATTACATTTGAAAATATATTACAACAGAAATCAGTTCATTTAAATTGTAATAATATTTCACATAGTATTACTGTTTTTACTGTATTTTTAATCAAATACACACACACACACACACACTCAGCATTGGTGAGATTAAGAGACTACTTTCAAAAACATTTTTAAAAAAACCTTAATGTTTCCAAACTTTTGACAAAAAATTGTAACAAAGCAGTGAAAGTAAGATTTCTTCATGTAATGCAACATTATTTCTCAAATCACAATTCAAATTCCCACTGTATGTATTTGAGTTTTGTAATAATGTCTTGACAGTATTAGCCTTAGCTTTACATTTCTCGTTTGACGCTCACAGGAAATCGAGCGGTTGAAGAACGAAAAGCCCACGTGGGAGCGGCGGGTGCGATGGGAGGGGATGAAGGCTGTTTTCGGTGGCCCGCCCTCTCTGCTCTGGTTCAACCCTTTCGCTGGACTCCGCCTCCAGCGCCTGCTGATGGTTCGTGCCCGGAAGGGCGGGGCCGAGTTCTCAGTTTGAGTGAAGAATGCTGTCTATGAAGGCATGTCCATCTGCCTTCATGCCTATTACCCCCCCCCCCCCCCCCCCCCCCAAACACACACACACATAGGACATAGGAGTCCTTCTTTAATGCTGATGCAGGTTTGGAGGTACTACAGTGAAAACTGTCAAATAACTGATGTCGCCCCTGGAACAATGAGGCTACGTCTCGATACAGCCTGTCTGTGTCCACACATTATTACCTCGTTAGGCGGATCATACTTGTTATGCTCATATTTTCTTCATGAACATTCACACTCATGGGTTTTTGATTTGCTTTTTACGTGGACTATTTTTGTTGTTTGGAAAGTTATGGAACAGTCGAAGGTTGTCAGTATCCGTAATCCAGCCTGAAGAAACTACATCTTTGTGATTTTAAGTAGAGCTATCGCGTGACAAACATAATGGCTAACATGCAATGGTTAGATCGTAAACCAAACGAATTTCAAAAACACTGTCAAGAAATGTCCGTGTTCATATCACCCCAAAATCGAAAGGAAAAAAGAAATTATAATGTACCATTTTTCATGAAGATAAAGAAGGCCGTTAACATCGAAAGAAAATAAATCTCATTCGCATTATTGTAATTTGAAAAATAGATGATCTATTATTTAAAATGTAAAGTATTTATATATCATAATATTATTTGTTGTACTGAATTTAATTTATGCTGATTTTAATGGAACTCATTAAATAATGACAATGAGATTTTCTTTCATACTACATTAATAATGTCAAAATGCACAAATAAATGGCAAATAAAATAGATTTTATAGATCTTTTTTTCTTTTGATGTTAGTGTGGAATATGAGCAGGACATTTCCGTTTCCTGAGATTTACTGTCTTAGGTGTTAAGTGCTTGCGGCTGGTTTAGTCACCTTAAACACAATAACCTAAATGATGAAGTCATTTTAAAATCGTCTCGTCTCCATGTATTGTAGAGATAATAATAGCCTCTTTCCGTAGTGTTGAAATAATAATGGCAATCCCACAAAGAACTTAAAAGGTCGATGTGACAATATATAATTCTTACATTGACCTTAAGCTGCTCTGTGAGATAAATAAAGACAAATCACATTATGGCACACATAATTAAATGATGTCCTCCGTTGCGTATGAGCCAGGAACTCTAATTAACGTGTAGATTACAAATTTAAATGAGGTGAGGTGACGTTGTAGTGAGACTTTGCGATCTCAAACAAATATGCTGCACAATTCACAGAGGCTGACTATCACTTTGTGTTTTATACTTGTTGCTTCGTGGTTTCATTGTCTTCTTCACTTTTATGCTTTTGACTTTAGCTTAGAGAATCGTTTCATGGTGACCACTAAGTTTTCCTTTTGGAAGAAATTTTTATCATACAAAGCTGGAACTCGTTCGGCACGGTCGGCACAAGGCTTTGATTCACAAGGGAATCTCGCAAAATCTGTCAAGATCATCTTCGTGTCATATTTGACTCTCAAATGAAAAGAAAAAAACAAGAAATTATATTTTGCATAAAGACAGTCAAATCTACTGTAGGCCCTTCTCCATACATTCTTAATGTAATACAATTTTATTTTTATGTTTTATCATTTATCTCTTATTAAATAATTAATTATATTATTTACACTTAAGTGTTTACATCATACTAGTTTTTATTGTACTCCTGTTCATTTAAGCTGATTTTAGTTTTATTGCTTTGCTCTATAATGAGAATAATGTCACAATGCATTAATCCTTATGATCCTAAACATAGACTTTTTCTTCATGTAATATATAATTTCCTATTTTTTCTTTGAATTTTGAAGGGAAATATGTCCTGGATGTGTTCTTGACTGCCATTGTGAGATTTGCCCTACTGTATTATTAGAAAATGTATTGCTTTTATTTTAAAAAATATATTCAAAATATATCAAAATAACGGCAGTACATGAGAATTATATCACAGCACTAAAAGGCCAGTTTAGATGGGTCTAGATAGATTTTTTTAAGAGACTTTGAAATCCACTCCATATTTACCAAGCAGAAGAGATGCATATATGTGTTAACAGTCTTGGATATTATGTTTACAATACTGGCTATTCAAGCATTGATTTGAATATGTGGTGATGCTTTGGCTCTGTTTCGAGCCATTCAACAAGTCCAGTGTAGAATATGAGGCCAACTGCATTTGATCACACATGATTAAAGAAAGGGATATGGAAAATTAAGCCAGTCTGACAATTGATTCTTTCATATCCATGATTTCTAGATCAAATAATACAACAAAACTAAGAAGACTTTGCCATTACAGTGTAATTCCAGCATTTTATTTGTTACAAAAAGTAATGAGTTTTGTGTGCCAATTTGATGCATCATTTATGGAATGAATTTCATATGAGAATGAAACCTTCTTTTACACATTCCCTTCTCATTATTATGAAGATAACTGAACCATCAGACGGTTCATGCAGTGGAACTCGGATTGGATTGAATGGCTTGGTGTCATTTATTTTAAAGAAACAAAGTCTAAGTTATTCATTTTCTGTAAAGGGAATATGTACTATATGCAAGCCCTGAAGATCATGTTTTGAAATTGATATGAGAAGACTCGCCTTTTATCAGCACATAACTAAGAATGTATCTCATGCTTTTTATACCTTGTTTTAATTGGGTAGAAAAGGGAGTTATTTTCTTTGCGTTAGAATAATTAGTTTTACATTCTGTACTATAATTATTACTGCAACAGTATTTGCCTGACCTCAACTCTATTTTTTAAACATGCTTAGACTTGTAATTCTAGATATTACTTGACTGTAAAAGCTGAGGGATGTTTGCTCTTAAATGACCTTCATTAACCTCAGATAGCATTAGGGATTAAACTATTGCATATGTTGTCGGACCTTTGGAAATTGATTGGTCATTGAACATTGATATTGGTCATATCAACAAATTCTGGAAATTTTGTCTCCAACTTTCACCTTTTCCCCACGTGAGATCTTTATAGTGCTGCGGATTTCCCTGAAACGGGTCATTATAGCCCAAAATGTCTCAAATATTCAAGCTCATTTTAACTGTCTGAACTTGGAACGTTGGAAACCGGGTTTTCGGCCACAAAGCAAAGATTATGAAATTATGTCTGTAATAAATGGTGTAAACAAATATTGTTCTGATACTTTCAAGTGTCATAAAGTTATGTTCTTATGTAAAGTTCTTTTACATAATAAAGTCATTAGATTTAAAAGCTATTAAAGTCTAAAGTGCGAATCTCTGTGAATTTTTTTTTTCTTCAATGTTTTTGCTCACCAAGGCTGCATTTATTTGATCAAAAATACAGTAAAATATTAACATTGTAAAATAATATAATTTAAAATAACTTTTCTATGTGAATTTAAGCTGAATTTTCAGCATCATTCCTCCAGTCTTCAGTCACATGATCTTTCAGAAAGCATTCTAATATGCTGATTTGAAACATTTCTAATTTTTTCAGTGTTGAGTACAGTTATGCTGATTAATATTTTTGATGAAACCGTGATATATTCTTTTCATGATTCTTAGATGAATAGAACGTTCAAAAGCACAGCATTTTTTTTCTTCTATTTTTGTAACAATGTTAATCTTTAACACCACTTTTGATCAATTTAATGCATTCTTGCTGAATAAAAGTTTTAATTTCTTTGAACAATGGGTTTTCTTAAGAAAAACATTTGTGTTCTTCCATTTGCACCACTTTAATCTGTTTCCACTGTCATAGAAAACCTGGATAATAGCTCAGCTTTCATTATCAATATTTCATTGGCAAGAAATTTCTTTTTGAAATCGTTTTGCAGTAATAAAAACGTCTGAAAAAATATGTATTGGTCAAAATGGTAGCCAGTCTAATTTCACTGTCAATGTTGCTTTTAACTAAATTATTCTTGAAAACGTTTGGTGTAACTTGGTTTGGTTTTGTATCCCGTTTTAATAAATCAGAAGAAAATAATTCATAAATGCACAAACTTACAGTAACTAGGCAAAAACTTTTTTTCATACAGAAACGGTCAATGAAAATCACATACAATTTGTTTACACGTTGAAAGCGGTGCAAAAGACTGTCCAACATTGTTGATTTGATTGAAGTTGTGAAAGTTTGCCAAACTTGTGACATCCAATAGCCAGAATGTAATGAACTGTCCACGAGTACTGCTGTCATTATGTGCTCTTATGTCAGCGTGTCTTCACTTCTGATGTACTCTCCAATATCAGCCTGATGGAAAACCACAATGGACATGGGGTCGACCTTCCGACACTCCTGTGTGGTCTTCGCTGCGACCCCAAAGCCCTGAAATGAGACCAAGACAGTGAGTGCATACAAAGGTCACTGAATACTTCTCTTAACATGACAACAGTTGTTTCATCTTGAGGATTTTCAAACAAAAATGTCTCACCAGCGGTACATCAGACATTGAATACACCACCACTCCTTGGTACTGCGACGTGTTTTCTGTGATTCTCCCCAGACCGGATTTCATGATGTGATTTCCATACAGGAACGACTGCTCTGATCCAGGCTTCACCCACACCTTAAACTACAGAGGCATACATGAAGCAGATTACATTATGAACTGAGACATACTACGTATATGAACCAGGATTATTATCGTTAACTAAAACTATTAAACATTACTGTTAATTTAAATAAAGCTGAAATAAAATAAAATATATAAATATCCGTTGAAAAACTTGGTAACACTTTACAATAAAGTTGTTCCAAACCTGAATGAGTTTCTCTCTTCTGTTGAACACAAAAGAAGATATTTTAAATAATGTTGGTAACCAGACAGTTGACGGCACCCATTTACTTCTATAGTAGGAAAAAAAATACTATGGAAGTCAATGGGTGCCGTCAACTGTCTGGTTACCAACATTATTTAAAATATATTCTTTTGTGTTCAACAGAAGAGAGAAACTCTTACACCCTTGACAACTTGAGTGTGAGTAAATTACAACAGAATTTTCCTTTTAGGGTGAGCTATCCCTTTAATAAATGCTGTAGATTGTGGAAGTATTGTCCATTGTTAGTTCATGTTAAAGGAGAACTCCGGTCAATTTTAACATTGAGCTCATATTTTTGTACATTTGGAGTGCTGTCAGTACAGAGAACAACGACAAAAATTGGTGTTGCCTACACCGTGTTATCCTCTTTTAAAAAATTTGCACCCTGTTGACTTCAATGGGGCAAGTTTTAAACCTGCTTTTAGCCTCTTAACATCCTTGATGTGTCATTACAAGTGCACAGCCAATGTGAGTGATTCCTTCAGAGTGAACACGGGTGAATCTGACTGCAGTAGATGTGAAAGATATGAATAAAAATGAAGTTAATTCGGCCAGCGCACATACCTGTATTTACATCCTTTTTTTGGTCGAAGTCCATAGTAGTCGATTGTCGAGTTCGAATTAACTTCATTTTTATTCATATCTTTCACATCTACTGCAGTCAGATTCACCCGTGTTCACTCTGAAGGAATCACTCACATTGGCTGTGCACTTGTAATGACACATCAAGGATGTTAAGAGGCTAAAAGCAGGTTTAAAACTTGCCCCATTGAAGTCAACAGGGTGCAAATTTTAAAAAGAGGATAACACGGTGTAGGCAACACCAATTTTTGTCGTTGTTCTCTGTACTGACAGCACTCCAAATGTACAAAAATATGAGCTCAATGTTAAAATTGACCGGAGTTCTCCTTTAACTAATGTAGTTGACTAATACTAACAAATTGAAACTTATTGTAAAGAGATACCAAAAACTTGAACGAAAATTAGAAATGTTGCCTTGGTAATAAACTTATGGTTTGAGTTGAAGCACTAAAATTATTACCTGGAAATAAATAAAAGTTAAAAACTAAGGAGCTGTTTACACAACACCACTTTCAACTAAAAAATTTAAACTTTTTATGCGTTTTGGCTGTTCATTTACGTTTTGGGGGCCTGAAAACGCAAACTTTTGAAAATGGGTTTCAAAGTGCAAGCTTTTGAAAACAGTACCGTTATCGTCTCTGTGTAAACTACAAAAACGTCATGCGCATGTTTATTATGTGTTCAGTCTATAGACGCATAGTGTTACTTTACAAAGTGACATCGCCAACTACTGGCCTGACATGCATAATACAGCGTTTTAAGTTGTTTTCGGGAATCAGTATGAACGGATCATCTTGACAACGTTGACGTCTGTTTGCAAAAACCGCGAAGGAAAAATGTTTCCATTTTTAGTACATAGTTGTTGTGTAAACGTACCCTAAAACTAAAATAAACCAAAATAGCAGTTTAAAAAAAAAACCTGATAAAATGACAAAAGCACATAGTGAAATTACTACAAATTAAACTAAAATGAACATGAGAACTAATCATATAAAAATAATAGCGAATTCAAAATATTAATACAACTAAAATAACAATAGTGCTTATATGAAGCTTCAAAGCAACTTCATAGTAATAACGAGGATAATAACAGTGTTATTAATAATGTAGTTGTATTAAAGGGGACATATCATGCTTTTAAATCGTTCCTTTTTACATATAAATCATACATTTGTAGTCTATATAAAGTGGAACTGCAATGCTTGGGTCTGAATTCCTCATTATTATAGCTCCACAGGCCCCTTTTCTACCCCTTTTCTGATGTGCGTCTGAGAGCAACTCGTTTTGGTGCGGTCTCTTTAAATACAATTGATACACTTCATACCCCGCCCCCTCTCCAGGATGCAGAGGTGACACTCGGTTCAACTCCACCCCGTTCGGCCATTTTTGTAGTTTGATAGCAGAGATACGATTATCTAGCGGCACAGAAACTTTTTATTCACACGTTATTAACAAAATGTCAACAACGGAAGACTTGTCCAGTCAGCCTTACATGTTCGAGCCAGAGTCGGAGCCGGAGCGAGATGAAAATGAAGACGACGAACCTGCAGAACAACGTCTTCATATGGATGTATCCAGGGTGCGATTTGTGAAAAAAACAGAGGGGGGGATGTTTTGAGAATTTTATTCATAGAAATAGACCATGAGAACACGAACTTCATCGCTGCATTTGCAGGAATTGTACAATCTTTTTTCTTATTAACTCATGAAGTCAGGGTAGGGGGGTTCGGGGGCATGCTCCCCCGAGAAAATTTTGATTTCTCTGACCTACATATGTGCAATTTAAGACTTTTGAAGGCCAAAAAAATATAAGAAATAGCTTTAAAACCTTGTCATTAGATTATTTGTCAATACCTGCTCCTCATCTTCATATTTCTTATTCTCTCAGTCTTCTTATCCTGGCCTATTTCTTCCCCTCCTAAAGCTGAACTTTGACTGAGTCTTTTCATTTTCGTCTGTGTCAGTGACGAAAGTAAACATAGGCTCGACTGATATTTATTCGTTTTATGAATCATTTTCTGACAAGTTAATTTACTCAAGGCTACCAGGAAAGCAGGATTGCCATTAGGAACCTTCTGAAAGCTTTGGAATCTGAAAACGTCTGTTTTTAAATGTTAAAACTAATTTTAAATAATACAAATTATAGACTACGTTTACCGCAGTTGGTGTAATTGGCAGACGTTCCCTTAAGCATCGTGCGCTGTGGAAAGGCGTCAAAGCATTCTCACAATTATGCAGCATTATAATGCACGAATGATTTTGAATGAATATTTCATGTCGATATACAATGGTCACATAGCCTAATGTTAAAACTAATTTTGCTATTGATGTCTTTGTTAGATTACAGACCCTATAGAACAAATGTCCGTCTGGGTTTTGAATTGAATATGTTCACATCGTCATAAACTTAGCCTATCTGTTAGTTTTCTTTTCAAACAACAAAAGTGTTAAGTTGTTACGGCGTCCAGTCATCTTTGTCAAGACGTTTTTCTTTATTAAATGCATCATAGATCGCGGTTAAGCCATTTTTGTTATAACATAAAAAGGGCGCTGCTAGTTAAAATCCGATTTAAGCAAAAAAGAAAATTACTAGCTGGGCGCTAGCGTGACGTAACTGAAGAGACGAATGTTCTTATTAATATTATTACGAGAGAGTTTTAATTGTTTTTGACGTTTAATTGTTTAACGTTAATGTTGTTAAACGAAAACTGTATTATCAAAAACATTTGTATTTACCTGGATCTGACTGAGCTCCGCCCATAGACTGTCCGCCCCTGTCAGGGCCCCTTGATGTCATGTGCCCCTGGGCAAGTGACCAGTTGCCCTAATGGTTAATCAGGCCCTGCATGAAGTAGCCTAACGCAATATTTTTACTATAATAGCTTATCTTTCCCCACACATATGAACTATGATCACGCACAACGAAAAAAAAAAAACATGTAAGAATGAACCACGATTGATTGCAAAGTTAAACCATCACACATCACAGTATAAACTGTTTTACTGTTGCTGTTAAAGTAATAACGTTAACTTTACATCGTGATGCTGAGCTACAGTAAAATGATAGAAAAGACATCTATGCATTATCTGTGTTATTATCGCCTCATTCGCGCGAACTGGACGCGGCGCCTGCACCGCGCTAAACGCCTCATTCGCGCCGCAGGACCACTAGACGCACGTAAACGCGTCTTTACATTTACTTAACATTGAAATCACTCGCGCGCGCCAGACGCTAAAGAGTGTGTGAGTAATCAAAAAACATTTTCTTTAGCTTTATTTATTTTGTTTTAATTTCGCTTAGCCTCAACTGAGTGAAACACCGTAGGCCTATAACTTCGGCCATTCTCCGTGGTGTGACTGGGACACTAACTCTGCTTGTTATCATAGAAACAGATAATCAGACTGTGATGTTTATTCCCGCTTCAGTAATACTAAACACTACACATTAATTACTGTGAATATGCCTTCCTTTCGACACAGCTCCACTGCCCAACGGACCTGCAACCGTCTCGCAAGTGTTGATAGGCTATTACTCGTGAGGTGTAACCGATCAGATAGCGCCGTGGGCGGGACATTGAGCAACAGGGAGGCTGCGGCAGCTATATATCAGAGCCAGCCAAAGTAGCATTTTAAAATAAAATTTACTTTAATCAAACCACGGATCCGTGATCAGTTTTGTGATCCATCTCGCCACTAGTGTAGTAGCACTGATCACTTTGAGGGGGGGGGGTACATTTATCCCCACCGGGGATAAAAATAATTAAGCAGAGGCAGGGATACATTGACCAGAAAGGGGGAAATCCCACACATCCCCCCCGGCAAATCGCACCCTGGATGTATCGCAATGGTGTGTTACTGTATTTATACATGAAACTTTGGTCTTCCGACCTTTTACCACCGTGTCGATTTATTTTGATTAATATGTGCGAGGGAGAGAGAGCAAGACTAGTTTGGAGACGGTGTCTTGTTTACATTTTCGCCTGGCTGCGAAGAGAGAGAGAGTGCGTGCGCGCGACCGGGTCTCTCTATCTCTGCTCGTTCTTTCAGTTAAACATGCGCCCTGTCACAAGCGCGGCAGTTCATCTACATTAGACGGTGTAATGAAGCGTGTGGGTTACTACATCCAACAACCGAACATTTTAACTTACCCTCTCGTAACTTCTGCATCTTTTAGCTTGGACTACAAAATTGCAGCGAGAAATAAAAATGGCGGATTGCTCGAAGTGTTGGGCTGGAAGTCAATGTCCTTATTTGGCAGTTCCGCTGCAAATACTGTGACGTAATAGTTCACAAAACGTCATAGACAACAGAAAAATCGGAACAGGTTGAAAAATAAGGCCAAACCAGAATATAAAGATATCAACGAAGCACCTGAAGAGAATAATTTAAACTTTTCTGTACTTATAAACACTCCAAATATACAACAAAATGCATTTAAGGGCTAAAAAAGTGGATTTAGCATGATATGTCCCCTTTAAGTAATAATGTAATGTAATGTTACAAAATACATAATGTTTACCTTAGCATATGGTGCGAGGAAATCGAGAGCTGTGATGTGCAGACGGAACTTCTGCGTCTTTGTGAACTTCCCAAAACATGTGCCAACTGATACCAGTTTATCTCGGGAGATATTTGTAGCCAACTTCAGGATTTTTTCACTAGAATGGAAAAGATGTCAATAAAGATTACTGCTCAATCTCAATCACATTCATATTTACATTATTGCTACAATAAAGACCCCATAAGTGTAAAACTGGACTTCTGTGGTTTTTATTCAAGTTAAGTCACCTTTACTTATGTAGCGCTTCATACAATACAGATTGTTTCAAGGCAGCTTCACAGTAATAAACGGGAAAATAGCAAACTTCATCAAATGAGAAATTCAAATTCTGCTATAAAGCAGTTCTACAAAGACAAAATTACACTATTCAGCTCAAGTCAGTTGTAACTGTACACTTGAAGGTTGATGACATAAAATTATTGCAGCCATATGCATTAAAAACACTTGTTTTGGCACCAAAATAATGATTACTGGTCTTGCCCAAAGCAAACTTTCTTTTTAAAAAGGAATAGGCTTTATGCCCAGCTCCACTACTTCCTGAACTTCAGCCAGCTCCTTTGTTTCCTGTCTGCCATTATTGGACAAACTGATTAATCCAGGTGTGTCTGATTATTGTTACTGAGGTCAGGCACACCTGGATTAATCAGTTTGTCCAATAATGGCAGACAGGAAACAAAGGAGCTGGCTGAAGTTCAGGAAGTAGTGGAGCTGGGCATAAAGCCTATTGGAAATTTCACTGGGACATTTTTATGGCGATCACATTTAAATTCACATTTAACAGATAATAGACATTGACAACCTTACCTCATATAATATACTCGATCATTGTGAAGTCTGAAACAGTAAGTCCCGTCAGGCCGATCAATAAGAAGTTTGATGTTCTCCCCAATGCTAGAAACACAAACAAATTGGGAATACTTCATTTAATTTTTAAAACTTTAATTTAATATTTAATTAAAAAACTTCCAAGTCTAATTTAAAATAGTTGTGGGGCTCTATGGTGCAACATATAGACAACATTTCAAAATTAATGATATTAATAAAATAAAAGCAGTAAATAATATTAAAATACCATGTAAATCATATCAATGTAAAACACTGCAAAACATAATACAAATAACAGTAAAAAAACATTAACAACACATCATAAACAATACACCCATTATATAAAATCCTCACAACAACAATATTTCCTAATATATGCATGATTAAGTAAATAAACGATACATCTAAAAGTGTAGAATATGGTACCATGTATACACATGACATGATCACACAATCTGGCTACACTTTAGATCCCTGCTTTAAATGAATCTTAACGAAACATGTCACTTACTATTTAGAGAGTTTCTCAAACATTGTTTTTGTCTCTTCGTCTGTTAAAGGACGCATGATGAAGTGAATAATTAGTTTTTCTTAAAGAGGCTAAAAAAACCCTGCTGCTCCTACAGACACTACGCAAAAGCCACGTGGGTTCTGTCCGTCGCACAGTTGTGACGTCGTGTCTTTTAAATAAAGTTTTTTGTTGAGTTTTGAATCAACAACACTTCCCATCATGGCTACCGTAGACGTGGAGGATGAGAGTATCCTGGTCTCGGTCTTTAAAGACAGCTTTTCTGAGAACTGGAGAGAGAATCCGGACTTCGCGGCGTATCTGTCGCAGTTGTGCTCGTGCGGTGTGGATGAGTTAACCCGGGAGCCGGAGCGTCTGTCTGAAGAGCGGGCTCAGATCCTGCAGCAGACCCGCGAGCTGGCCTTCACCAACTACAAGACGTTCATCAGGACCGCGGACTGCACACAGCACATCTACACTGACTTCAGCACTGTGGAGAACTGTCTCTCGAAACTCTTGCACAAACTGCCCAGCTTTACTGAGAGATGCAGGTCTGTACTTTACTCTCCCTGTCAGGAAGGATGATTGACAGACTGATAGATTTGTTAGACAGGCTCTCTCTCTCTCTCTCTCTCTCTCTCTCTCTCTCTCTCTCTCTCTCTCTCTCTATGAAATTCCATTGAATAGAAAGATCTGGTAACTTAACTGGGATAATTTGTATTTATTATTTAACAAACATACACATTTAAACCTAATATTTTAAATATAACAATGTACTACTACTTTCAAATAGTCACAAAACATGTCCATATTTGATCTATTTTCATATTAATGTACACTACTACCATTCAAAAGTTTGGGGCCAGTAAGATTTTAATATTTTTTTAAGAAGTCTCTTATGCTCACCAAGACAGCATTTGATAAAAAAAAAAAAGTAGTATTGTGAAATATTATTTTAAAAAAACGTTTTGCTATTTAATGTATTTTAAAATGTAATTTATTCCTGTGATGCAAAGCTGAATTTTCAGCATCATTACTCCAGTCTTCAGTGTCACATGATCCTTCAGAAATCATTCTAATATGCTCAAGAAACATTTCTTATTATTATCAATGTTGAAATCAGTTGTTCTGCTTTATATTTTTGTTGAAATGATCATTTTTTCCCAGGATTCAGTGATGAATTGAAAGTTGAAAAGAACAGTGCACTTTTGATCAAATGAATGCATCCTTGCTGTATAAAAGTTATTTTGAACGGTAGTTTACATGCATGTTAAGCTTTAAATAAATATACATCAATAACTCAATGAAAGTTATCATTTGATGTTTATATTATTTTTAGATTAGTCCCATGAGAAAAAAATGCAATACAACAGCAGGAGGCAAACGCATTAGAGTACACTATAAAACAGAAATGCTTGCTGTAACTGGTTTCTGTTTTCTCTTATTTATTTGCAGAGGTTTTATTAAGGAGGCTGAGGAGATCAGCATCAGCAGGCGTATGAACAGCCTGACACTGAATCGACACACTGAGATCTTGGAGATTCTGGAGATCCCTCAGCTGATGGACACCTGCGTTCGTAACGGATACTACGAGGAGGCGCTGGAGCTGGCCGCTTATGTGAAGAGACTGGAGAAAAAGCATTCATCGCTTCCTGTCATTCAGGTACATGTGATACTGTACTGCACCATTAATTGAAGATGTTTCTTCGTTCTTCACTTTATTTTCTGGAAAATAAGTCGCACCTGACAATAAACAAACATTAGAAACACTATCATGTATTTTAGTTCTGCTCGTTCCACAACAAATCCTTTTAATTGAATGGTGTTCAGAACAGTAATGAAAAAAAAGTATAAACCAACATAAATTATATTTACCAACATCTATTATTATTCTATTGGGCTCACTTCGTCTCTCATTCTGCACAAATCTAAATGTGTGTGCTTTACACATGTTTTGCGTGCTTGAAGTTAAAGTCAGAATGAAACGGAAGTCGCTAAAGTCTTTTATCTCTTATTGTGATGTATATCTGAGTGAAACGTAAGTGAAATGTAGGGCAGATTCATTGGCTCATTAGATGGATGTGGTTTTCTATTGGTCGATCTCATGTGAGTGACAGGTTGTCCCGCCTTTGTGCCAGTAAACGTGTCATCAGAGAAGAGATGTCACTGCAAGAGGGAGGGGAGGTTATTTTGATTAAAGATGATGTACACGGGTAAATTATTCATCATAAATAACGCAATATTCCATTAAAAATAAGAATTGTGATTTTTGATTTAAAGGTGCATTGTGTAAAATTTAGGAGGATATGTTGACAGAAACGCAATATCATATACATAACTATTTTTTCAGTGGTGTATAAAGACATACTTAATGAACTGTTATGTTTTTATTACTTTAGAATGAGCCATTTCTATCTACATACACCACGGGTCTTTTACATTGAAATGCGCCAACATGTTTCTACGGTAGTTCTAAACGAACAAATGCGTTTCGTCACTATGTTGTTCTTCGTGCAAAGAAGCAAGCTAAAGTCGGAGAATAAAACTCTGACACAATGATGAACAAGTAACAATAATATTCACAATAACATATTGTTTTACTGAATAATTAAGTAAACTTAATTTCTTAAAGGACAAGTTCGGTATTTTACACTTAAAGCCCTGTTTACAGATCGTTTCTGATGAAATAGAACGGTTAAGATTAAAATTTGGTCACATGCTGCTGTCCCGAGAATTTTAGGTTTATTTCGCTTTCCCCCCCACCTACAGAATGGCAGCCTATGGGCACTGGAACAATCCTTCATAAAACGCATGAAACTTTCGTTTACAAAGACATGAAACTCACCGAGTGGTCAGGGGTGTCCACTGATATGCTCACACAAAAATCGCTGCAAAAGATGCTTTCCAACAGGTGTTTTACCATTCGTTGTAAAACTGTGGACCTATTTTTCCAAACGTCTCACACCCGTAGATTCTTCCGTTGAGAGCTTGAATAATAAACACTCCAGCCCAGTTCGTGGCGATAATGCACCTTTGCCAATTGCAAGCAAACCACTGGCATTTCACTGAATACACAGAAGAAGCAGAAGAAGAAGCGGCGGAGTAATACCGTACTGCACACAGCCCATCCAATTCAAGTCAATGGAGTTGGACAAAAACTACGATAAAACCTGTTGGAAAGCATCTTTTGCAGCGATTTTTGTGTGAGCATATCAGTGAACACCCCTGACCACTCGGTGAGTTTCACGTCTTTGTAATCGAAAGTTTAATGCGTTTTAGGAAGGATTGTTCCAGTGCCCATAGGCTGCCATTCTGTAGGTGGGGGGGAGAAGCGAAATAAACCTAAAATTCTCGGGACAGCAGCATGTGTCCACATTTTTATCTCAACCATTCTATTTCATCAGAAACGATCTGTAAACAGGGCTTTAACTGTAAAATACCGAACTTGTCCTTTAATTTATCTTTGTAAAGAAACCTCATTGCTTAACTGGCTACTTTCTGCTGTCTCAGACGACTACATCTTTTCCTGTCGGCCACCGTAACTTCTGTTGGTTGCAATTCGCAACCTCACCACTAGATGCTGCTAAAAAATTACACAGTGCACCTTTAAAGGAACACGCTGACTTTTTCAGTAGCACCTCAATGCAGTCCACAAGATCCAGGGGGTGGGGTTAGGGATCAGGGGGTGGAGATGGGTAGGTTTAGGAATAGGCTTGTTCGACTTGAACCGGCGCTGCACAGACCGATCGGTTTATGACATCAAAGTACCGCGACAGCAATTCAAAAGCATAAGGAGCCGTCTGCTCTCTATTCACTATCGCGGTATTTTGATGTCATTCACCCATCGGTTTGTGCAGCGCCGGTTCAAGTCGTACAAGCCTTATATGTATGGTGGGAGGAGTTGGATCTGGATCCAAATCCTCCCCCTGAATTTCGTGTTCTGCAGTGAGGACCATCTCGACTTTTTGGGACTTTAGCTTATTCACCGTATCCCCCAGAGTTAGATTAGTCCATACATACCCTTTTCATCTCCGTGCGTGCCGTAACTCTGTCTGACGCACCCACCGCTAGCCTAGCTTAGCACAAAGACTGGAGGTAAACAGCTCCAGCTAGCATACTGCTCCCAATAAGTGACAAAATAACACCAACATTTTCCTATTTACATGTTGTGATTTGTATAATCACAGCTTGTACAAATAACAAGATCACATGAGACACAGCCATCTTCTAACCGTATACATACTGGGAACTATATTCTCAGAAGGCGAAGCACTGCTACTTCTGCGGAGTGATTTGTTCGCAGCAGCTGAGAAGCCCCGTGGTGAGGAGCAGAGAGTTCGCTCAGAGTTGGAGTAAATCACTCCGCAGAAGTAGCAGTGCTTCGCCTTCTGAGAATATGGTTCCCACTATGTATACGGTTAGAATATGGCTGTGTCTCATGTGACCTTGTTATTTGTACACGCTGTGACTATACAAATCACAACATGTAAATAGGAAAATGATTTTGTCACTTATTGGGAGCAGTATGCTAGCTGGAGCCGTTTACCTCCAGTCTTTGTGCTAAGCTAGGCTAGCGGTGGGTGCGTCAGACAGACATACAGCACGCACGGATATGAAAAGGGTATGTATGGATTCATCTAACTCTGGGGGATACAGTGAATAAGCTAAAGTCCCAAAAAGTTGGCGTGTTCCTTTAATGGTGACTTTAATTGCTTTAGAAAAGTTGTTTTTGAATACAAGTCACAGCAAGTTTCAGATGATAAAAAGTGACTTAAATTCCTGAAAGTACAGTATACTGTTATTTTGTTTTGAAAGTACTAACACTTAGGTTTTCACCTGGTGGACTGTAAAAACAACATAAATATTTATATTAAATAATGTTCCTGTTTGTCTTCTTTTAGGGAATTGTGCACGAGGTTCGATTGTCAGCTCAACTCATGCTGAACCAACTTCTTCAACAGCTGCGGAGCAATTCACAGCTCCCGGTGTGTCTGCGCGTGATCGGCTACTTGCGCAGAATGGACGTTTTTACCGAAGCCGAGCTGCGCGTCAAATTCCTGCAAGCCCGTGGAAGTTGGCTGCGATCCATTCTCACCGCAATCCCAGATGAAGACCCGTACTTCCACATTACAAAGACCATCGAAACCTGCCGCGTGCATCTCTTCGATATTATCACCCAGTATCGTGCCATCTTCTCCGACGAGGATCCGTTGCTGCCGCCCGGAGATCAAGCTTTGAATGAGAGCGCCATCTTTCACGGTTGGGTGGTGCAGCAGGCGGCCCAGTTTTTGGAGACCCTCGATCGGGACCTCCAGCGTGGGGTGGGAAGCCGCTTGGATTCTCTACTTGGCCAGTGCATGTACTTCGGCCTTTCATTTAGCCGGGTCGGGGCGGATTTCCGTGGCCAACTCGCTCCCATATTTCAGCAGGTTGCCATGGACACGTTCCGGAAAGCTATTCAGGAAGCGGCGGACAAGTTCCAAGAGGATATGAACTCGTACACGCTGATTTCTTACCCGTCGATACTTGGAAGCACCATTCCGCCAGCGGTCCCGAGCACCCAGCCGGGCACTCTTCAGCCCCCCATGGCCTTGCTGGATTTCCCACCTCTGGCCTGCTTCCTCAATAATGTCCTGACAGCCTTCAATGACTTAAGACTGTGCTGCCCTATTGGACTCGCACAGGAAGTTAGCAGATGCGTTGAGGAAGCCCTTATCAAGGTACACAGGGACATATGGGATGTTAATTATTATACTACAATAAGCTATTTAAATATATACGTCCTTTTTGTTCACCAAGTTGAATTTATTTGATCAAAAATACAGTGTAGATGGTAATCTTGTGAAATATCATCACAATTTAAAATGGCTTCTTTCTATTTGAAATTGATTAATTTTTATTTTAAAAAGTCATTTATTCCTGTGATGCAAAGCTGAATTTTCAGCATCATTACTTCAGTCTTCAGTGTCACATGATCCTTCAGAAATCATTCTAATATTCTGATTTGCTGCTCAAGAAATGTTTCTTCTTATTATCAATGTTGAAAACAGTCAAACTGCTTAATTTTTTTGATTATTTTTCAGGATTCTTTGAAATATTTACTTGAAATATAAAAATCTTTTGTTACTTCATGAATGTCTTTACTGTCAATTTTGATCAATTTAATGCATCTTTGCTGAATAGGAGTATTAATAAAAAATAAAAAAAAATCTTACTGACGAACCCCAAAACAGTAGTGTAGATTGACTGACTGAATTCAAATGAAAGGAAAAAAGTTTAGACATATTTGCTTGGCTTCCTTGTACAACTATTCTCCTGTTTTGACGTAAATCCAATCTAACAGCGTTATTCGTTTCTCATCAGGTGACCAAGCTGATCCTGGTTTTCCATCGAGCCGAGGAATCTGCCTTCAGTAGCCGTGAACGGGAGTTATTTGTTCAGTTCTGCTGTGCATTTGCTGAGGACATGGTGCCTTTCTTGAACCGATGTCTTCAAGTTCTCTTTCCTCCAGCCCAGCTTTCACTCATTCTAGGTAAATATCCACTGGATAAAATCAAGCACCAGCCAACATTTTTCTCACATTACAAAAATAAAACATGATGTTGACTTAAAATGTATTTTGTATTTGCATTGTAGGTGTCCCTCCAACCCAGGTTTACAAGTATGGCAGTCTAGGCTGCATCAGTGTGAACACGGTTCTGGAGCCGCTGGAGTTTGTTCTGCCCCAGAAGGAGCCTGTGCCCGCTGTCATGGATCTCTGCACTGATCTGAGCAGCCTGACCACAGCCGAATCCGATCCCTCGACTGCAGTCAAACCCGAAACAACTCTAGAAGAAAAGCCTGTCTTTTCAGAACAAGAAAAGCCTGTGTCAGCATCTGATCCTCGTCTTTATCAAAAAGAGAACATTTCTGCTGAAGTGGTCACTACAGAGCAAAACGACCCGACCCCAGAGCCCGAACTGACCGTTGATGTGCAAGACTTACCAGATGATTCATCCACAACAGTTAGTAATGTTGAGGAGATGCTGTCGGAATAAAAAGCAACAATTGCTGTGTAGTGTGTGATGAGTGTTAGGTGTCCTAAAAAATGAAGCTTGGTTTTGATAGCAAATAACCATCTGGACATACATACACCAGGGTGTTTGTTTGCAATTTTATTGGCAACTTTATTTTGGTGAAGGTAATAATGTAATATATTATGTAATTAAATATAATATTTAAATTGAGGAAATATGTCGATTGAATCGCAAGTTTTTTGACTTAACAGTGGTCCCAAAAAGTATTTTGACACTTAAGTCGCGCTTAAAATGTCTGAACGTCATTGCATTGTAATAAATGCCTT
Source organism: Squalius cephalus (assembly GCF_949319135.1). Lineage (NCBI taxonomy): Eukaryota > Metazoa > Chordata > Actinopteri > Cypriniformes > Leuciscidae > Squalius > Squalius cephalus. The sequence continues at coordinate 18,178,437 of NC_137127.1, read as the reverse complement.
TTGCTTTTATGGTTTTATTTGAAAAAAATTATAGCGCAAGCACTTTAAGCAAAACATTTGACATGAAATATCGTTCAAAATGAAGACAAAATGAATTGTGTAATTTTCTGTTTATTTGTGGTAAGTGGAACATTCTCTGCTTTCTGCTAAGACACATGTTTGAATTTGATAATTTGAGACTTCACACACCCATGTGTGATTCATTGACTAACATCATTGCAAAAAAACATATAATTATCTGTGAATAACTATATATATATAGTATATCTGTGAATAACTATATATATATATATATAAAACCTAGTTATCTGTGAAAAGCTTGTGCACTATTTGCCTACAGATGCAACATTAAGTTTAACTTAAGTGTTCAAAAACATTTTGGGTCTTATGTATGTGCTTGTAATTTACTAGGTTGACCTCTTTTGTATGTTTTTTTGTTTACCAGGGTGTTTAGGGGGGAAAGGTTTAATAAAATAAAAAGATTCAGGCGTTTCTGATATTTGGATATTCATTAGAACAAAGCGAAGGTGGGTTTTTTTTCACCCCACCAAATCCCTATGAAACAGCAGTTTACATTGAATTGCTGTTTGTCTTTGCAAAGAATTGGACTTTTTTTTTTTAAATCAAGATAAGAAAAGCAAGTTATTAATGGCCGGTTTCACAGACAAGGCTTAAGCCTAGTCCCAGACTTAAATGTATGTTTGAGCTGTTTTAACTGAAAGCAACTTGCATTGACATGCCTTAAAATATATCAGTCTCATTATATTCATTATATCAAATATATTTTGTCTCAAGATGCACAACAGTAATGTTTATTTCTAAGGCATGTTTCTAAAAATAACTTAATGTCCTAATTGAACTAAGGCCTAATCCTGGCCCTGTCTGTGAAACCAGGCCTGTGAAAAATCAGCACAAAATTAAGATTTCCATATCACAATTTGGGAACACATTACAATAAGGTCTTGTTTGTTAACATTAGTTAATCCATTAGCTAACATAAACTAACAATTATCAATATATTAACAAGAATCGATTAGTTCATGTGTTCACAGTGCATTAAATAACATTAACAAGTAAAACTGGATTTTAAAAATGTGTTCGTAAATGTTTAAATTACTATTGATGTTCAATGTTAGTTCATGTTAAATAATATAGCTAACTAATGTTAACAAATGAAACCTTATTTGTAAAGTGTAAACTGGTTTGAAGGTAGAATCTGGAAAATATTCTGTAACAGTAAAACTTAAAGTCCCCCTGTGGTGAAAATCAAGTTTTTAATGTAGTTTATGTCTATGTGGTGTTTTTAATATGATTTAAGACAAATTCATGTTAACACCATATCTGAGTAACCGCAGTGAACCAAAGACAGTCTCAAAAACGTGGTTTGAAATCATTAGTGTTTCTGACGTTACAAACTACGATGTAACCAATCCCGTCAACATAGGGGCGGGCTTTAGCATATCATTAACTGCTGCGAAGCAAGCGAGTCTCAAGAGAAGCCAGGTTATCCCGGGTACATTTAGCAATATAGCAGGTGAATTATGTATATAATGTATATTATGATGAACTATATGCCTTTCTCCACTGACGTTCTAAGATGTTCAAAGCATTTCTAAGGATGCTGATGAGATTGCAAACAACAGGAACATAGTTTGTGTAACATTAGCAACACATTACTAGCTGTTAGATAAAGTCAAGCAAAATTCACTCTTCCACTTCTTTCTAATCAGTTTCTGGTTCAAACATATATGGGTGAATTAAGCCAGTATTTCTCTTACCATTGTACAGCGTTTACTACAGTAAAGTTGACAGAGTGGATCAGGTATTCTGAGCTGGTGTGAGTGAGTGGAGGCAGAGAATAATTTGCGTATTCATGGATTCACTTATACTAAATGAAGCAAGGGTGTAGAGTTCCATTCAACCTATTAAAAGCAATGAAGATTTTTTTTTGTCATTTTGGTGATCAAAGATAAAAGGGATAAAAGTATTAACTACAGGGGGACTTTAAGGTTAAGAGAAAGATGAAACTGAGGATTCAGATAAATCAATATAAAACATTTTAATTAATTTTTTCTGAATTCAACGTTTCAGGCTTTCAGTCCAGATTCTGCAGGTAGTGTGAGAACACAATCACTTCTTAACAAATTTTTTGCGTGCTGCATTTGGATTTGTCCGTCGTCTTCCTCCTCCGCTCTGGGTGTCCCGCAGGTGTAAGCTTGCTGACTTGCTGTAGACATCGTGCTCAGAGAACGGCGAGCTGCCGGCCAGGTAATCTGGGTCAAACGCATCAGTCTTCTGCCGAGCTTTTTTAGACAACCTCTGCTGGGGGAAACGCTGATCTTCCACCAGGTGCGGGTTGCTGGCGTGTTTTCCTCCTTGAGGCAAAGGTAAAGAGTGCTGCGGAGGACCGGAGAAGAGACAAACCATACGTACATGTCACTAACATTAATTTATATGATACTGCTAATAATACAAAAATGATGAACCAAATTAACATGATGCATTTAGCTTATAAACAACATTGAATTTATCATCAAAACATTACTCACTCTCTTCCCCTTTGGATTCAGCACTTTGGGATTCCTGGAAAAATGCATCTGCATGGTGGTGTCCTCATTCACTGTGACAGCAACCTTCTTCAAGGTGTCGTGCCCACAATTTGGACAGAAAGATTTGTTCATATTTGTTGTTGTCCTGAAAAAAAAAAAAATGTATATGTAATTACAGTATCCATGTTACACACATCACATATTATTATAAATGTGTAATTAATGCTGCTACAAAATGGTTATTTTCCGAGGTGAATCCATCACTCACTTGAAGCAGGCATGACAGCGCAAAATGTAATTCCTGGTATTTTTAATGAGCATGCCATTAACAGACAGCACATGCAGTCCAATCTGAATCAGAACATTCTGTAAGGAAAACAAGATGATTTTGTTGTGACAAAATAATAGACATAACTTGTATAAAATAGATTGAATACATTTCTATTGTTACATATTTTTTTAAGTTTGTCCGTATTACAGTGTAATGTAATTATACATTTAAGTAATATTAATTAACTATGGCCCGGTTTCACAGACAGGGCTTAGATTAATTCAGAATTAGGCCTTAGTTCAATTAGGACATTTGATAGTGTGCATCTTGAGACAAAACAATAGCACTGACAGATATGTATAGATATTACTATAGGGTTAAGATTAAGGTTTGGTATAGGTTTAGCTGTATAACTTATATTTATTACTTTAGTAACTTAATGTAACATGTAACAGGGACAACATAAAATAACATGTTACCATTTCTACTATTAAATAACACATGTAGCTGTAAAACAAATAACTTTTAAACCTTTTATAACAACTCCAAAACTGACCACATTGGCTTAAAGTATGTGCATGATTAGTGAGTACACATTGTTATGATGAAAAATAAGGATAACACTTTTACAATAAGGTCCCATAAGTTAATGCTTTAAATAACATTAACTAAGAGTAATGCATTTGTTACAGTATTTATTAATCTGTTAACACTAGTTAAAAAACACAACTGTTGACTGTTGGATCACGTTTGCTCAGGTCAGGTTTGCTCATTAGGGATAGTCATTCTAGGTGTATATGACATTCTTCTTTCAGACGAATACAATCGGAGTTATATTAAAGGGGTCATATGATATGGTTTCTTGTTTTCCTTTTCCTTTTTTATGTAGCTGTTAGTGCAAGTATAAGATCTGCAGAGTTACAAAGCTCAAAGTGTCAAACCTAAAGAGATATTCTTTATAAAAGTTAAGGCTCAGCCACACCTTCCTAAAACGCTTCGTTCAAACACGCCCCCACAAATATACGTCAGTATGTGGGGGCAGAGTTTCATTACACCACCCTAATGTATACGCAAAGAAAGAAGGCGTAACTTTTATTCTCGCTGTGTTATTGTTGCCGCCATGTCGTAGAGATGCTGTGTTTTTCGTTGCGAAAGCCAAACTACTTAGTTTGGCCTTCCAAAAAAGGACACAATTAGAAAACAGTAGGGCAAATCCATCTTTGCAGGTACAGTCTGGTGCTTCTGACTCACAGATACAGCCTGTAAGTATGTTTTCATATTTTAAGAATTTGCTCATTCAAACACGAGTTCACACGCTTAACTGTTTTTGGGCCAATGTACTGGATCGCTGGGCAATCAGAGCACATCGCAAGTCGACTTATGCCAAAAGAGTGACACTTGACAATGTATGATGTAAAATTCTCGTTTTAGACTTCTAATTCGTGACTGGTGTTTTGTTTTGCTCTATCCTCTGCACTTCCGCGTTCGTCATTACATTGTGCGTCAAGTTCAAGGGTTACTCTTTCGCTGTAAACTGATGTGTACGGCCGTCTGCCGGAAGCTAGTTATTTTAGTCGATAAAGTTTTAAATATGGACATTTTTCTTACACGAAAAATCACACATCGCTTCACTTCAGAAGGCCTTTATTAACCCCACCAGGGCCACGTGGAGCAATTTTATAATGGATAGATGCACTTTTATTATGGATGGATGCATTTTGATGGACTTCAAAAAATACAGAGCCATTCACTGCCATTATAAAGCTTGGCCCCAGACATTTTTTAATATAACTCTGATTGTATTCGTCTGAAAGAAGAATGTCATATACACCTAGGATGGCTTGAGGGTGAGTACATCAGGGGATAATTTTCATTTTGGGGTGAATTATCCCTTTAAATTATATACAGATACAACTTTTGCTTTTAATAGTGTTAAATGTTGAAATTAGCATTAACTAAGATTAATAAATGCTGCAGAAGTGTTTTCATCGTTAGATTATGTTCCAACTATAGTAGTTAATGTTAACAAATGGAACCTTATTGTAAAGAATGCTTGTTTCATAATCTAGTAACTTTCTTAGCTTTTTATCTGCTGATGTAAACAAGGCCCATGGTTGAGAAAATATAATATTATAAAATTTGTGAAAAAGTTTTAAATTATTATTTCCAATGTCTAATGAATGACCACAAATACCTGCATGGCAAAGTCAGTGGTCATGCAGCCCACTTTGACATCTGCTGAGGGTACCCAGTTTCCAGCATCCATCTGGACTCGCTTTATGTTGCTGGGAGTAATCCAACCGCCACCATCCTCATCTTCTTCCTCCTCCTCCTCCGCATCATAATCATCATCATTGCTTTGTTCTCCTTCTTCCTCATGTTGGTCTCCTTTAGTCCCATCGTGTTCTTCAGATTCAGCTGCGCGACAGTCAGCGGACAGATCAACAGACTCTAGTTTGTTTGTAACTGTGATTGCGTCAGCCGCCTACGGAGAAGGAAAGAAAGAAGGAAAATACTTAAGTTCAAAATATTTAATTGTCTAACTTGATTGTGGCAGTGGTTTAGATGTTGTCTGTTTCCTCACCAGCATTTCCAGTATATCAGCCTCAATGCTGGGCAGAGGATTCCTCCAAAAATGAAAGCTGTTGAATTGTGAACTATCAGGGTCTCGTGGCTCATTAGCAGTAGCTGATCTTTGGACAACTGTTCCTGGTTTACCTGATGACTTTTTTTGGAAAAAAAGCTTAAATTAATAGGTGGATAGGCGCCCCCCAATTTTAGGTAGATCTGCATTATTAATACACATTGTCAACCAGTGAGGCATTTCACCGGTTTGCTTTTTTCTTTTAAGGGTTAGTTCAGGTTTCTGAACCAGCCATAGGCAGCAATGTCATTGCAACATTCAAGGCCCAGAAAAGGTAGTAAAAATGTCGTTAAAATAGTCCATGTGACTACAGTGGTTCAACCTTAATGTTATGAAATGCAGCAGTGCAGCGCTTCCGGATTCTATGTCAGAACGCCGGCTCATTATTGGCTAGCTCCTGCGTCAACAGCGTCGGCCAATAATGAGTCGGCTTTCTGACGTATACTATGTGATCAACGTAGCGTTTACTACGTGATCAACATAGCAGACTGCCATGGAGAGAAGAGATTGTTGCATGAAGTGGTTATTTTTGTTTGGTTTTATTGCGCACAAAAAGTATTCTCATCACTTCATAACATTAAGGTTGAAGCACTGTATTCACATGGACTATTTCAACGATGTCTTTACTACCTTTCTGGGGCCTTGAAAGTTGCAATAACGTTGCTCCCTATGGCTGGTTCAGAAACCTCTCAGATTTCCTCAAAAACATCTGAAAATATTTTTGGAAATGGGCGTGTAAAGCTGTGGAAAAGTGGGAGTGTAAAGGGTAGGAAGAGTAGAGACAACAACCAATAAAACACAGATCTGCAACACACTCATTACAGACAAATATTCAAATATGAGCAAAGAAAAATACAAGAGTTGGGGGCAATCTATTTTAAAAATATAACCCTATATGACAACAAACTCACAAAAATATTATCATTAGAGACTACTAAACAACTATAAACTACAAATCACACATCAGATTAGAAAAGAAAGAATAAAGGCAGTTACTTTTTCATCCATTCTTTTTAAAAATGTTGATTTACATCATTTTATTTTGAGTATCAGAATAATTAATCGTGTCATTGCGCTGATGCCACTGTATGAGTGTCCACATATGTATATTTCATTTGAAGAAAACATAAGATGAAATATGTGCGCATACTCAATGCTGGTTCCTGTTTGGGGCACTACAGTATATGAAAAACGTCTATACAAACTTGAAACATGCCTGCTCCGGTCTGGATATGAACTGTAATGCGCATTGCTAAACTCATCGCACTGTTCCGTGCAGAAACCACTCTCATGTGTGTTCTGTGTGTTGTTGCATATTAAAATGTTGTTATGGTCATAATTTCCATGTGTTGGTAGTCAAACTCCACCTCTGACAGCATCGCGGGGTAAATGCAAACAACACTTTTGCGTTACTGTACTAAGGAAACACTTACGACTCTGAAGTCTGAATGACAACAAAGCAAAGTTGAACAGGCAGAGCAGTTGTGCACGAACAGCGCTGAAAAGATCTTTTGAATGACGTGACATTTTAATTCTCTAGTGTATGTGATCTCATTCATTATACAGCACAGTGATTGGATTAATAGAGTTCATTCTCATGAATAATGTGGAGAAAAGCTCAGAAACTGATGACATAGATGTGTACTCTCCAGCAACGGCACACCTAACTTTATGACATTGGATCAACTTTGCTTTTTAAAGAACAAAATAGCTCAGAAAAATGAAAAAATAACCAATTTTCCCATAATAATAAACATGAATGCTATCGTTGTTTTCATTTATATGCAACCTGTACATACTGTATCTGTTAACATCTCAAACAAATGTGTTTTAGGGTTTCATGACCCTGTATCTAAATCAAAATGGAATAAGCCTGGGAAATTAATTTCAATGACATTATTCAAATATAGATTGCATTTGCAAGTAATGGCTTACTTTTGATGGTAGATGGAAACCAGCAATGCCAACAGGAGTCTCTGGATGTCTTTGTGTACTGCAAATTTCAACCTGAAAAACGAATAAAACAGAGTCTTAAACCAGAACGAATGTGAATGCATGTGAATTCAAATCTGAATTAAACATCAGTACCTTTTTCTCAGGTTCTTTCTTCAAATGGTCAGTTCCTACGTTCTCAGTTTCCAGTTGATAAGTCAGAGCCAAGACCTTGATGTCTGTTGCTGAAAGACTGGGATAGTCTCCAGTCTTTTTAGCAAATTCTGTCACTGTGATATAATAAGTAAATAAAAAAATAATATGCATAAATCACCAACCATAACACATCTCCAGCACCCAAATAAAGACTTTTAAAGTAAGATGCATCAACAATGGTAAAAATTGTTATTACCAAATCTTATGTTCTCTGGAAATGGTTCTTTGAAATTGAGCTTGTATGGCAAAAAAGCCAAGCTCCTTTTAGTTGGTTTATCCCGAATTTCATCAACAACATCCTTCGAGGTATAAATGTTCCTTCCAATTTCCTAAAACAAAGTAAAACACAAACAAACATGTGACAACGGATAAAATGCATGCTTTTATTTTGGGTCTGGTATGCATTATACACGCAGGAGCACATACACACACAAACAAACAAACAAACAAAAAGTAACATATAAACAAATTATGTGAATACATTGTATCACTTATAAACTTAATGCATTAATAAGTTGTCCAACCGGGAGGTGTCAGGCTGTCAGCATTCTCCATGGTGCTGAATGATTGAATTTATTGATGCGCCATGGCAAATTGTACTCCCAAAACATTTTAAAATACACTAATGTACAACTGTGGAACACTGTGGAAAAACGTCGCATTACCATGATATTTTCTGTTAGTGTGTCACAATCGTGCCTACATACAATGCGTCAATTATTTATTCTAAATTATAGTAACTTACACATACTGCACCAGCACGCACATATCAGTTTCGTCATTTATCCGGTGTCAAACTGACATTTATGGACAGCAGTATTAAAATAGTTAAAAAGAGAAGCCAACTTTATCAACCATAACTCACGTGCAGAGAAGCCCTTTTAATAAAAGCGCCAGTATCTGCCACAACATGCTCCACCATGATCGCCTCCATCTTGACAGTATGGGTGAAGAAGCGTGCGCACTGCGCAGCTTCGGACGTGAACTCTCGCGAGAAGACACTATTGTCCCGTTAGTTTTACGTAATTTGTTGACGTTCTGGTGGGTGAAGATGGCGGCCCGCTGGAGTAGTGAGAATGTGGTGGTGGAGTTTCGAGATGCACAGGTACACAGTCACTACACCTGCACGCATGCATTAGGTGCGTTAGAAGTGTAGCTTTCGTAAGCATTAGAGCAATAAACATGCACAGCTGTCATGTCAATCCCGAGCGACGTATTTAAACCTTTCAATTGAATGACAATCTTCGTTTATTAAGATGTGATGCTCTTACAAACTTATCATGGTAAACATTGTACTTTCAGTTATTATTATTATTATTATTAATTACAATTATTACAATAAACGTGTTGTCAAAAAAGATTTGACTACTCATTAGTAGTAGTAATGAGTTCCCAGCAGGTGTTTAGTCATTTTATAGAGATCCAACATACATACATTGAGAATTACAGTGCAGAGTATTTCGATGAATAAGTTACATATAACATGTCTGAATGTCATTAGAATTAACATTTGATATAAACTATAAAACTAAGTGTCATTAATTTTAAAGATAGTACGACCAGTTTACAATGTAAGCATGCTTTTTTCATTATGTTTACAAAAAACACTGCAATAGTGTTTGGACTAGACAATAACAAATACATTTAGAGGGGTAAAAAGACAAATGTATACAAAATCTATGAAGCCTTTTTTTGCAGTTTATGTGTTGTGTCATGACAGACTTTTCTGTTTTCAGGCTACTGCTATGTCGGTGGACTGTCTCGGCCAGCATGCTGTTCTCTCAGGGTGGGTAGCGTTGGCTATAATGTCACATCATCATGTGGAATTATGAACGCACCCTTATGCATCAGCAGTAGCATAGTTTTATACGCTGCATCTACATCCCTTTTCTATTGAAGCCAGTTTCTGCCACATAAAAATATAAATCATAATTATAATATAAAAAATGATTATAATATCGAAATTATGACTTAAAAAATAGTAATTATGACAAAAAGTCGAAATGATGACATACTAAGTGATAATCATTACATAAAAAGTATATCACTATGTCATAATTATAAAGTGTACGTCTTAATTTTAACTTTTAATCTCATAATAATGACTTTATGTCATAATTATGACTTTTTATTTTATAATTATAATTTACACTAGCATTTCTTTCTTATGTGGCAGAAACGGGCTTGCATAATTTTCTATGGAAGCCCATTTCCACCACATAAGAAAAAAAATTATGACATAAAAAGTCAAGATTATGACTTAAAAAGTCGTAATTATTATGACAAAAAGTCAAAATTATGACAAAACTTTTTATCTCATAATTTTGACTTTTTAATCTCTTAATTATGACTTAGTATGTCACAATTTCTACTTTTTATCTAATTATTTTGTATTTTTATCTCATAATTATGACTTTTTATGGCATAATTATAATTTACACAAGCCTATTTTTATCTTATGTGGCAGAAATATGTTTCCGTACTTCTCATATCTATATTTTTAAGTTTGTAAATGCCTTTCTACATGCATTGTTATACCACACCGTATTTACTTTTTTCACGTGTGATTTGTTTTTTAATAGGAGGCGATTCTTATATGTTGTAAATCTGGAGACGCCGTCCGAAGCTCCACGCAAAATCAGCCGCCAGAGCAAATGGGACGTTGGGACAGTTCAGTGGAATCCGCACAAAACCGAAGCCCATTTATTTGCTGCATCTGTACGTGAAGTAGTTATTATATCTATTGCCGATTAATGACAGTGTCATAATGATCATCAGTCATATTTATTGTTTCACATGTCTACTGAGTTTATGATTTTATGATTTTTTTTTTATATTGTAAATATATATTTTCCTTATCTTCGCAAAGAGTAATCAGCGAGTTGACCTGTACATTTGGCGTGATGGATCCGGTGAAGCACATACGTCTTTGCAAGGCCATACACGTGTTATAAGGTAGTACAGATCACGTCATGCTGAAATGCTACTTATTCAAACAATGATGAGACAATGCATGATCAAAAAAAGTGCATACCTTATATTTATATCCTTGCCAAATGTAAACTATACTATAGCTATAAACAGTTATCATCATGAATCTGTAAATCTGCTTTTAAACACTGTTTATAGAGAGTTGATCTCACTTGAGTATGTATATAATACATAATACAAATAATACATGAATATAAGTTTTTTTTTATGTGGTTTTATGTTTAAACCAAGATGTTTTGCACTGTTTCAGTGATTTAGACTGGTCATGGTTTGATCCAGAGTTGCTTGTCACGAGTTCTGTGGACACATACATTTACATATGGGACACAAGGTGAGCGTGGGGAAAGAACACATGATGAAGAGTTTTTTACGAGTTTTTAATTCCATGTTTTACGCTTTTCTTTCTTTATTTCTAGGGACACGCGAAAACCAACCGTGGCCCTTTCTGCCGTGGGTGAGTGCAAAGACTCAATGGGTCCGTGTATAATTTATTAGTCAATACTTTTATTTATTCTTTTGACATTTTTTTGCTCTTCCTCTATGTTTTAGCCGGAGCCTCTCAGGTGAAGTGGAACAGACGGAATCACTATTGTTTGGCATCAAGTCATGATGGTGATGTCAGAATCTGGGACAAGAGGGTGATTATGTCATTCTGTTACTTTTATCAATTCTGTGTCGTTTATCAATCAGATCTTTGTTTGACTGTCAATCTGTTTACTTACCATTTAAAAGTTTGGGGACAGGAATTTGTTACAGATGTTACCAAAAACTTCTATATATATAAAAAATGATGTTCTTTTGAACTTTCTATTCATCGAAGAATCCTGAAAATAAAAAGTATCACAGTTTCCAAAAAATATTAATAAGCACAACTGTTTTCAACATTGATAATAATAAGAAATGTATCTTTAGCAGTAAATCATTATATTAGAATGATTTTTGAAGGATCATGTGAGACTAAAGACTGGAGTAATGATGCTTTGTCATCACAGGAATAAATTACATTTTAAAATATATTCAAATACTACTGTTTTTTTTTTGTTGTTGTTTTTTTATAAATGCGGATTTGGTGAGAGCATAAGGATCTTCTTTCAACAATATATAAAAATTCCCTATCCCAAAGTTTTGAATGGTAAACTGAAATCTCATTGTTCCCACATCCTGCACAAATAGCTGTATTAAAAAAAAGTTTTGATCAATTGAGAAATTAGTATTTAAAAGCTTATCTGTTGCAGATATTGTTTTTGACTGATTGTAGTTGTGTTTCAGAAACCCAACACTGCAGTGGAATACGTAGCCGCCCACCTGTCAAAGATTCATGGTCTGGACTGGCACCCTGATAATGAGTACATACTGGCTACTTCCAGTCAGGACAACTCTGTTCGGGTGATTATTATCACAATTATTGATCATATTGTTCACATTCTATTGTGTTTGCTGCAGTTTAACTCATACCTGATTCTGTGTCTATACTGATTTACCCCTAAAGTTCTGGGATTACAGACAACCCCGGAAGTACCTTGATATCTTGTCATGTCAGGTGCCTGTGTGGAAGGCCAGATACACGGTACAATACAAATCATTTATTTTAAACGTGAAGTTTAAGTAAAATAATGTTTTTATCTATTTAAATTGTCGAGTAAAAATATTTCTTGTCACAATTTTTAACCAAATTTGTTGATGATGTGACAATTACACCACCGGTTAAAAGTTATAAATAATGAATAATTAAGATTTTGCAATGTTTTTGAAAAAAGTTTCTTATACTCACAAAGACTGCATTTATTTGATCAAATATGTGACCCTGGACCACAGAACCAGTCTTATGGGTCAATTTGTTTAAACTGAGATTTATACAAGCTTTCCATTGATGTATGGTTTGTTAGGATAGGACAATATTTGGCCAAGATACAACAATTTGAAAATCTGGAATCTGAGGGTGCAAAAAAATCGAAATATTGAGATAATCGCCTTTAAAGTTGTCCATTTCTGTTGGCGATTTTGATGCATCCATTCACAAAAATACATTTTTGATATATTTAAGGTAGGAAATTTACAAAATATCTTCATGGATAATGATCTTTACTTAATATCCTAATGATTTTTGGCATAAAAGAAAAATCGCTAATTTTGACCCATGCAATGTTTTGTTGGCTATTTCCACAAATATACTCGTGCGACTTATGACAGGTTTTGTGGTCCAGGGTCACATATATGGTAGAAACAGTAATATTGTGAAATATTATTCCAATTTAAAATAATTGTTTGCTTTTTATATATATATATATATATTTTCAAATGTAATTTATTCCTGTGATGCAAAGCTGAATTTTCAGCATCATTAGTCTTCAGTCACATGATCCTTCAGAAATCATTCTAATATGCTGATTTACTGCTCAAGAAACATTTCTTATTATTATCAGTTTTGAAAAAAAGTTGTGCTGCTTATTTTTGTGGAAACTGTGATACTCTACCATTCAAAAGTTTGAGTAAAAAAATAAAGAATTCTTTTTTTTTATGCAGCAAGGATGCATTAAATTGATTAAAAATGACAGTAAAGACATTTATAATGTTACTTAAGTTTTTTATTTCTAATGAATGCTGTTCTGTTGAGCTTTCTATTCATTCAAGAATCCTGAAAAAAAATACACAAACATTGATAATAGTAAGAACCATTAATTATTATTAAACTAGAGATGGGCATTTTTCAACAATATTGTATTCGATTATTCGAGTTAAAAAAAAATCAAATATTTGAATATTCATTTAAAGGGGACATATCATGCTAAATCCACTTTTTTTAGCCCTTAAATGCATTTTGTTGTATATTTGGAGTGTTTAGAAGTACAGAAAAGTTGAAATTATTCTCTTCAGGTGCTTCGTTGATATCTTTATATTCAGTTTTGGCCTTATTTTTCAACCTGTTCCGATTTTTCTGTTATCTATGATGTTTTGTGAACTATTACGTCACAGTATTTGCAGCGGAACTGCCAAATAAGGACATTGACTTCCAGCCCAACACTTCGAGCAATCCGCCATTTTTATTTCTCGCTGCAATTTTGTAGTCCAAGCTAAAAGATGCAGAAGTTACGAGAGGGTAAGTTAAAATGTTCGGTTGTTGGATGTTGTAACCCACACGCTTCATTACACCGTCTAATGTAGATGAACTGCCGCGCATGTTTAACTGAAAGAACGAGCAGAGATAGAGAGACCCGGTCGCGCGCACGCACTCTCTCTCTCTTCGGAGCCAGGCGAAAGTGTAAACAAGACACCGTCTCCAAACTAGACGCTGTCTTGCGCTCTCTCCCTCGCACATATTAATCAAAATAAATCGAGACGGCGGTAAAAGGTCGGAAGACCAAAGTTCCATGTGTAAATACAGTAACACACCATTGCGATACATCCATATGAAGACGTTGTTCTGCAGGTTCGTCGTCTTCATTTTCATCTCGCTCCGGCTCCGACTCTGGCTCGAACATGTAAGGCTGGCTGGACAAGTCTTCCGTTGTTGACATTTTGTTAATAACGTGTGAATAAAAAGTTTCTGTGCGGCTAGATAATCGTATCTCTGCTATCAAAATACAAAAATGGCCGAACGGGGTGGAGTTGAACCGAGTGTCACCTGGAGAGGGGGCGGGGTATGAAGTGTCTCAATTGTATTTAAAGAGACCGCACCAAAACGAGTTGCTCTCAGACGCACATCAGAAAAGGGGTAGAAAAGGGGCCTGTGGAGCTATAATAATGAGGAATTCAGACCCAAGCATTGCAGTTCCGCTTTATATAGACTACAAATGTATGATTTATATGTAAAAAGGTACGATTTAAAAGCATGATATGTCTCCTTTAAATGTCATTTAACGAGAAAGACGTTATTTTTAAGCTTAAGTTATTTTTTATAGTTTTTATCACCATTTCTGAACAAGCTTACATTAAGCAATATACACAACAAGCTTGCTATATATCTTAAGGTTTTTTTTAGTTGAAAACATTAAACAATATGTGTAAACAAAAAAATATAAAGAACAAAAGAATAAGAATTGTTGTTATGTGTTGTTGTTGTTGTATTGTTTGTTGAGCCTTTGTCTAAAGACAATTTTCTACACCTGTGGGGATGGACAATAAAGTTTTGAATTGAATTGAATTAATTTTTCAAAAGTTTTGATTGATAGTGAACTTTTTTCCCTTATTCTCGCACCAATGAAATGTAATGTATAATTCCAGTAAAGATGAATTTTCATGTTGTAAAGTACTCACTACATCCTCTTCCATTCAGCCCTTCTCTAACGGACTGGTTACGGTGATGGTTCCTCAGCTACGGCGAGAGAACAGCCTCCTCCTGTGGAGCACGCTGGAACTGAATAGTCCCGTTCACGCTTTCGTGGGCCATGATGATGTCGTGCTTGAGTTTCAGTGGAGGCCGCAGAAAGAAGGTGAGACGAGCAACCAGTAGATGGTGATAATTCTGCTTATGACTTTGACTTTAGGAACGGACTATCATTGTCTTGCACCATCCATTCTGTATTTTAGGTTCCAAAGACTGCCAGCTGGTCACATGGTCCAGAGATCAAACCCTGAGGATATGGAGAGTAGATCCTCAACTCCAGAAGGTGATGCTCATGAAGTCAATCCTTTCTCTATGGCTGGTGGCTTTATGTTTGAGACTGATGGTGTCATGCGCTCTGTAGCTGTGCTGTGCCAACGACATCATGGACGAGTTGATGGAGGGCTTGACTCTCACCACAGAGACGGAGAAAACTCTGAGGTCCCAAGACTCCGAACCTCCACTGAGTCCAGGATTCACAGCTGACAACTCACAAGGTGAAAAAGATTATTTGCTCTGACAGTTATTTGATGCATTATGGTTAATTTATTTAATTATCCCAGTTCAATTCATAATTATTTTCAAAAATATCCTGAGTACATGAATGTAATTATGAGCACTGTCTGTACGCCTGTTTTACCATTTTATAGTTAACATACAGTATACATTGTATTCTGGTTATTTACATCAATTATATTCTATTTTGTTGTGTGGCTGAATAGAATAGAATAGAATTATAATAAAGAAATAAAATAGACAGAAATCTTCACAGAAAGTAGATTAGTAATTCATAATTAGTAAGTAATTAACAAACCGTTATTTAAATATTACTGTTTATACTGTATTTTTTATCAAATAAATGCAGCCTTGGTAAGCATAAAAGTCTAAAGCTTTCAAAAATCGTATCAACACTGAACTTTTGAACGGTATTGTGTAGAATAAAACATAAAAGATGCACAAAAAGTAAATTGTGGATTAACTAATATTGGAAATGTATTTTTTATAAGAAAGGATGCATTGAATATCTGTCATTTGTATTGATTACTAAATCTCTTTATTCATGTTTTGGAATTTTACCTTATCCAATTTATGGTGATGTGAAAAATGGTAGATGTTCCAGTCAGATCCTAGTTTTAATAAATGTAAATTGCTGTCTGTCCACAGATCAGTTTGACGGCCCTCAGTCCGGTCTGTCATCCAGTGGTAAGAATGATGTACCAGGTTTGCCTCAGACTCTGCAGCAGGAGTTTTCTCTAGTCAACTTACAGATTCGCAATGTCAATGTGGAGGTCAGTCATTGTAACTCTGATATTTGGAATGTCATGTTGCAGAATTATAACAGTTATATATAAATAGATAAGAAACTAACATTATTGTTCTTGTAGATGGATGCCGTCAACCGCAGTTGCTTTGTGTCGGCCGACTGCGGAGCCAACCGAGTCCGTCTCGTTGTAAAGTTCCCTGCCCAATATCCCAACAATGCAGCTCCTTCTTTCCAATTTGTCTCTCCGACAAACATCTCGTCTTCCATGAAGACCAAGATACAGAAGGTTGAAACTGACACCCATCAAGCTTGTCTTAACTTTTAGTCAATGTTTTGAACAATGTCATGTTGAAGCAGCAACTCTTTTATAGATCCTGACTGATACGTCACTTCAGAAGGTGAAGAGAAACCAGAACTGCTTAGAGCCGTGTGTTAGACAGCTGGTATCCTGCTTAGAGTCAGATGGAGTCATGGTGAGTGAATTTCACTTCTATACTCATCATTTCCAAACTGTTCAAATGATCACCAGCAAAATCATGATAGATTTTTCAAATCCCTGTTTCTCCTTTGTCTCCAATCCGATGTCCAGGAGGATGGTACAAACCCCTACGTGCTCACAAACCCGGTGACTCCTGCTCTTCCTGCTTTCCCTCGAGTAAGCAACACTTACGGCTCATACCAGGACTCAAACATCCCTTTTCCCCGGACCTCGGGGGCTCGCTTCTGTGGGACAGGTGGGTTACAAAAACAACAGACCTTTTCCTTTTTCCTTTTCCTATTATTTTTATATACCGGTATATATATGTATATGTAATTATTTTATCATGTAAATTCAAGATAAATTACAGCTTCATTTTCCCAGTAGGTTCCTTGGTTTATTTCACACGGCCAACGACTATGCATCGTATGGCCCCTCAGACTGAACCTACTCCCAGGTGAATATTCAATCCTGTTTGTTTTATCTGAAACATGATGTTATATTATTATTTGATTGCAATGGAAGACAGGTTAGCATGTGTAAGATGACTATGATCATAAGATGAAGTCTTTGTTTATGTGCAGGTCACTGTCGGCTCTCTCGGCGTATCACAGCGGGGTGCTGACGCCCATGAAAATGCGAACGGAGTCTCAGACCACCCTGAGGCTGTACAGCGGGAGCCCAACACGCACAGACAAAGATCAAGTGTCCATATCGTCCTTCTACTACAAAGAACGGGTGAGACTCGTCACACAGGACTGAAATGAACTTGTCTTGGAAATTTTGTTTTAGCTCAACAAGGCTCACTTTTTCAGCAGCTTTGATCAGGTGGTTAAGGTTTGTATGGTTAGCAATAGCAGTTTTTATATTTTATTTTATTTTTGTTTCATTTCATGAAGTCTACTAAAAGTGAAATGGACGTGCCTGTCTGAAGAAATTTTAAAATGTGTTTTGCTTTGGATATTTTCACTACCATAACCAGGGTTTGAAATTAACACCCGCCAACCCGCCAGATGCGGGTAAAAATCAACTGTGGCGGGTAACGCTGTCAAATCACTAGCCAATTTGGCGTGTTACTATGTTTACTCACTTTGCTAGGGAAGTTCGTGTAGCCAAATCTGCGCAGTTTTAGCGCAAATACTCGTGAGTCATCATGATATAGTAAATGCAGCATACTGCGCAGAATCTGCGCATATCTGGCTTACTTGAACATGCCCATCACTACGCAACAAATAACGGCACGCTTGTTCATTTGCATTGAAGCAATAGCGAAGATTAAAAGCATTTGGTTAACAGAAAAGACATTGTTATTTTCCAACATTCTACATTTTTTTTGATTTTGCATCTGTCCACCTAAAACACATTTTTGGTGATGAGGATGAAAGAGGAAGGGAGGAGATGGCTGGATGACAGTATTTTGTTTCAATAAGAAATGAATGTATGAAATCCAAATTTTATAATATTTTTTCACCTTGTTATATATATATATATATAAGCTGTGCCATAGATAATATGGTTCATTTCTTTTCTTTTCTTTTCTATTTTTGGCTAGTAGAAGTTCTGAATGGCCAGTAACTTAGACATTTAGTAGCCAAATTGGCCGGTGAGTGAAAAAGTTCATTTCAAACCCTGACCGTAACCTGACTATTTAACTCCATAACATGTTTTTCTTCTTCTTCTTTTTTAAAGTTCTGAGTATTCTTGCTTTTCATCCCCTCCTTCCACCCGCTTGATCCACCGGTTTAAAAGCACCATTTTCACAGTTCACTGTCACTGTTGTTTTCTGAGCTGTCTCTCTCCTGTTGAGTTTTGGTGGCATGTATCCCTCACTCATGTTGCTGTGGTCTGTTTTATCCAATCAGAAGCCCCCTCTGTCTACTCCCCGCCGCTGGTCTGTCCAGACTATTCATGACTGTCCGGTATTGACAACCGCCCCTCCCTACCACTTATTCTCTCTCTCATCTACTTCTTGCTCTAATGCCAAATGGCTTTTTTGCTGTCATGCATTTCATGTATGGCACTTCGCAGCTTACCATTTTGCGCTATATTTTCTGCTTTGAAAAAAAAATCATTACTAATTAATTTGGTGTTACAGATCATAAAAAATGAAAGATTATGCCCTTTTTTACTCTTTCTCTGTTTTGATGCTGCATGTGACACTGTAACCCATCAGTTTGTAACATAAAAAGCAGCAATTTTACAGCCAAAAAAGGAGGAAAAAAAATGTAATTGTCAGGGATGACTTTAGTTACTAACTAACTAACTAAATAAACACATTTGCACCTGATTTCACAGATAAGGCTTAAGCCTAGTCCCAGACTAAAATGTATTATTAAGCTGTTTTGCCTGAAAACAACATGTACTGATATATCTTAAAATACATCAGTGTCATTGTTCTCTTCTCAATATGAACACCAAAAAAAACTTGTTTCATGTTATAAAAGCTACTTAAATTTCCTAATTGAACTAAGGCCTAATCCTGGCTTAATCTAAACCCTGTATGTGAAACCGGGCCTCAATGTTTTATTTTAATGCTTAAAAGTTTAATTACATAATTTAATTTCATGACTGCTACTAAATATGTACGTCTGGTATATATTCTCCATTTATCCAGGGCAAATAACCCTAATGATATTTCAAATTTCAAATCTAACTGCTATGTTGATCTTTACAGTTGAAAAAAAAAATGATTATAAAATATTTTTCTATATTTTAATATTATATAAAATTATATATATATATATATATATATATATATATATATATATATATATATATATATATATATAATATTTTCATGTTTAACACATGAACAATTAAAAAATATATATTTCATTTAATTTATTATATTAATTCTAATTCTAACATAACATACATAAATAATAATTTAATAAATAAAAAAAAATATATATATATATAATGATTTATACTGTTGTTTTCAATGGGATTTTCTCTTACCATCCACCCTACATATTTACGACTTTAATTTTTAATCTAAAGTATTTCATAATAATAAGCACTGATTGATCGTGTTGTTTGTCATCAACATCGGTGTTCAGAAATCCCGCCGCTGGAAAGGCAAGCGAGAAGGAGGAGACTACAGCAGCAGACCCATCAAACTGTCTGGCAAAGTCATCATCCAGGAAATCTCATGTCTGCTTCCTGTGCACAAAGCCCTCGGGGAGACATACGTGTATGTTCTGTTTTCTTAGATAGCAAAGCATTCCAGGTCAATCATATTCAGATGATATCTCTCTTGTTAGGAACAGCCATAAATTACAACATCAGCTGGCAATACCGTGACATTCTTTTTGCTCAAAATGTTGTCTTGATCCGTGGCATTTTTTCTTTTTTCCCTTTAGGCTAAATGTTAATGACATACAGGACACGTGCCAGAAGAATGGGGCGGCAGCTTTAGCAGTGGGCCGCAGGGATTTAGCAAAGGTATATGTATACACTAACTAGGAATAATCATGCTTTTTTAATGTTTCTGAAAGTTCATAGCTCTTTTTTTAAATACAATAAACATACACATTTTTTAAAAAGATACAGTAATATTATCAAATATTATTACAATTTAAAATAACTATTTTCTATTTAAACAGATTGTAAAATGTACAGTAATTTATTCCTGTGATTTGCTGCTCAATAAACATTTCTTAATAGAACCAATGTTAAAAACTTTTGTTTTTAAAACTGTAATACACTACCATTTAAAAGTTTTATATTTGTATTCAGCAATGACACATTAAATTAATCAAAAGTGACAGTAAAGAACAAAAATTCAAATAAATGCTGTTCTTTTGTATTTTCTATTCATCAAAGAATCCTGAAATTAATGTATCATGATTTTCACAAAAATATTAAGCAGCACAACAGTTAATAATAAATGTTTCTTGAGCAGCAAATCAGCATATTAGAATGATTTCTAAAGGATCATGTGACACTGAATACTGGTGTAATAATGCTAAAAATTCAGCTTTGAATCACAGGAATAAATGACATTTATTATTCAAAATATATTCAAATAGAAAACTATTAATTTAAATAGTAATAATATTTCAAAAAGATTACTGTATTTTTGATCAAATAAATGCAGCCTTGGACTTGGATAAGAGACTTCTTTCGATTTCTTTCTTGATTTCGGACAAAACATTTAAATAAAATAAAATATAAAAATACAATAAGTGTGTTGCAACATACCGAAGGAAGAAACAATATCTATAAAGTGTTATGAACAATAATTGCAATATGTCCGAAAAGGAGCAGGATGAAGCAGAAGCTTAAAAACATGAAAACAAGCTAAGTGTGTTAACATGATTTATGTACAGGCCATATTTACAGATTCATTTCCATGGTCCATCTTCTTTAAGGTATGGGCACTTGCCTCAGCAGCCACAAATGTTGACCTTAGTCCTGACCCTGACCCTGATGCTGGAACTCCCTGGGCCAAACATCCATTTGGGCGACACCTGCTGGAGACATTGTGAGTTGCAGCTTGTAAACTGGTGACACCAGCATTTATGCATTATATAGAGCTATAATTTATGAATGTGTCCTCGATTTCACATGAGCTTTGACTTTGTTTCTTTCCACCACAGGCTTGAACACTACAGTCAGATGAGTGATGTTCAGAGTCTGGCCATGTTGTGTAGTGTGTTCAGAGGTCATGCCAGTCCTCAGGAATATTTCACTCTATACGGACATCAGCAACCACGACCGGCGATCTTCACAGCTTACCACTCCCGCTATGTACGTTTGTAAACCCAATTCATCAATGCAGGAATTCTGTACTAATTTGACTTTTGAGAGAAAGTTACACAGTGTCTTTCAGTTAAAATTAGGATGAGTGGTGTATTTCTTTCTAAAATGTGTGAAATATTTAATTTAATATTCTTGTATACCAAAGAGGTTGTTTTCAGCGTGATGTATGTGTAGCGCATCTTTGATAATTCCTTTGAATTTGTTATATTAATGCTCCTTTAGCCCAGTATCACCTCCAGTTCTGTGACTTCCGGATCGTGTTCAAGTACCTCAGACTCTGCAGTCACTCCATGGAACATGGGTGAGAGATCATGGGTTTATTCATAGAGGTTACAATTTTACATGTTCTGTGTTTATGGAAGAAGCAAAATCTAGATCATGTGTAGTTCCATAACACTGATTTTTTATTATTATCTTGTTTTGTCACACAACTTTGCATTTAACTATTCAGAGTTGACTGTTCTTGGTTTAATGCTTATTGATTAAATGAAAAGTTTATGATATAAGAAAAATCGCATCAGTCATGTAACTAAATGTTAGTCAACATTTATCTATCTATCTATCTATCTATCTATCTATCTATCTATCTATCTATCTAACTATTTATCTATCTATCTATCTATCTATCTATCTATATATATATATATATATATATATATATATATATATATATATATATATATATTAGTAAGGATGATGATAATAACAGTAATAATTAATATATACACTCACCTAAAGGATTATTAGGAACACCTGTTCAATTTCTCATTAATGCAATTAAACCAATCACATGGCAGTTGCTTCAATGCATTTAGGGATGTGGTCCTGGTCAAGACAATCTCCTGAACTCCAAACTGAATGTCAGAATGGGAAAGAAAGGTGATTTAAGCAATTTTGAGCCTGGCATGGTTGTTGGTGCCAGATGGGCCGGTCTGAGTATTTCACAATCTGCTCAGTTACTGGGATTTTCACGCACAACCATTTCTAGGGTTTACAAAGAATGGTGTGAAAAGGGAAAAACATCCAGTATGCGACAGTCCTGTGGGCGAAAATGCCTTGTTGATGCTAGAGGTCAGAGGAGAATGGGCCGACTGATTCAAGCTGATAGAAGAGCAACTTTGACTGAAATAACCACTCGTTACAACCGAGGTATGCAGCAAAGCATTTATGAAGCCACAACACGCACAACCTTGAGGCGGATGGGGTACAACAGCAGAAGACCCCACCGGGTACCACTCATCTCCACTACAAATAGGAAAAAGAGGCTACAATTTGCACGAGCTCACCAAAATTGGACAGTTGAAGACTGGAAAAATGTTGCCTGGTCTGATGAGTCTCGATTTCTGTTGAGACATTCAGATGGTAGAGTCAGAATTTGGCGTAAACAGAATGAGAACATGGATTCATCATGCCTTGTTACCACTGTGCAGGCTGGTGGTGGTGGTGTAATGGTGTGGGGGATGTTTTCTTGGCACACTTTAGGCCCCTTAGTGCCAATTGACCCTTCGCAGGGAGCTTGATTGACAGGTGATCTGACCAATCATACTTCGCCATCCGCCATTTTGTCCGACAAAGCAGTCAGGAGAGTTAGTAGATTAACATGGGAGGATTTGAACTTGAAAAACGGAGTGTTATGACGCCATTCAGTGGTTAAAACAACATTCCTTCTTATGTTTGTTCATGTTTATTTGAGGCTATAAATTAACTAGAAGGAAGAGATGATCGGTTCACGAGCAGCTTTAACTGATACTCTACAGCGATCTGTTACGACACATTAAAGAGCCACAAAACGGTATTTATTGTTTAAATTTCTTTTAAAAAATGACCAAATTTGAAAGGTGAGACTTTGTTTAATATGTTTAATATCAAACGTAACCGAAAAGTAACCTGGTCTGTCCTGTCTGTCAGCGTGTTGTCAGTCTCCTCTCTGCTCCGCGATGTATTTTTCACTGCGTGAGAACATGGTGTGGCGTGAGAACGGTGTAGCTTGTCGGACATAGCGACAGTAACTAAGGGGGGCGGGTCTTTGCGAACGGTCAATTGGGCATCGTTTAAATGCCACGGCCTACCTGAGCATTGTTTCTGACCATGTCCATCCCTTTATGACCACCATGTACCCATCCTCTGATGACTACTTCCAGCAGGATAATGCACCATGTCACAAAGCTCGAATCATTTCAAATTGGTTTCTTGAACATGACAATGAGTTCACTGTACTAAAATGGCCCCCACAGTCACCAGATCTAAACCCAATAGAGCATCTTTGGGATGTGGTGGAACGGGAGCTTCGTGCCCTGGATGTGCATCCCACAAATCTCCATCAACTGCAAGATGCTATCCTATCAATATGGGCCAACATTTCTAAAGAATGCTTTCAGCACCTTGTTGAATCAATGCCACGTAGAATTAAGGCAGTTCTGAAGGCAAGAGGGGGTCAAACACAGTATTAGTATGGTGTTCCTAATAATCCTTTAGGTGAGTGTATATATAAAATATTGTGATGATGATGATAATAGCAGTAATAATTAAAATAAATAAAATTATTTGGTGCACAATTAACGGAATTAGTAATACATTTAGATTACTATTATTAGTATTAATAATAATAATAATTATTACTAGGTGTGTCATCAAAAAACAATAAGAATTTGTCCGATTATTATTAGTAGTAGTAGTATTGTTGTCGTTCTCTGATTTAAATAATAATGATAATTGTGTTTATTATAATAATAACAATAATTATTATTTGTGGTATACGTATTTTTAATATAACAATAATAATATGTAATCTATTAATACAATTTATTTACCGAGTTCCTATAAATAACTAAAATTGCATACATAATTAATGGCCATAGTAATGCCCAGTCTGTTACACATTCATATTTATCATACAAAACTCAATTTCTGAACTATTTTCAATTGTATCAAAATCCAGATTTTTTGAATAATTCAAATGAATTGTACCAAAAAGTTTTTTTAAAGTTTTAGTTCTGAATTGTAATGGAATTATTTAGAGCAAACATGTACATACTTTTGATCATTGTTGTGAATTTTTTATTGATTTTTTTTTCAGTTGGACGTGAATCAGAACATGCTCCTCCCTGGGGAGAGTCGTCCCCAGATGACTATCGTTATTCAAACCAGATATGCACGGACCCCCGAGAACGAGAAAAAGAGCAACACGACATGAACAAAAGGTAAACGTCCTGTTCGACCAATGACACTGAGACACGCATCACATTATTGGCTTCACACGTTCAAAACGTGACTTTAAAGAGTTCCTTCTGATCCACAGATTATTAGACCCCTCCAACTCCTGGCAGTTTGACGATTTCAAGAAGTGTTACGGTGAGATCCTGCACCGTTGGGGCATGAAGGACAAGAGGGCAGAGGTGCTCAAATTTGTTTCCTGCCCTCCAGAGCCACACAAAGGCATAGGTAAGTTAAAGGAATGGTTTAAAACGGCTTCTGGGTCATACAGTACTATCAGACTAGCACAGGAAATTATTTCATCTCATCCCTCAGTTTGCCTAAATGCCTAATGCATTTACAACGGAGGTCCAGAGGTTTTAGAAGCAGAAATGTGCAGCTTAATAAGGCGCTTATAATCATTTTTCAGATAAAAATGTTTGTTTTTTGAGCTGTAAAGTTATTTAAATCATCCATTTGGTGGTGGTACTACTGTTCTAGACGGTTATATATAAACTTCTGGTTATTTGTTACCAACGTAATTCCTTGGAGTATGTATTTCCTTACTTAAACAGTCTCTTTCTTATGGAAGCATGTTTCTGCCAGGGGAAAAAACGTAGAAAGTTAACTGGGTTTAAGTGCAACCAACTTCCGTATTATAGAGCTGTTTTACGCAAAGATGAGCATAACTAATGTCCATCGCATATGCAGATTAATATCTCAATATTTAGACATTTAAATCGACTAAAATGGTAACAATAAAAAGAACTTGCTAGTTTAGCTGATTACCTCAAAAGTCCATAGAATTTACTGTCAGTTCTGCCATTAACACTTTCTCCAACAAGCGGATGCGATGAGACCCGTTTTCCTGTTTGGACATGTGCGACTTTTTATCTCACAATTCTTTTTTTCTCGCAGTTGAAAGTTTATATCTCACCATTCTGACTTTTTTCTCAGAATTGCAACTTTATATCTCAAATTTTGACCCATATAGGCCTAACTCGCAATTACAAGTTAATTCTGATTATAAAAAAAGTCAGAAATGCAAGAAAAAAAGTCAAAATCGCAATTTTGGCTTTTTTCTCAGTTGAAATTGTGAGATAAAAAAATTGCAATTACCTTTTTTACTCTTTATTCCGTGGCCGAAACAAGCTTCCATACTTTCTGGTATTCAAGTTACCATGTTTATTAGTTTTGCACAGGCATGACAGTTCAAATATTGGTTATTAATTTGCACAGACAACATTTATTGTTCAAATGTTTGTGATCAGTAAGGTTTTTGTTTTTTGAAAGAAATGAATACTTTTATTCAGCAAGGATGCATTAAATTGATCAAAAGTGACAGTAAAGACATTTATAATGTTACAGAAGATTGCTGTACTTTTGCTTGCTACTTTCAATTAATCAAAGAATCCTAAAAAAAAAAGATCAGTTTCCACAAAAACATTGAGCAGCACAACTGTTTTCAACATTGATAATAATAAGAAATGTTTATTGAGTATATATGAATGATTTCTGAAGGATCATGTGACAATGAAAAATCAGCTTTTCCATCACATGAATCCATTACTTTAAATAATTTTATTTCACAATATTACTGTGTTACTGTATTTTTAGCATATAAATGCAGCCTTGATGAGCATGAAACTTCTTTAAAAAAAATAAAAAAATCTTACTGACCAGAAACCAATTGATGAGTCCAAACTATTTTCTGATAATCAAACCCAGAGCATTCCTTTAGGGAGCAAAGCTTTTGTCTCAAATTTCTGGGATGTCAGCCAACGTTTAACTCTTCAACAAATGTTTAACACTCACATGTCTGAGCCTCGTGGTTTCTTTGCTCTCATACGTAGAGTTCGGCGTTTACTGCTGCCACTGTCGTAGTCAGGCCCGCGGCACCCAGTGCGCCGTCTGCAAGCGCTTCACCTTCCAGTGCGCCATCTGTCACGTGGCCGTACGCGGATCCTCCAACTTCTGCCTGAGCTGTGGCCACGGAGGACACACCAGCCACATGATGGACTGGTTCCGCTCTCAAGAGGTCTGTCCCACCGGCTGCGGCTGCCACTGCCTCTTGCAAAGCACTTTTTGAACATTGAAAAGACTTCATCATGATGTGCCTCAAAAACTCTTGGTACTGAAGGAACTCCTTGGTGGAGAGATGTTGAATAAGAGAAAACTGATTATCCCTGCGACTGTTCAAGGGTAGAATTATGTTCTAATGAGGAGCCGCAAATATCAGCCTTATAGTAGGTCAAACCAGCCTAGTTAAGTTGTTATACAGTGCTATTTTTTGCACTTTTATACCTGTTGATTTGAGTAGAGCATATGATTGCTCTATAAGGTGCCAAGGAAACATTTGCTGAAAGGGAAAAGGGACAAGTTGCTGATTTTTATGGTTATGAATCAAAAATATTTTTCAAATGTATGTTTTGATCGCTCTTTTCAGTTGAAACAAATGTTTTTCCTTTCAAAGGAGAATTGTTGTATGCTTTTGAAGGATTATCTAACATGTACAGTATGTGTGCCATAAATGAATAAATTTGACAATACAGTTATCATTGCTTCGTATGCCACTTGATTTGTTGTAGTAATGTTGCTGGAAACACTTCTTTAACTTTCTTTTGTGAAGCGTGTTCATAAAAGTGTATTAAATGCTTTTACTGTCATCACTACCTCATAAATAAATACCTTTTAAATCAATTTTTAAAAACTTAAATAAAGCAAGATTGTGACAAACTTCTGAAGTTCTGTACTCAATGTCTGTATTAATTGTGGTCATCCATAACAGCAGTGTTGACATAGCTTATCACCTGCAAATGTGCCAATGTGTGTGTGTTTATTTTTCACATCCACATTTCTGTATAAAGCAATAGACACATGACTGTCTTTTGCAATCATAACAACCTGGAGCTGAACAAGCTCAGTGGAACAGTGGAGATAATAGTGGACTTCAGGAGAAACTCCCCCGACTCACCATCATCAGTGTTTCCTGGACTCGACCATCTCTCAGTGCCTGAAGTGGGACAATCACATTCTCAAAATCCAAATAGGATTGACTATTGCACACGTGTCACCTGATCCACAAATGCACATTACTTGTTGCATGCACATATTCTGACCTACATTAACACAAAATCGAAGTTTTGTATTAGCTTTTATGTCTCTATTTGTACAAAATGCTGCACATTCATGCATTCCTGGATTTTGCACACAGAAGTTACTGCATTAGTTTAAATGTTGTGACGCACATTTGTGAATTTGTCAAATAAATGGGTAGTTGTGCAATGTGCACACATTAATAATTAGCACCAGGCCTATTAATTTGTAGTTGTTTGTGTGTGGGTTGTGAAATGCTTAAAAACCGCGAAAAGAAAGTCTCAAAATCCAAATGAATCAAATGAGATTGACTCAGAAAAGACGTCAATGAATGCACGAGTGTCACCTGATCCAAAAACGCACATCTTCGTTGTTGCATGCGCAAATTATGATACACTAATACAAAAGAAAACATTTGTATTCACAAAAATGTCTCTATTTGTACAAATTGCTACACATTCATTCAATTTTGAATTTTGCACACGCAAGCTGAAAGGCATTTGGTTGTAGATTGTAAAACATGCAACCTTTATCAGGTTCATGGATTATGTTAATCATTTTGATACTATATTCATCCCATAGCTAAACAGTACGACTGCTCTGTGTAGGAGGAGAGAGTTGTCAGGAAAGTCTCAAAAAAACACACACACACACAAATCCAAGGCGATTCACACGTGAATGACGATTTGCACATTCACATTCAAGGATAGACTCGTACATTTTAAACATTCAAATGTTTTTGTGCACAGTTGTACATCTACGAACTGTGTTTTGTATTTGTGAAGTGTATTTTATGAATTTTATTTAGCGCATGTGAATTGCTTTTTGTGAATATATATATATTTCACGCACGTGAATTTTTTGTGTGTACGTGAATTAGGTTTCATGCATGTGAAATCGTCTAAGCATGTGTGAATCATGTTTTTTTGCGTGAATTATATTTGAGATCAGCTTCCATAACAAGGTTGTGGTTTAAAAATAAGTATTCTGACATAAACACTCTGTCAGCTACACTATTTACTTCTGAATATTAGATTTTATTCACAGCCATCATTTGTAGTAGCCTATTCACAAACTGTTTGCTCAAGCGTAGCGTTTTTTCGGAGTTCACTGTGTAGCCTGCTCCCTGAATCGTCGAGTTCACTGTGTAGCCTGCTCCCTGAATCGTCGAGTTCACTGTGTAGCCTGCTCCCTGAATCGTCGAGTTCACTGTGTAGCCTGCTCCCTGAATTGTCGCACTTATTCATTTGTGGAGGTTAACTGAATCTGTAAGTCACCTACGCTGTTTATTTCTGAATATTATATTTTATTCTAGTGCGCTTAACGTTATCGCTATCGCTACTGTGTAATAGTAGCCTGTGCTATTCACCAACTAAACATATCCTATTCAATGTTCAGTCTCTTTCACGGCCATCATTTGTAGTAGCCTATTCACAAACTGTTTGCTCGAGCATAGCGTTTTCTCGGAGTTCACTGTGTAGCCTGCTCCCTCAATCATAGCAATTTCCATATTTATGTCATTATGTCAGTATCAGTATTTTCTTTCTACCATGCACAAATAAAAATGTCACTGAACTTTTGCTGTGTAATTGTAGCAATGAGCACTTAAACACACCGTACCAACAATTACTAAAAACAGATTTTGCACAAGCACTTTGCACTAGTTACATGAATTTGAAGAAAGTCAGGTAAGTAAACCATCTTCATATTACCAGATTTTTTACAGTGATTAAAAATTAGGTTAAACAACCAGCTTGATCAACTGTTAATCTTGAAAATAATAGAAAATCTATCGGTTTAATTCATCTCAAATGAGACAACCAGCATAAAGCTGTGCAATAATGCAGCCTATAGCAATGGTCTTTAAGAATAGAAAATCCCTTTGAAAGGCTGAAAGGTCTGTAACCAAAGTATATCAATGAAGAAGAAAAAAAATCACCAGCATACAATGTTTCCATTCAGTTTTTATCAGATCTTTATTTTCTCACAGGTGTGGACCTTGTGGCACAGTTCAAGCAAGAGTAGGGAATTTGCCGCAATTGGGAAGTGTATAAGATCAGAAAATCCTGCTCAGGAAAAGGGAACCTTATTGGTTTACTGGAGTGTCCCATACAAAATTCTCACCGAATGCACCTTGATCATTGATATTAAAGGTGCCAGCATACATACATACATACATCTGTTTGACGCAAAAAGAAAAGAAACATGGAGCAGATTGAAGAAACGATTCATCCCTGTCCAATCCACCATGTCCATCCCACCTCAGAAAAATCAAGCAAGGTACTATGATCTGTTCAAATGCTTTCAACTAAAACATTTACTTACATATTGTTCAATGGAGGTATTTTAAATCAAAGGCGGTTAGAGATCATTGGGCTAATCAATTATGGATGACTCCATATTGCTGTCAATACTTCATGTACCATTTTGCTCCAAACATCTCAAAAGCTTGGTTGGTGGCAAAGTCCCTGAAACTAGACTAAGGAGGCTTTTGCAACAAAAGTTAATGTGTAGCTTTACAAAACCACCTGGAATAAAATTAACTGCCATGAAATGGAATGTTCATGGAGCTGCATGGACTCGCATGTCAGGTTAGGCAGCACTGCAACAGAGACTTTGGAGTGAGCGTCAATGCACAAAGACTGGCATTTGCTCGCTCTTGAGCTACAACTTCTCCAAACTTGCATGATAGGGATGCCTCAACTTGGAATTCCACCTAAACTTCCTCTCTGTTGTGCCATAATGCTCTCACAGTTATCAAGTAAACGTGCAATTTAAGCATTATTTTACAGTCCTGAAAAACAATCAGATTTGTAAGGGGGAAAAATTAAAAGAACATTAGTAGGAATACAGCATAGAAAAAGACAGATAAGATAGATTAGACATGATGCTGAACACTTGACAGCTCCTCCACACACACGCGCGCACACACACACACACACGAAGTTCTTCAGGACAGAGTCTATCAACTGACACCCTCTGTCTTTCTAAAATTCACTATCAGCGTTTGGAGAGCTCATTTGATAACCAGTCCAGTCCTTCATAGAGTCCGGTGCCTTGTGTAGCGCAGGTCGCTTGAACGTACCACTGTGGAAAACAGACAACGGACAATAAAAATGCAGTCACTGCTTAAACAAGTGGATGTTTGGAGTCAATCAAGTAAGAGTGCGTACCGTTCTGCTGCGTAGACTCTGCAGCCCAAGTTTGTCTGTGAGTTCACTAACAGCCATGGCGTTGGGCAGATCCTGTTTGTTTGCAAAAACCAGCAGCACAGCATCCCTCAGTTCATCTTCCTGCAACTGTATAAATGAAGAAAGTGAGCATGATGAGGCTGATCTAACAATGTCAATAAATCAACACATTTATACATTACAGGGCTCAACAATAAGAATGGAGTCACGGGCCACCTGGCAAATTAGCAAATACTGCACATTAAAAACCTAGGAATTTTGTAATAATAATAAAAAAGAAAAAAAAACTTAGGTAAAAAATAAATACTTTTCCTGATATTTAAAATAAAATATGAAAGTCAATATGAAATATTAAATTATTTATTACGCACATTTTCTTTTAAATTCATGTGCCCTCGTAATCATTAATCAAAATAACTTCCCCTGCCTCTAACAGCTACATCTCTTTTATGACGACGTGTTTCCTGGCACGACAACCGGTCACTCACATGAGATCACAGCAATAGCAAACTACAGTCATTCAGCGGTCCAGTCAATTCACAATGGAAAAAAAAAACAAGTCCCGCTCAAGTGAAAAGCCGTTTCCCTTGGATACATCTCACAACTTAATATTCAACAACAGCTGATGGGCCCCATTGACTTCCATAGTATGGAAGTCAATGGGGTCCATCAAATGTTTGGTTACAAACATCCTTCACAATATCTTCTTTTGTGTTCAACCGAAGAAAGAAAGGTTTGGAACATCTTGAGGGTGAGTAAATTAGGGCTGTTAAACGATTAATCGCATCCAAAATAAAAGTTTGTTTTTACATAATACATGTGTGTGTGTACAGTGTATAATTATTTTCTATATATAAATACGCACACATGCATGTTGTATATATTTAAGAAATATTTGCATGTATATACTGTGTATATATATTTATATTATATATAATTTATATTATATATAAATATTTTATATATAAATAACACATTTTCATATATATATATATATATATATATATATATATATATATATATGCATGTGTGTGTATTTATATATAGAAAATAATTATACTCCGTACACAGACATAAATTATGTAAACACAAACTTTTATTTTGGATGCGATTAATCGCGATTAATCGTTTGACAGCCCTAGAGTAAATGACTATTTAAATTTTTGGGGTAAACTATACCTTTAAGCTTGACAATGACACTATTTTCTTCTAGAGCTGCTCTACTGCCTAAACAAACCTTGTTGCATTATTTTCCTGTAATCACTGTAAAGCTGCTTTGAAACAATCCGTATTGTAATAAGCGCTATATAAAGGTGACTTGATAATAGGGAAGAAAATGCAGTATTATTCCCACAAATTAAATGGCATTGTGTGTGTTAAAGTTCCTAACAAACATAACACATGGACTTTGTCATGACACTTTGGTAAGAAAGCTTCGGCCCAGAACATAAATGCACATGTAAATACAAATACATTGTGTAACGTGATCTCAGTTCAGGTCACTGAAAAAGTGACAGGTTCTTGAGCGTGATCCAAGACTTTAGATATAGAATGACGGTTCACTCCTATTATGAATGGGAGAAACTACAACCTGCAATATCTTCTGAGTAAAAGAGCCAATCGTTGATTGGTAAAGTCACTGCAGCTCCCGTTAGAAGCTCCAGTTCCCATTGAAGCTTGAGACTACTGAGACTAGACTTAAACGCTATTTGATCATAAGCAATAACATTTATGGGACAGTTTATGTCAGATTTTGTTGCAGATTTGAAATGTGTTTAGTTGTGAACATACAGGTGAGATTTCATGATTCCCCCATTCAAATAGATAGGACTTGGGTTGCGTCCGCAATCGCATACTCTCGAGTAGGTACTTATTTTGAATAAGTAATTACTTCACAACCACTAAAAAAAAAAAAAAGTGTTCTATATAGTATGAATGT
Source organism: Squalius cephalus (assembly GCF_949319135.1). Lineage (NCBI taxonomy): Eukaryota > Metazoa > Chordata > Actinopteri > Cypriniformes > Leuciscidae > Squalius > Squalius cephalus. The sequence continues at coordinate 18,145,589 of NC_137127.1, read as the reverse complement.
AATCTGGAAGTATTACATTGATTCGCCATACTGTCATTATCATATGACCTACTAGAGTCAGTTGCATCACTTTAATGCCATTCACAAATCCTCTCCCGTGGGCTCATGGGATTGTAAAGTCTCCATCATACGCACTTCAGAATGAGTACTGTGAATTCTGTCACATACTGTTTTTCACTTATAGTAGGGAAGTATGCGATTTCGGATGCAGCCCTGGTCTCGGATGCTCAAAATAACTGCCCGGAGGCATTGCAAATATGGCCGCCGAGTGAACAGACTTTCCTTGAAAGGGACTTTGGCGTGATGCAGATTTTATGTAACATCTGAAGGTTAAATGTAATGCTTACCATTTTAGAAAGCTCTTCTGCGGATTCTGCAACTCTTTCTCTGTCATTGCTGTCCACAACAAAGATCAGACCCTGAGGACAACATAATTAACAGTTTGGGCTCAACAGCTAAAATAATGATCCTTAAGACGCTTCAAATGAATAACATTCACAAAAGCATCTCAACCACATAGAAAGAGACTTCAGATCAGGATGCTGCTGAAGGGGCACAGTGCCTGTAACTGATTTATTACGTGTTGCTTTGGATAAACATATAAGTGGCACCTTCACAGCAAAATGACCCTATATAAAAATCATACCTGTGTGTTCTGAAAATAGTGTCTCCAGAGAGGACGAATCTTGTCCTGACCGCCGACATCCCACACAGTGAAGCAGATGTTCTTGTATTCAACAGTTTCTACATTAAAACCTGTCCATCAGCAGAAAACAAATACAGTTCAATAACAACTTACTCAAGGTGCATCATAATATCGAAGATATTTGATTGGTTTTGATTAGTGATAGGCAAATACATCAGCCATGGCGATTCAATAGCTGATATTTGGCTATTAAAGAGATTATTGCCAATGACAGCACCTAAATTTTGACCGATTGCTGAAGCTCGCTCAGAAACAGCGAGAGTGACTTTGCAACACAGTCCATAATTTTTGAATAATTTCTGTAAAAGCTTGTGATAATGTGGCAGACAGCAACAGTTACTAAGGCAGGATTGGTCAGTAATGTTTTTAAGGTGGAGCTTAGTGAAGAGTAAATTAACAGCAGTAGCCATTACACCTTTTGGCAGCTCAAAGACCAACTGAAAGCATTGCCAATGAATACAATATTTTATCATAATTGCTTATCATATTTTGTATTTTCGATTATTGCAATGAATTTTGAAAAAAAAAAAAACGCTTAATTTCAGTCATTCATATTAATTGTATATGCTGTAAATAATTATGCATAAATTAGTAATATATAGGCAATTGGACCCATCTAGATATCTGCACCAATAAAAACAATTATAAAAGCTTTTAATAATGTCAGTGTCAGACAACACATTACTTTAAGTGCAAATTCTCAGTGAAAACACTTGGTTAAAACTCACACTGTAGTTGTAAAGGCAATGGCTGTGACATTACAGATATTGATCAACAAAATGAACAGAATCTTGAAAACTGATTCACATGTATAAGATTTAATCATGAGCTGCTTCTGTTTTAAATGAAAAATGTAACATTGTGAAAGAGTGATAGTCATGTCAGTGTAATCTCACCTATAGTGGGGATGGTGGTGACAATTTCTCCCAGCTTTAGCTTGTAAAGTATTGTGGTTTTACCTGCAGCGTCCAAACCCACTGAAATTTATGTTTTAAAAAAAAAACGTTAGCTGTCAATTTCATTACAATGGTATGATTTTATCTATTCATTCAAGCTCTATCTGAAGCTAGCAAGCTAACATTAGCCACTGCCCAAGAAATATGACATTGGTTCTTGAATTTCAATGAGGAAATGACTAAAATCATATTTTATTTAATCTTACACCCACATACTATCTATATAGTCTTAGAATTTAATATTTACCACACAAATACATCAGAAACACAGAAGTGTAATGTACTTGAAACACTCACCCATCAGTATTCTCATCTGTTTCTTGCCGAAAAGTCTCCCGAACAACGATGAGATGGTCAGACCCATGATGATTTAAAAGAAGAGCTTAAACCCTATCAACAAGCGAACCAATATAGAAAATGTAATAACGTATTTTAATGAATATTCTGTCTCTTTGTGCTCAGTGTCTCGCGGTCGCTTGACGCGTTGCCACGTAAGAAAGGAGCCACCGTGGAAGTCTTGGCGTCACTTCCTGCTGCAATCGCATTCTGGGCAGTGATGTCATAATTATGCATAACTTCCTGAAACGCCCACGTGCTTTTTATTCTGTCTGATGATAGCGATAGCATACAAACCATGATACAAACTAGACTTGCATTATTCTCTCTTTTTAAAAAAAATAAAATAAAATCCCCATAATTAGGGGCACAGCGAATTTGAAAGACAACCTGGACAACCTTATTTTTTATATTTTTTTATCTTATTGTTTTGTTTGTTATTTATTAATTAAACCAAAAACCAAGACTAAATGAATAACAACAATCCCCGTATATATATATATATATATATATATATATATATATATATATATATATATATATAAATTATTATTAATATTATAATTATTAAATCAATTGAAAAATAGGCATATTTTCCATTGTCCATTTGTATTGTTATTTCCGTGATTCATTATGGTTAAGTTGGTTTTTGTTTTTTAAACTGATTAATTAAATGTTATATTATCTCCCCATCACCCAGTATTTTTATATTATTTCGAAATTAAGAAATCATTCTAGCCAACTATGCTATGCCATAGCCAAAAACTTTGCAGTTTTTTTTTTTTTTTTTTTTTTTTCATTGAATAACTGATTTTGTTGCACGTGACATTTTGACCAGTAGAGGTCACTGCGTGCTAATTTTAGTGGTGAGGGTCCGAGTAAGATATCAGTACAGAACACAAACACAACAGAAACACAGTTTACAGATTAGTAGTTCAACACACATATTGTTCAAAGTATCAATAGCCTACGCATTATTAATGTTTAGGTCTATATTAGCCATTTGAAAGTGTTTCCAAAGATGTTACTAGTTGTAGGCCTATATATGTAGCCTATTAGGCTGTTTGATAGATATCTAATCATTTAAGGAGCTTGACTTTTATGTTTTATCACCATGATAACACAGACCACACAATACCTACCTGTGGCACACGCTCTGTAATGTAAAACACATGAGGTTTTATCCGCAAAAACATAGGCATGAAAGCAATGAGAGAAGCGCAGCCGCACAGGTGAGACTGTAGATGTCACATGATCAGAGGTTCAACGTCCAGGTGAGACGGCGGGAGTCAGTCAGTCAGAGAGACAGACAGACAGCGGCTGTACTGTACATGTACATGACAGGATACACAGAACAACAACGAGCTGGCATGTAGTTCATGGAATTAATCTCTTTATCATGAAGTCAAGAATTGGATTATCAGATGAAGAAAAGGTAATTAATCACACTTGAAGTCTACGAGAATACAACTTAATATGGAAAAAACAGCCTACTGTATGTAATTATTTGACACTATACAATTTGCTTTAAAATATTTAAACCAAAAACAGACAGTTGGCTACATTGATCTACTATGATGACTGTTAAATTTTCGATTTGATTACGTAGGCTAATTTATTATTCAAAATATATTAGGCTACATATTCTTATTCTTTGTGTTTTGTCGCACAGATTACTGCTTTGTCTTGGATCTACGTCTCGGCCTTGAGTTTAAGGTGAGAAATAAAAAGTTGATTCGACTGACATGTGATTCCAAGGAAATGAGAAATGTTATATAAGCGCTTACGATCTATTGCTTTTAATTAATAATACATCTATAATGCTTTAAAAGGAATTTCTTTTTCAATCAAAGAGAAACCATTACTTGCATCTGGAGTTATGCATTTTTTATAGAGGTAGTAACATTTAATATAGGCTACACATAAACATATTTTTTTAGAAGTAAAATGTATGAATTGCTTTTATAATTTACTGAGACAAACTGAGGCAACGTATGAAACGCACATTTATTATACAGTAAAAATAACTTTTTGTTTAGATTTTACTTTAAAAGTTAGTTTTGCCTTATTGTTATTAATTATGCTAATTGTAGATTTATACTTAATTTTATGTTGTTTATGGCATATGTGTTTACTGTACCTCAATACAGCTTTGTGACCAACCACAGCAACCATTACATTAACAAATAATAATACATTTAACTAACAAAATGTTAGTTAATGTGGTAACATCTTAAGTAATTTATTTTATTATCTAAATACATTAGTTTACATGGACTAACTAATTCTAAGGGTTAAATCAGGTAGAAATATGGAGACGACAGGGACAGAAGTTGCTTTTTTTAATCCCAAAGTAGAATTCTTAACTTGAATGACTTTTTTCTGTTGCAGTCTGATAGGTAGTTGTTCTGTGGTGGTGGTGTCCATTATAAAGAGAAGGCATCTCAATGAACAGGTTAGTCAATATGCGAATGTAAAATTTCATTTTATCTTGTGGGAACAGATAAACTACCAGCTTCTAAACGGGCAGGTTTTAAACTCATAATCTGAATTTTTTTAATTGACAAATGGAATGAAATGATGGATTTGATGGATCTGCATTCCCCGGCTGAATCACAAAAGTCTTGCTGCAAAAGTCTACAGTGAGGGTCAATATTGGCTAAAAGTGCGCCAGTGAAAACTAAGCCCTCTGATTACGTCATTGCATACATCTCTCATGCATAAAACGCTTTAGATAACTCTTTTGCAAAGTTCACCAAAACATTTGTACAAATATTTCTTCAGCAGTCTCCATTTTTCACAACCATTTTTTCTTAGTGAAGAACATTTTCAAAATCTAAAGAACTTTTTTCCACTTTAAAGAACCGTTTGTGGAATGGAAATGTTCCACGGTTGTTAAAGTTTCTTCATGGATCCATCAATACCAATATAGAACCTTTGTGTAAGAGTGTATGTTTCTTTATCATTGTTCTTGTATTACAGGTTAAGCCTCTTCTTCAGCTGGCCCTGGCAGATTTCCTGGCGTCTCTTGTTTTGATGTGCACTGCCATAAGTAATTTGCCTTATGAAATTTGGCCACTCAGTGAAAAGCTCTGCAACAACGGATTGCCTTTGTCTCTGGTGAGAAACTTATACAGAAACATGTAATCATGCGTAGCTGTTAAAATAATTGAAATCGAATAAGTCTGAAAGTATTTGTTTACATCTCCAACCGGGATACGAATACTATGTGCACATTTAATGCAGAAAAATAACAATTTGTAGTGTTTGTGTGTGTGTGCACGACACAGTGCATTTACTGAATAATGTCCTTGTTATGCAACAACTTCCTTGAACAGCTGAGAAATGAACATCTTGGTAACAATGACTATTGGTGTTGAGTTACACAGAAGATGTTCATTCAGTGCTTTGTAGATTTCCAGCATTATTGTGTGTTGCCATAAAGCAATTGAAGAGACTCATCTTTCTCATTTGACATAGAATTGACACAGTGGATGAGTAAAAACGTATAACTTATAACTAATACATACAGGTGGACATATACTGTATGAGGCCACAACAGTAGGAAGGAAACATTTCTTAATACTGCTTAAAATACATTTTATTTTCCCCCCAAAATAATTCGAAGTATTGCAGCACACACCTTTAAATTGAAATATCAAACATAAATTTAGTCAGGTGTGTCCAAAGCTTTCAGTGTGGATCTGTGCAGCAGCTGTGATGACCTTCAGTTGTTTAAGCATTATCTCTGTCTCTTCCCAGGCCTTCTACTGCGTCTCGTTTCTGCTTGTCATTGTTTATGCCTGTGAGTCAGCACTTGCATTTCAAGGATGGAGAGAAAAAGCAGAGCAAGAAGCATTTGAAAACCAGGTGAGCAGGGTTGCTGCTCACACACACACACACTGTCGCTGTCACTGTCACTGTTATGTAGATTAAATCAATGTCACTGGTATTAACATGACGGCTATTAATGTTTGTTGACGCAGCATTTTGGCAGAGTCTGAGACCGGTCAGGGTGTGCCACATTCCTCTCGTATTTTCTTTATATAGTCACGTAAATGATCTCTGTGCACTACATTTCTTAAAAGTACCCAACACTAAAATAATATTTGTTGTTGTAACCTAGGGTAGTTCAGTCATAATAAATAATATTTGAACTCAAATCCTGTTCATTTAGATCAGTGTTTACTGTCGTTAACTAAAACTAAAACCATATTAAAAATGTGTTACTTAAAATAAAATAAATGTTAACTGAAATAAAATATAAAAAAGTTAACTTATTTTATTTCAGCTAGTTGCAAAGGCACAATTCTCGTTTTTGTTTAGTTTAACTTGAAGTACTAAATAACCCAAACTAAATAAACTAAAACTAATAAATACAAATATTAAAACTATATAGACGTATAATAAAAATGGCAAAAACACTCAACAAAAATGATCAGAATAAAACAAAATGAGATACTATTATAGTTTTTATTAATATTTTTTAATTCGTTTTTATTTAAAAATGTTTAATTTTCAAGTTTCAGTCATTTTGTTGTGTTCTTGTCATTTTTAATAGTTTTTTAATATGTCTATTTAGTTTGTATTCATTTTTTATTTTGGTTTTTAGTTATTTTAGTTTAATTTTGCCTTGGTAACATAGCTGAAATAAAATAAGTGTTATGTGAAATTTTTAAGTGATCCACTTTTTTGATTATTTAAGTTTGAACAAAACTGTAGTTATTTATTCATTATATATATATATATATATATATATATATATATATATATATATATATATATATATATATAGCACAACATTTTTTATTGTATTGTGCTAATTTTTTATGTATTCATTGTCACAGTTATCGCGCAGGAGGAGGAGGTTTTGTCTTGTCTATGTAATTGCATGGTGAGTAGTTCCATTTAGTTTTCTTAAATGCATTTAAATATGATGTTAAACTATAAATATGCTTGCAATGTGTATATAATGATCTATATGCTTACTACATGTCATTTCTATAGGCTTGTACCAATAATTGGATACCTCGTCTATATTAATACCTTCAGAGTTATGGAAGCTACTCTCGTGCCAGCAAACAAACCAGCCCGCATGCCTGATATGACACACGTCAGCCGAGGGCCCTCCGCCAGGTTCTGTGGCAGGTGAGGACGAGTATCTCTCTGTGAGCTTGTGTAACGTACGCATATGTGAATCATTTAACTAAACTCATGTCTGTTTCTTCTTGCAGCTGCATTCTCTTCCTGCATCTCACAAATGACTCCTGCACAACAGTGGTAAGAAATGTATAGACGACAAGTTTAAATCGAAATAATCTCTGGAGCTGTTCCATCACGCTGTCTTTTGTCCAACAGGATTCGGCTCATGCCGAGTTCATTCGTGTTTTCACTCTCAGCAGTGTGTTGATCGTCATCATCAGCTGCACAGTGGGTACACAAATCACATCATTTGACATTTTTCGTCAATTACCCTGAAAATGAATAGTGGACTCAATATGTCATACTTTGCTTGAAAAGTGTCTTTAAAATAAATGCCCACTTTGTTTGATATCTAATGCAATGACAAGTGTCCAGATACTTTTGGGGTCACTGTAGGTATTTTACATAAATGATCTCCTGTAATATGTGTCTGTTGTCCTGTAGGTGGTGTACTGTAGGTTACAAAGCTGTTATAGGCATTATGAGAACACAAGCATGTTCACAATGTCACAGAGACATCCAGGTGGGATTTGGTCCTCGGCTCGATACATGATCCTTGTTATCATTTTCTGCTGGGCACCAGGTCAGTACAATAACACACACGTGTTCTCAAATGCTACACATATGCAATAATGTCTATATGTATTTCTCTGAATATGAATGGTTGTATTTGTCATTTTCAACAAAGTTATATTTTGATTCATTTTTTCAGCTCTGGTTCTCATCTGTCTGTCCTTCGCAAAACCTCGGATAAAACATCTCTTCCCCCTCTATGTCATACAGGTAAAACACATTTTCTAAACTAAAACATGTTCTGTTAAATATATATATATATACAGTGAGGAAAATAAGTATTTGAACACCCTGCTATTTTGCAAGTTCTCCCACTTAGAAATCATGGAGGGGTCTGAAATTGTCATCGTAGGTGCATGTCCACTGTGAGAGACATAATCTAAAAAAAAAAATCCAGAAATCGCAATGTATTATTTTTTAACTATTTATTTGTATGATACAGCTACAAATAAGTATTTGAACACCTGAGAAAATCAATGTTAATATTTGGTACAGTAGCCTTTGTTTGCAATTACAGAGGTCAAACGTTTCCTGTAGTTTTTCACCAGGTTTGCACACACTGCAGGAGGGATTTTGGCCCACTCCTCCACACAGATCTTCTCAAGATCAGTCAGGTTTCTGGGCTGTCGCTGAGAAACACGGAGTTTGAGCTCCCTCCAAAGATTCTCTATTGGGTTTAGGTCTGGAGACTGGCTAGGCCACGCCAGAACCTTGATATGCTTCTTACAGAGCCACTCCTTGGTTATCCTGGCTGTGTGCTTCGGGTCATTGTCATGTTGGAAGACCCAGCCTCGACCCATCTTCAATGCTCTAACTGAGGGAAGGAGGTTGTTCCCCAAAATCTCGCAATACATGGCCCCGGTCATCCTCTCCTTAATACAGTGCAGTCGCCCTGTCCCATGTGCAGAAAAACACCCCCAAAGCATGATGCTACCACCCCCATGCTTCACAGTAGGGATGGTGTTCTTGGGATGGTACTCATCATTCTTCTTCCTCCAAACACGTTTAGTGGAATTATGACCAAAAAGTTCTATTTTGGTCTCATCTGACCACATGACTTTCTCCCATGACTCCTCTTGATCATCTAAATGGTCATTGGCAAACTTAAGACGGGCCTTGACATGTGCTGGTTTAAGCAGGGGAACCTTCCGTGCCATGCATGATTTCAAACCATGACGTCTTAGTGTATTACCAACAGTAACCTTGGAAACGGTGGTCCCAGCTCTTTTCAGGTCATTGACCAGCTCCTCCCGTGTAGTTCTGGGCTGATTTCTCACCTTTCTTAGGATCACTGAGACCCCACGAGGTGAGATCTTGCATGGAGCCCCAGTCCGAGGGAGATTGACAGTCATGTTTAGCTTCTTCCATTTTCTAATGATTGCTCCAACAGTGGACCTTTTTTCACCAAGCTGCTTGGCAATTTCCCCGTAGCCCTTTCCAGCCTTGTGGAGGTGTACAATTTTGTCTCTAGTGTCTTTGGACAGCCCTTTGGTCTTGGCCATGTTAGTAGTTGGATTCTTACTGATTGTATGGGGTGGACAGGTGTCTTTATGCAGCTAACAACCTCAAACAGGTGCATCTAATTTAGGATAATAAATGGAGTGGAGGTGGACATTTTAAAGGCAGACTAACAGGTCTTTGAGGGTCAGAATTCTTGCTGATAGACAGGTGTTCAAATACTTATTTGCAGCTGTATCATACAAATAAATAGTTAAAAAATCATATATTGTGAATTCTGGATTTTTTTTTTTTTTTAGATTATGTCTCTCACAGTGGACATGCACCTACGAAGACAATTTCAGACCCCTCCATGATTTCCAAGTGGGAGAACTTAATAGCAGGGTGTTCAAATACTTATTTTCCTCACTGTATATAGTAAAGAGTACCTGAAAGTACTTAAGTAAAAGTACAGATACCTTACAGCAAAAATTTCTCCATTACAATTTGCAAGTCATCAATTTCAAAGTCTTAGAGTCTCTGTTTTTAACAATACTTAAGTATTTTACTGTTACTGAATGGAGGCTCAAAGATGCACAAGTCCTCAACTCTTACATGCCAGTGAAAAACAAGAAACAGTTGATTTGTGAGGAGAACAATCACATTTTTATTCTGTAAAGTCGAAATAACACTGAACACCTCAATATTGCAATCGACACGGTTGAAAACTAGAAACATCGCCACCTTTCGCCCCGGTAGCGACGGCCGGTTTTGTTGTTGTTTGAGAGGTATAAAAATGAATCCTATTCACAGACCTTTTAATCGTGTGGTATATTTTCTCCCATGTGTTGTTATACAGGCGCTGTCAGTGTCACTCCAGGGTTTTCTGAACAGTATTGTGTATGCGTGGAGACGACGCAATTTCAGAGATGCTGTGCTGGGGGAACGTCTGCCTCTCATGGCCAATTCAAACAGAGCTTTCTTTGAACAATCATTAAATGAGCCATCATGAAATCGCAGTATGAAATCATGTAAATATTAGTGTGTATCCACATAGGAGTACAAGTATTTGTTTAAATGTTTTCTATTTATTTTTATACATATATTTGTGATACCTGTTGATAGGTAATTGTACTGCTGTCTGCATAACAGTATAAACCATACTTGAAATGTAAAACAATAGCTGAGCTTGAAAAAAGACTAATTATTAGTTGATTATTTTCAAACCAAACGTACCTTATTTACAAAAGCGATATTATATGGAAAGTGTATTTCTGATATATCAGTAGTTGAACTGCACTTTTATTCAATAAATGTCTGCTTAGCCTTGTGCCGATACTTCTAGTTCTTGACTGAACATTTTTTCTAGTTTATCCATTACCTAACAATGACAAAGCAATTGTCACGGTTGTAAAAAAAATTCTGTCTCATAAAGTGTGATCCCATAAAGTTTTTCAGTACGGAACAGTCAAAGGGTCATGATTATGTCACATGTTGAGTTCACAGCATGCACTTTTCTATGTGTGCAACCTGAAACCACCGACAATCCAAAACTAAAAGAATAATCAATGAAATCAAAATTCCAGTTAGCCTTTGTGTTTATTGCAGTCTCACAAGGGCCATAAAATGTGCTAAGTCTGATCACGTATATTACATAATTAAGGCTGAATTTATAAAAAAAATGCCCTCTTGCTATCTAGTTAACTGGAAAAAGTGTATGGTTGTAGACACAGAGCACAGTTGAGTTCTGGAGTAAAAATGTTATTTATTTTTACCACATGAAAATTATTTTCATTAGATTATTTCACAATGCTCTATGAGATACTTAATTTATTCCACAATAAAAATGAATTTAAGCATAGTTTCGCACCATTGTCTTTTTTATGGTTTTCTTTATTTTGATTTGTTTGATGAATAAATTAATGGAAAGATACTTTGAGAACCAAAGCCCATCTATTTACATTTATATAACCCATATATTTACACAACAAATGAATACAATTTAAAGAATCTATTTAAAAGATTTGGCAGCTTTCCTTAGTAATAAATGTGTATAACCTCAATGTTCATTGAAGTCAAAATCCAGTTTTAACACTACATGCCTTTTGAGCGAGGCTTTTAGCCTTGATTTCTTGATCTATAATCTTGAAAACAATTGCACCTAAATGACAAATTATTGGGTGAACATTTGATCTAAAAAAAAACTACTATGCACATAAAGTAAATTATATGGGATCAGCCCAGGTATGGTATTTTTCTGCAGCAACCTCCAGACTCAAAATAAATATTAAAACTTAATTTCACAGCATTTGCCCGCGTTATCAATAGGCCTGATTTATAGATGTGATTAAAGGATTTGCAGTACTGGTAACTTGTCTACAATGCAGTCAGCATGTGCACACAATATTGCATTATGCTCAGTTGAGGAAAGCATAGCACTTTCACTGTACCCTCTTTATAATTTATTAATTCACAGCAGCAAGTTCATCTAATCAATAAAAATGAACTATTGCCATTGTGCCTTTTGAACCTGGCGGTGGCCTAAAGCACTTAACCACTTCATGTGACAGTCCCTATAATTAATGTTATGAATAAAAGCAGCTGTTAATGACATTCTTATCAGAAACACTGCTGATTTTATAGACATTTAAAAGACAATAAATCCATGCATTAAGTGTCTCATATGTTTATGTTCAGTTTTCCTGCTTGTTCTGTCATTCTGAACTCTCTCTCTCTCTCTCTCTCTCTCTCTCTCTGTATATGTATATGTATATGTATATGTATGTATGTATGTATGTATGTATATATATATATATATATATATATATATATATATATATATATATGTATATATATATATATATATATGTATATATATATATATATATATATATGGTGGACCATCATTGACTAGCAGTTGTGCAACTTATGTGAGACACATGCCAAAAATGTGCTGTAAAAATGTGCATGTTTAATACAGGGATGAAGAAAACAAAAGTAAATTTACTGTATTTAAAATAACAAAACTCCACATGACAATCTAGGAAGTGTGACATGACTATTATACTGACAAACCATAAAGGCTAACCACACATAAAAAAACATGAAGAATACAAAAAAAACATAAAAAAAAATAATTGGAAATATGTTACAGTATGAGAAAGGGAAGAAAAAGGGCATGACATTTCTGTACAGTTTGGACCTAGGCCATATCTAGGCCAGGTTATTATGTCTGCAGTCATAATATGGCCATAAAAGTCATTCGGCTGGACAGTGAGTCAGACAAACCCATATATGTGGGAGATTCCACCTGCACTTGGGAAAAAAGAAAGAAAAAGTATTCGCAAAAAAAGGAAATTTGCAACTTAGTCATCTGTTTACATATTTACTATATGTTTATTTTATTATAAAAAAGGCTTTATTATAATATGGATGTCTGCCTAAGGACTGTTGTATATGTGGAACACTTCATACTAAAAAGAAAAAAAGAAAACAAAAAAACCCAGAGAAATAATGTTGAACTTTTGCATGCTTGCATAAATAAAAAACAATTAAGCATAAAATTAAGCATTAAGCAATAGCATAGAGCATATGCTCTATTGTGAATATATTCAATACAAACATGCAAATATACACTCACCTAAAGGATTATTAGGAACACCATACTAATACTGTGTTTGACCCCCTTTCGCCTTCAGAACTGCCTTAATTCTACGTGGCATTGATTCAACAAGGTGCTGAAAGCATTCTTTAGAAATGTTGGCCCATATTGATAGGATAGCATCTTGCAGTTGGAGATTTGTGGGATGCACATCCAGGGCACGAAGCTCCCGTTCCACCACATCCCAAAGATGATCTATTGGGTTTAGATCTGGTGACTGGGGGGCCCATTTTAGTACAGTGAACTCATTGTCATGTTCAAGAAGCCAATTTGAAATGATTCGAGCTTTGTGACATGGTGCATTATCCTGCTGGAAGTAGCCATCAGAGGATGGGTACATGGTGGTCATAAAGGGATGGACATGGTCAGAAACAATGCTCAGGTAGGCCGTGGCATTTAAACGATGCCCAAAAAAACATCCCCCACACCATTACACCTCCACCACCAGCCTGCACAGTGGTAACAAGGCATGATGGATCCATGTTCTCATTCTGTTTACGCCAAATTCTGACTCTACCATCTGAATGTCTCAACAGAAATCGAGACTCATCAGACAAGGCAACATTTTTCTAGTCTTCAACTGTCCAATTTTGGTGAGCTCGTGCAAATTGTAGCCTCTTTTTCCTATTTGTAGTGGAGATGAGTTGTACCCGGTGGGGTCTTCTGCTGTTGTAGCCCATCCGCCTCAAGGTTGTGCGTGTTGTGGCTTCACAAATGCTTTGCTGCATACCTCGGTTGTAACGAGTGGTTATTTCAGTCAAAGTTGCTCTTCTATCAGCTTGAATCAGTCGGCCCATTCTCCTCTGACCTCTAGCATCAACAAGGCATTTTCGCCCACAGGACTGCCGCATACTGGATGTTTTTCCCTTTTCACACCATTCTTTGTAAACCCTAGAAATGGTTGTGCGTGAAAATCCCAGTAACTGAGCAGATTGTGAAAGACCGGCCCGTCTGGCACCAACAACCATGCCACGCTCAAAATTGCTTAAATCACCTTTCTTTCCCATTCTGACATTCAGTTTGGAGTTCAGGAGATTGGCTGCGTCCGAAACCGCATACTCAATGAGTAGGTACTTATTTTCAATGAGTACTTACTTAACGAGCGCTAAAAGAGTAGGTACTTTATAGCCAAATCTCGTTGAGTATGAATGCGAACCGGACATCTGCCATGTTGACGTTATCATGTGACCTACGACGCATTATCACACGCGCAACAACTTAAAAGATTTGAACGACACGTTTAATTCATCTATTTGTAAATATTGATATTGATTAAACTTGCTCATTTTGAAGAAACTGCGGCCCATTTATTTTGTGAATACATTTAGGGTTGATTAAAGTTCTTATACTTAACCCTACTAATGTGACCCACCGTTTTATCCTTACAATATTATTTATTTTTATTACGAAATCCCAAAATGGTCATCTCTTGAATGTTGTTAATTTCTTTATTTTATAATAACCAAACATTTTTATCCACAAGCAAAAGTGGCTAACTGCTTTATGTTTTCCTCTTTTTCTTGTTAACTCTCGTTTCATCCCTCAGGCCTAGGCCTATAAATATTTTTTTTTAAATGCATTTTTAAATGTATTATAATGAATTATTTAAGAAAAAATATATTAAAATATTCAACCTTGTACTAGGTTATTTTTTCCTGTGTAAAAAATCTCATATTATGTATGCAAACCCATGATATATATATATATATACACCTCATAACATCAGTAACTCAACAGCCCTACCTAGAACGGGTTTCCTCAGCGTATGTAATGTCTGCACAAAGGGCAGCTGTGCAAAGATTTGCCTTTGGAGAAAACTGTTGATTTTATACTCAAAAAAATGTAAGTACCATTAATATTAAAAATTAATATTACCCCAGAATGAATTGCATTGATATCCAACCCCAAAACATACAATAATAACAACGATAAATGCTGACCAAATTTAAATTACTGAAAATAGTAGTAAAAAGTATATAGTGAACATATCTACATTTGCATTCAAACAATTAAATAAAGCATTAATTAAATAATTATATTGTATTTACTGACAACAATGAGAAATATTAATAAATTAGTAAAAGAATGAATGAAAGTCACCATCACACAATAAACAAATGCATATACATGTCAACACATGAAACAAAGCTTTATTCAAACTACAATCATGTATGTAGGCTAAAGGCGCTGAGGTTGTTGCGTGTTGTGTTGTGCTTCACAATCTGAGGCAATAAGGGCAGGTGGAGTGATGGAGGGACTCGTAATGGCAGGTGGAGTGATGGAGGGACTCGTAAGGGCTGGTCTCGTAAGGGCAGGTGGAGTGATGGAGGGACTCGTAAGGGCTGGTCTCGTAAGGGCAGGTGGAGTGATGGAGGGACTCATGGCACCATCTCCAGGATTCAGCTCTGGGCTCCTCATCCTCAGTGCTCACACCAGCCTGCTGACATTTCAGATTCTACAAAATGCACAAACATAACACAAAAGCAGTCATTTTAACCACACAATGTCATATGATTTCAGTATTATTTAGAAGACAAAACCACTTTTTTTCACAAACGCCGCCATCATCTTCCCTTGCAGGTCCTGCTCCACTACAAAAGCTGTGCAGCTAATGCACAGAAATCAAGAATCAGAAAAGTGCTGTAATAGCTCTGTTTGAAATTACAATAATTAGTTGTTGTTATTAATTTCTGTGGTATACTCACTCAAAGCCTTTGATGGCAGCATTCAGCTTCATGAGCCACTCTCCACCGGATAAAAACACATCTGTTCATCTGACCCTGTAACATCCAGACAAGATTCACATTACCTCTGTGATTTATGAGCTTGTTTTAACTTTTTATCCAACATAAATGTTCCTCAATTTATCAACAGTAATGGACAAATAAAATAGATAACTTATGTTTATTACTTTATAGATTTGTTCTACATAATAGCACACATTCATCACTCAGATGTCTATTTCATGTTGCGATGTGCTCTTCTGCAATACTTACCGAAGATTTTCCTGTCAGAAGTAAATAGACATTTAAAATAAGAAAAATGTATATGGTTTATGTAAATCCACGTTAGAGACGTAACTTACGTGTCCGGAGCTCGCCTGTTAGCTAACGTTATACATAATAAAACGTGTTTTTACAGCAAAATCACAACTATACTAGCTACACGGTGTAACGTCTTTACACCTTCAACAATTCAACAGTTTACTCTACAGTAGTTCAACACATGCAATTTTAACACAAGGACCCGTGTTTACTCACATTTGAAAGCACCCGCGTCGCTGATCTCTGCGATATGTTTGATAATGACGTATCCTCTCGCGTGGCCTCCTGGGATAGAAAAGTATTCATCTTCGAGCTCTTCAAAATCTGGGTTGAAGCAGTAAGCCATCCGGGAACTTCTCGCCTACTCTTTTATGAGTACTAAGGTTTCGGACATACTACTCCGTTCACGTACTGTTTTCCCCTACTATATAGTAGGAAAGTAGGAATATTCGGACGCACTATAAGTATACGTACGCCCGAATCTCGCGATAATTAGTACGTCACTCTGGTAATTCTCGCCTACTCTTTTATGGATACTAAGGATTCGGACATACTTATTCGCTCGCCTACTGCTTTTTCCATACTATATAGTAGGGAAGTATGCGGTTTCGGACGCAGCCACTGTCTTGACCAGGACCACACCCCTAAATGCATTGAAGCAACTGCCATGTGATTGGTTGATTAGATAATTGCATTAATGAGAAATTGAACAGGTGTTCCTAATAATCCTTTAGGTGAGTGTAGATCACAATATATCTCAAGTGCTTTACTGCTTTAAGAAGAAAAGTTTTTTATTAAAAATGTTTTTAATAAAATAAAAGAATTTTTTTTTTTAAAAGTGTACACCTCAAAATCTATGAACTTCCGTTCAAGGCAGTTTTATAGGATCACTGATATACTAGTGCATTATAATTCATTTTAGTTAGTTTTAGTAAATTTTCCGACCTGGTTGAGATAAGTTTGGATGAAAAAAAAAAGGGGAAAAGAAAGCAGAATGAAACAGACACAATCCACTGTCAGAGGGAGATTTAGGTTTAATGGAGTAAAGCCAAGGCATGTTTCTGACAGTATGACAATTTTGCCCATAAAACCATAGTATCTTCACTCCAACAGACCCATTAACTATGCTGAACCCTTCTCTCTCCATGGCATGCTGTTAAAACGGGTGTCCAATCCTGGAGGGCCACGTTTCAGCTAATAAACACACCAGAACCAGCTAATCATGTGTTGAATTCGGAACCACATCCTGTACTAGTCTATACTAAATGTTTCTCGAGCATCAAATCAGCATATTAGAATGATTTCTGAAGGATCATGTGACACTGAAGACTGGAGTAATGGTGTTGAAAATTCAGCTTTGCTACCAAAGGAATAAATTACATTTTTAAATATATTCAAATAGAAAACTGGCTCATGTGTGATGCAGGTGACACAAAGACATGAGCTGTTTGTCAAAATGATATGCAAAATGGGGATAAATAATTAATGAATCATTAGACAATTGTTCAGCAAGAAAAAACTAATGCAAAGGTGCAGTAAGAAATATTTAAGCGTGGTAGAAACCTGCCCTTCCTACAATTTAGAATTGAGGAATGAGAATAACAACAATAAAAACTACTCAACTTGGCTTGAAATCAATTATAGGAACGGCAAAGAGGTCACACATAAAACTATGACCAAAAAATAAAACTAAAATAATAAAAGAAGGTGTGGGCAAATGTGAACATTTACAGCTATGTATTCAGTGGCGGAGCCAAGATATTTTCATTGGTGTGGCCAGGCAGGGGCCATCAACCAGTCTGGGGTGGCACAGAAATGTTCATTATTCAAACATAAAAAATAAGTTTGACTATAACTTACTGGGCTACGTCTCCCAAAAGCATTGTAGGCCTAAGTAGATCGTTGAACCATTGCCATCAATGGTCTCTGCGATCAACTTAGGTCACAATGCATTTGAGAAACGCAGCCCTGGACAGTTTTAGTGCCTACAACACTACTGAATACAATTCACGAGTTCACACTTACAAATAATCAGAAAGAGTAAGAGAGTATGTGTATTTAGCGTTCTGTCAGAGGGGAGGGCTCCGATTTTGGAATATGGGCCGAACCGTAAAATTTTTTAGGTTTTGACGCTGCTTTAATCATCTCCACATTTAACCAAGTTGTATTTACCCAGCTGTTCAGAGATAAATAAACTCAATTCTGGTCAAGATAAAAAAGACAGAAATGGCTAATTGTGAGCAGGGTGGCCACGGCCCCCTAGCTCCGCCCCTGAATGAATTATATTATTGTATTTTTAAACAGGAAGTAAAAAGTGTCAGCTGATTCTGACCTTCCACTCAGAAGTCCATAGAGAGAGAACGCTGCTGGACAGGGTTACGCACCATCACCACATTGCGTCCACGGGCGAAAACATCATTGTAGCCGATTTCTTCCATCACACGTCTCTCCAGCCCCAGATCTTCATCTTCAAGTGCCTCGTGCAGACTCTGTGCGCTGTAAGCGTGTGAGCGCGGATCGTGCGTGAAAGGTTGCGAGCGCGAGCTGCTCCTGCGTCCGTGGAAACTGCCCCAGCCTCTGGCCCCGACAACCGTACTCAGCTCCTCAGAGCCCTGCGAGAGATGATGCGCTCTGGTTGCCATAACAAAGGAGGCAGCGTTGCTCTGAGCTCCACAGTGATGCTCGTGGACGCAGCGGGACATGCTGGAGGACCGGCGGAGTTTCTGCAGACCCTCCAGCTCCTCCGACAGCTCGTCCGGCAGCTCAGCTTCCCGCATGGAGAACAGCTCATACTGAGGCGGCTCCAGCACCTCCTGCATCTCTGCAGTGCTGAATAAACCTTTACGGCTCAAAACCTGCAGGAGATAAATACATATTAGCAATGTCACAATGTTGGTGCAAGTTAAACGTCCATGCACCAATAAATAAATAAATACTAGGGTTAACATCAGTGTAAAATACCGTTTCACGAACTATTCTACTTTAGTAATTTTATGTATTTCTGAGTGAAAAGGAAACTCTCGCCAAAATGCAACCTAGGGTCTTTTTGTTAATCTACCCGAGGCAAACTTTCGTTTAAAAGCATAATTAGAATGGAAACTCCACTTTTAAGTTTGACCATATTTTCGTTTTCGGTCAAACTGCCTTTTGAATGGGAGTGCTTGGGGCACGACTATGATAGCATCAAAATCGCTATTTTTAAAACACTAAGAAGGCTCGACACAACATGAAACTTTGCTCGAAGTATCACCAGGGGCTCTACACATGAACTCGAGCATTGAGTAAACTCTGTGTACACAAACAATGTTCTCAATGCTCGAGTTCATGTGTAGAGTATATCTACCACGAATATCTACCACAATTATTTATTGACTTCATCATGGATTTATTAAAAACTTGTTAAACTGAAAAACTCGAATTATAAAGGTGATAAGTAATTTAAAGTAAATATATGTGTGTGTGCGTGTGTGTGTGCGTGTGTGTGTGTGTGTGTGTGTTTGATATATATATACATATATATATATACACATATATATATATATATATATATATATATATATATATATACATATATATATATACACATATATATATATATATATATATATATATATATATATATATATATATATATACATATATATACACATATATATATATATATATATATATATATATATATATATATATATATATATATATACATATATATACACATATATATATATATATATATATATATATATATATATATATATATATATATATATATATATATATATATATATATATATGAAGACTTCAGAAAAGCAAAAGCCTCAAAGTGCCATCTGAAATTTCCTTCTAGAATGATCATTTTTATCAAGCTTGTATGTTTATGTTCAGTTATTTCACTTTAATGGCAATTAAAATTACCTATTAATTGTCATTAAAGTGAAATTACTGAACTTAAAAATACGAGCTTGAAAAAAAATGCTCATTTTAGAAGAAAATTTCAGATGGCACTTAGAGGCTTTTGCTTTTCTGAAGTCTTCATATATATATATATATATATTAGGGCTGTCAAAAGATTAATCGCGATTAATCGCATCCAAAATAAAAGTTTGTGTTTACATAATATATGTGTGTGTATGGAGTATAATTATTTTGTATATATAAATACACACACATGCATGTATATATTTAAGAAATATTTGCATGCATATACTGTATATATATTTATATAGTTTATATTATATATAAATATAATTTTTTTATATATATAAATAACATTTTTCTTAAATATATACATGCATGTGTGTGTATTTATATATACAAATTTAATTATACACAGTACACACACATATATTATTAAAAACGAACTTTTATTTTGGATGCGATTAATCGCGATTAATATTTTGACAGCCCTAATATATATATATATATATATATATATATATATATATATATATATATATAAATATATAAAATATAATACAAGACAAAATTAGAAGATCATTGCAAAATGGAATTTGGCACAATAACCTCCATTATCTTGTATTTTTTTAAATAATGAAAGCCACAACCGTACGGATGATGTTTTCCATAAATCAACCCTTGCTATTGGTCAAACAAACAGACCCAAAGTCACACCATTGGCTGAGTCAATATTGCAGTGTTGCTAAAGCTGAAATAAACAAAAGCACTAGTAATGTTTTGATAGCGCCATGTGTTTACTTTTTTTCAGGGAAATCAACCTACAAACGGCTTATGTATATAAGAGGCTGAATTGGTTGAAAATGTATATAACTTTAATGTGAATTTCTGACACCTAGGAGGCTGGTAATTTGTCATTCTAAATGGTGATTTCTCAATATGAATAGTCACCTTCTTTCTCGGCTGCTTCATCTGTATAAATACAGATATGATGAGAAGAAGAAAAACAACACCAGTGGCCAGTCCAATCACAGTGCAATGAGTTTTACTCATATTCTGGAAAAAACCTTTAGACTTCTTTTCTGAGAGAGACGGGACAATAAAGACAAAATAAAGCAGAAGAGGACAGGGTCATGAGTGAGGAAAAATTCATATTTTCCACCTAAATCAGAACAATGACAATAAAACTGAATTTATGAATCCTTATTACTGCTTTACATAACCAGGGCTCATGGCATTTTCTGCACTCCATAATAACCCTTATAACCCTTAAACATATGATGTCCAATCCTTCATAGACTAATAATTCAGAATGCAGAAATATCATGTGCTTTATATACTCAACATT
Organism: Squalius cephalus; assembly: GCF_949319135.1. Classification (NCBI taxonomy): domain Eukaryota; kingdom Metazoa; phylum Chordata; class Actinopteri; order Cypriniformes; family Leuciscidae; genus Squalius; species Squalius cephalus. Next base: position 18,124,411 of record NC_137127.1, on the reverse strand, counting down.
CATTTAGTGGACATCAGTTCATTGAGGTCAAACCCCTGAAGGAGGGAATCTAGTTCTGTGAAAGATATCGACAAAAACATTGATTTGCTTGCAAAATTCTTAAGAAAGCTTTTGCATCTCATTAGCGACACTAGTTGGAAAACGGTCATGTGAAAGCACATTTTTACCTTTGCAATTGCTCTCATCCCAGGGAAACACACAGTTCTGAACACCATTACAGACCAGAGTATTGTTGATGCACATGTTGCTGTGACAGAAAAATGCGTTGGCCGAACACGGAGCTGCAAAACAGAGTTTTTAAAGGATTAGTTCACCTCAAAATGAAAATTTCCTGATAATTTACTCAACCCCAATGCCATCCAAGATGTTCATGTCTTTCTTTCTTCAGTGGAAAAGAAATTAAGTTTTTTGAGGAAAAAATTTCAGGATTTTTCTCCACACAATGGACTTCAACGGTAACCAAATTGTTAAAGTCCAAATCAATGCAGTTTCAAAGGGCTCTGCACGATCCCAGCTGAGCAATAAGGTCTTATCTAGCGAAACGATCGGTCATTTTCTATGTAAAAAAAAAAAAGTATATACTTTTTAACCACAATTGTTCGTCTTGTGCTGGTCTGCGACGCGCCAGGCATTACGTAATCACGTTGGAAAGGTCACGCGTCACGTCATCTATTTGTTATTTATTTGTATATAAGTTATTTGTCTGTGTACTCCCTTTCAAAAAGGTAGGGAAGGGCGAAAAATTCCATCTCATTTTCTCCTCCAACTTCAAAATCGTCCGACATCTTTGTTTTAATTTATTTAAAAAAAAAAATTTTCGTGACCTTTCCAACGTGATGACGCAATACCATCTCAGAGATGGTACAAGACGGGCATTTGTGGTTAAAAAGTATATATATATATATATTTTTTTTTTATAGAAAATGACCGATCGTTTCGCTAGATAAGACCCTATTGTTCAGCTGGGATCGTGCAGAGCCCTTTGAAGCACTTCAAAGCCCTTTGAAACTGCATTGATTTGGACTTCAACAATTTAGCGGGTTACCGTTGAAGTCCATTGTGTGGAGAAAAATCCTGAAATTTTTTCCTCAAAAAACTTAATTTCTTTTCCACTGAAGAAAGAAAGACATGAACATCTTGGATGGCATTGGGGAGAGTAAATTATCAGGAAATTTTCATTTTGAGGTGAACTAATCCTTTAATGAGATGAAAGCTAGACAAACATGCAATGCCCATAATATCCACACGGTGGACCTCTTACACCACATGTTTGAAATCTAGTACCAATGGTTAGTTATTGTGTCATGCAAAACTACTGAAGTACAATATTCTGACAGATTTTTAGTTAAAGATGGTTTTTGTGTGCTTTTTATAGTTATAATGTATTCCTAGACAAAGGATTGAAGATAAAGGACAATTTTACCCAAAAAGTTATTAAAATCTATAAAAATTTGATTAAAAAAAAAAATCTCCTTTTGCATTCAATGGAAAAATAACAGCATATGTGTATAGAACGACATGAGGGTAGTGACAGAATTTTCCTTTTTTTGGTAACCTATAAATTGAATAAAATTACAGAGAGTAAAAAGGTTTGTGAATGCTTACGTTCAGAAAAGACCGTAAAGAGCATCCGGAACCGACTCAGTTTGCTGTTCTCGTCGGCCCACATTCGAACAACACCCACGGGATTATCAAGTGTGATGTCATTGGCAACAGTGCTGCAGAACTTGGCCTTTAGATCTTCAATGGCGTTACTGCCTTCATAGATCGCAACAAAGTTTTTCTTGCACTCATTTGAGTTCTCCATCTGATACTCCAGAAAGCGGAGATAGATCTGTGTGTGAAATAGACACAAACAGAGACAGGTAATGCTACTGTAAGTATGTATAATGGTACACACAGGGCTCTACAGTGCAAACAAAATTACAGCATGCAACAGTGAAAATATATTTGGTTGCACCGGTGCGAATGACCCGATCAAAGCTAATGTACAACAAGTGTATAATCAAATACGAATTAAAACTACAACTGCCAAAATGCATCCAAACTGCACAATAGTTCAGTTTCACACTGTGATTGACTGCTTTAAATGGCTTCAGTCAACACAGCAAGTGTGAGATAGTTTTGTGCGAGGAACTACACAGAGGTGCAGCAAGTTAACATGCATGATTTCAGCACGGTTGCAAATGTGATATTGATTTATCTTATTGTGATTTGTAATATTGATTTGTGATATTGATGAATAACCAAGAAGTTAATATTAAGTGACTTACATTTTAGGCACCATATTAAAAAGGTAAAAGAGTAGCAATACCCAAGAGCACGTAGATGTGAATTTGAGAACTTGTACAATAAATATTCATACTTGTATGTGAACATTTACACTCACAGCTCCAATGTGAAAATCTGTAAAATAAAAATCTGAAGTTGAATGTTAAAATTTGCACTCGCAATAGTCACAAACCTGTATTCTGAATCTGAAGCTGCAGACAAGTAGTCACAAATGTGTCAAATGACATTCTCAGAAATACAATGACAGACACAAACTTGTAATATATATATATGCATTTAATCTTACATTCACATTCGCAGTGCAATCTCAATTAGGCACTTGCAACTTCTCAAATCTGTCACTGCAATTTCATATTTCACACCTTGACTTTTGATACTCTTTTCGCGATATATTAGTGCAAAACTAACTTGTGCACTTGAAACTCAGTGGCGGCGAGAGAGAAAGGGGGGCGGGAGCAGGGGTGTTCAAATGAGCCGTTTTATTGGTTGGCGCCTAGCCAATGAAATAGGCCTTCTATTGTACATGATGATGTCACGAAAACCGTGTCCTCTGGGACGATCTGAAACACTAACATGGCTTAATGCATTAGACTGATATTAAAAGAAATAAATGATATTATAAAATTCAGTAAACACCATAGTATGGTGCATACTACAGAAAAGCAGATGCCATTTTTATTTTACAGGTTTTCACATTGGAGCTGTGAGCGCAAATGTTCGTGTACAAATATGAATATTTATTGTACATGTTCTCAAATTCACATCTACGTGCTCTCGAGTTTTAATACTCTTTTACCTTCATACAATATTGTCTGGTTTTGCTCTATTTCATCAACAAAAATAGTTCCAAACAAAGTCACAGCTGAGCCGCTGCGCATATCCGAGAAAAGACACAGCGAGGTTTTGTTGAGGAATGAATCTCTTTGATTTGGGTGAATGAAAGATTCAGTGACCCATTGACAAATGCTGTGTCTCAATTCAGAGGCTGCATCCTCCGAAGGATACATTCGAACCACGTCACCACGGTGCGACGAAGGCTGTCCCAATTCAAAGGCTCCTTCAAATGTGTCCTTCGTTTCCTATGAAATGAAGGATAAAACAGATGGACCCTTAGAGGCCTCACGTAAGGCCGGAGACGTGTTCTCTGGAGTGACGAATCATGCTTCTGTCTGGCAATCCAATGAACGAGTCTGGGTTTGCCGGTTGGCAGGAGAACGGTACTTGCCTTGCCTGACTGCATTGTGCCAAGTGTAAAGTCTGGTGGAGGGGGGATTATAGACAGTGTAGGGTTGTTTTTCAGGGGTTGGACTTGGCCCCTTAGTTCCAGTGAAATGAACTCTTAATGCTTCAGCATAAGACATTTTGGACAATTTCAAACTCCCAACTGTGTGGGAACAGTTTAGGGATGGCCCCTTCCTGTTCTAACATGACTGCGCACCAGTGCTCAAAGCAAGGTCCATAAAGACATGGATGAGTGAGTTTGGTGTGGAGGAACTTGACTGGCCTGCACAGAGTCCTGACCTCAACCCGATAGAAGACCTTTGGGATGAATTAAGAGCGGAGACTGCAAGGTTACTTTCACTCATCAACAGCAGCTGTCACAGTTGCTAGGCGACAATAACAGTCCTCCGTAGGCTAGACCGTCTCATTTAACAACGTTCAGTCCGACCTTCGCACCCTTGAAGGCTTGGCCTTTGAAGTCCAAGTCCTTTGAATGATGCAGAATTTGAATTGGGACACAGCCAAAGTTCCTGAAAGAATCAGCTGTTTCAAATGAATCTATTGAATGAATGATTCAGTAACAAAGACAGTGACATGTTGCCACCTACTGGTGGGTTTAGTTCCATTTTTAAAGTACCATTTCAATTATTTTAATAATTAAATATTTCTAGATTCAAAACTTTACATTTTAAATTGAAATAAATATAAATTGAAGAATTTGACATTTAATAAGGTTAGAAGAAAATGCCTCCTACAAAGGTTCAAAAAAACATCCCTGGAAATAAATTTAAGGAGGCAAATATTCCCCAGTAAAAGTTGATCAGAAAGTGCACCTTAATTTTTGACTGTGCTCCTAATTATTTTTTTAATTAGGGAGCTCAAGTACTCCTAAAAATAAAAGTAAGTGTAGAGCCCTGGCATATAAAGTTTTATTATAATGCTCTATGACATTTTTTTAATTCTAATTCTGTGGAAAATATTTTATATAAAGACGTTGAACTACATAATTGCTCATTCTTCCAACCTATTTCCTAGCTGTACTAGTTTCATGGTCACTATCCTCTCACATAATAATGTCCATTTATTTATTTATTTGGTAAAAAGTTGTGTAAGAAGCAGGATAGCATACATTTCTATAAAATTAACCCCCTCCATGGTGATGCAAAACCATCTACTTGATCTCAGTGACTGTACATGATTCCCTTACTATAATCAGTGTGAGAGGAACAGATGTTTACCCATGGCTGCATTACTAACCTTAGACATCGGTGGAGCTCGTATGGTCCAAATACAATCCAGAGCTTCTCCTGATTTCACCTTGTTTTCCTCGTCAACTTGACTAGATTTGATTATACCATCTGATCCAGACATTTCAAACTGACAGTCTGAGGGGAATAGACAACATTAAAGATAAAGACAATTAAATTAACATTATAGCATTCAAATATTATAACATTATAGCTTGAGAAAGAAACCCGAGAGTCTGCAGACAGCAGCTGGGAAAAGTAATACTAATAAATTCTGGGGCACTGAAATATTTAGGAGTTTACATAACTGATGCACTAAAGATGGAATTTACATGTATATTTGTTGGGCTCTGTAACCATCGCAACTGAAAAAGAGAACACATAAAGTGGTATTCTGATGGATAGCAAAACCTTCAAAAGATCTAGCACTAAGAAAAAGTCTGTTTCTGCAGAACATGCCAGGTCAGGTTTAGTTGTTTATTTAAACTGTTTAAATTATTGGTGCACAAAAAAATATATATATATATAACTGCACAATTTCCAACCATAAACTTTCATGATAAATGTAAAGATTCTTAAACAGATCTTACATATGAAGTCGGTTTGCAGAAGCTTTTATCCAAATCAATAAATGGGACAAACCCCCTGGAATAACCACCTCCCAACCCATGCTCCATATATAAGTGTTATCCGTTTACCTGGAATGGGATTCAAGAGTCCTCCAACATGGAGATGAAAATCAGGATCTGGATGCAAGTGGGGGTTTTGGATAAAAAAATCAAGTGCAACAAAATGAATACAAAAGGAGCAGAGCAAAAAGGCATTAGAGTAAATGATTCTAAGATCTAATTGCAAGATGCATTTACCTGCAGCATATGAATACTCCACCCTGAAACCCATGCCTTCCAGCTCCTCGTCACTAATAAATCTGATCCACATGAAGCGTCCAGAGGAGGTGACAATCCCTGGACTCTTCGTCCCGCAGAACCGATTAATCAACGGAGAGAAAACAAACGGCCCATCACGGATTTCAATGTTATCAAAGCGGCACTCGAAGGACGGCTCGATGTAGTAGATGTCATCGAAGGCGAGCTGGATTCTCTTCCGTGGATGGGCTGATGTAGACGAGAAAGAGGTTATGACTAACATGGGTAACTGTTGTGACTGAGAAACATACACTGCTGTTCAAAAGTTAGGAGCCGGTAAGATTTTTTTCATGTTTTTAAAAGAAATCTCTTCTGCTCACCAATACTACATTTATTTGATCAAAAATACAGAAAAAAACTGTAATATTGTAAAACAGCATCATTACTTGATCCTCCAGTAATCATTCGAATATGCTGATTTGTTGCTCAAGAAGATTTTATTATTATCAATTTTAAAATCAGCAATGTAATTCTGTAAATAAAATAAATAAATAAATTTTTAGGATTGTTTGATAATTAGATTTATAATTTATTTCTATTTATTTGAAATAGAACTCTTTGGAAACATTATAAATGTTTTTGCTGTAACTTTTGATCAATTGAATGCGTCTTTGCTGAATAAAATTCTATCAAATTAAAGAATTAATTTCTTTATAAAAAAAAAAAAACGGTTGCCGTGCATGTTTTACCAAAACAACGAATAGGAAAGAATAAGCATCTCTGCTAGTGGAAGTGAGACTCATACCCTCCAGTATGTACACACACTCCTTGTTTGGTGGGTAGGTGTTGGGGTAGTTTGGGGAACTGAATGATCCTCCATTTGCGGTCTGGATCAAAGTTCCACAGTGAGCAGGTTTCTTATCCTCAACAGCCACATTTTGAGGCAAAGCTAACAGCGCACACACACACACACACACACACATACTTGTTTTTGCTACTGGGTGGGGACACATGACTACATGCAGCCTGGTGGGAACCACCCTTTCTGAGTGGTCTATAGACAAGGCAGAAACTGATCCACACTCCATTTACAACTGTTATAGCAGCTATCACTTGTAATCTTGAGGCTGAGCCCCAGAAGACTGACCTGAAATTTTACCAACTGCTGGGGACCCCGTCAGGTAGAAGGTCCTGGAGGGGACCTGTGACGTAATGTTTTCATATGCTAATTAATGACATCACTGTGTGTGTTTAAAAGGTTACCAATGGGGACCTCACCCCAAACTTCTTAAATTAACATCATACAGATCAACAGGTGCTCCCAGCTACCACTAAGGTTGCCAACCAGTCCGTACTAACCGGGATATCCCGTATTTTGGGCTTAATTTGTGTCCTGTATGTGCCCTCCCTTGACTGCTAACCAGTGACTGATAAAACTGCAGCAGTGCTGATCACTACACCTGTCATAATGCAGTCACAGCCACCCTCATGCAGAATACTTTATCAAAATCAGAATTGTTATCATAACTGTTTGAGGAAGGCTGTATAATCCACTGACAACTTCTCGCTCCCACCTCACTGTAAGCGATGTTTGCGCTAAGACCAATTCTGCCTGTATTCATTTTAGGAAATCAGTTTTGGCAAATACAAACAATGTGATTATTTTTCTTGAGTACAACATCCAGCCGTGCAAGAAAACATGCAATCTACGTTGGACGCGATTAATAAGGTAAGCCATCTTTCACTAATGTTGTAAAATGGAGAAAGAGAGAAAGAAATAACATTTGAGTTGCATATTCTTTTCCTTGGACCTTAATCTTGAATATAAGCACAACTGTTCCATATTTTTCGTTTCTGCAGTAGGCAAACCTAGCTACCACTAATCACATCCGTATTGCAAATACATTCAAATCCAAATCAATTGCATTCAAATAAATTGTTCTTTGACAAAAGTAGTTCTGACTAAACTTTATTTGTCATTTCTCTTATTTGACAAACATTTTGGCTTTGTGCAGCAGTTGAACAGTAGAAATATTGAACACATTTGACTAAAGTTCTTTTGTCTAAACCGACAATAAAGTTTTTGCAAAAACAAATTATTCCTTTTTTTTTTTTTTTTTTTCAAAAATCATGTTGTGGTGTTAGTTAACTATTTCTTTAACCTAGTCAGAATAACCCAACTATAGTTTGACACATTAATTGTAATGCACAATGGATTTTTTTTCATTGTGCATTCCAATTAATGTGTCAAACTATAGTTGGGTTATTTTTGTTGGGTTACATGATTTTTGAAAGTTGTCAAAAACAGTTATGTTTTTCAAATATACTCTTCAGGTTAAACTCAATTTTCCTTATAACAATTTTTTTTTCAGGAGAAGAGAAGAGAAGAGAAGAGAAGAGAAGAGAAGAGAAGAGAAGAGAAGAGAAGAGAAGTCCAAATGCAAAAACTTTAAAGAGATCTCACTGTACAAATACAAGTGCAAAAATTTCTCGAACAAAAACAGCAAAAAATCTTTTAGCACTTAGTGCTTGACTTTCCTGAACAAGAAAAACTGACCTGAGACATGATTATTTATTTTTTCTTTTCTCACATTCCCTCTTGAATGCTGTGATTCGGTTCTTGATATAGAACTTGACTGATTCCCAGGTTCTGTGTTTGAGTAATACCGGCGCTGACCTGATGCAGTCTTCACACTGCCTTTTCCCCGGTACCCTGCCAGATGTGATGCAGTCCAATAATTTGTTCTCGACTGCCTTCACCTCCTCTTCTGTCCACTTTCTTTTTGGGCATCTTGACACACCTAAAAATGACAGTAATTTTACCTCAACTTTCAAGAGACAGTGTTTCACCTTACCTTAAAAGGCTGAGTGTAGAGTAAAAAACAGAGGTAATGTACACTAGAACATCTGCATTCAATACCAAGTAGAGGAGTACCAGACATTACTCTTGAGACCGATGAGATTTTACTTTCTGTACAATGTAGCTCCTAGCTAGGTCACCAAGACATAGGTTAATAACAAGAAAATTGTACATTTAACTAGATTAACAGGAGCACTTTAAAACAATCTCCATCACAGATTTTTGAAAATGTGTAATGTAGCTGTATGTGAATGTATACTGACCACACATCATCAATAAAGAAAAAGTTGACTCTGTTTAAGTCGTTTTTAGACTGAATCCTATTTCGCAAAGTTCAGAGGCCACAAGGTAACAAATTCGCATAATGTCTGCCTACGTTCTGCATGGACATCCCACAAAACCTTAAAGCCCCAGACACTATGGGTGCTTGTCAATATCATTCCTCGTTTCCTCGGTCCTCCGTTCTCCATCCTATGACCCAGAAACCAATCGAGTTCAGCCATCTTGTAGGACATCTCAATTCTCTAATTGCACCGCGAGGATCGAGGAGTGAGGAGGCTTCCTGAGGAGTCTTGAGCGAGGATACGTGGGTCTATCCTATGCGGAAGTGTTTTATCGACTAAACGTGACACACTCCTCCCCCTTCAGATATAGTAATTTACCTTTATATTTTCCCTTTGCAGTGTAAATAATGTCATATATTTAAACTGTGCATCTTGCTTTGTTAATAATTATTATGAATGCCTTAAATAACTAACTTTAACAACATATGGGCAGATCCCATTAGCGCAGCTGATGACGCTTTGAAGTGACGCTTGAGTGGTCAAGAATATTCCAATATTCCTCCTTTGATTCCTCCGTCCTCATTTCCTTTCCTTAAATCCTTCTCTCGCGAGGAAAGGAAGCAAGGAAAGGGAACGAGGATGCAAAAATAAGAAATGAAAAGCACCCTAGAACTCATTTGTGTGGATAACCAATCACAACAGACTGGGCTGTCTAACCAATCAGAGAGCAGAGCAAGTTAGCAGTGCAGTCCTAACTCTTTACCTGAACTTGAAGGACTCTCTCTCTCCTTTGCCGAGAAGGAACATTCTTCTGGAAGATAAAACAAATAACCATTTCAAAATTTTGCTACACTGTAAACAAAAGCTTCAATAATGATGATTATTAATCATCATTATTGAAAAGAAAAGGTTCCAAAAGAAAAGGTTTGACTTTACCTGTAGATAATGAAGGGGCCTGATGACTCGAAGACTTGCTGCCAACTGAAGATTTCTCTGAAGGGAAGAAAATAAGACTTAAGAACTTTACACCATTATTAGCATCAGACAATGGGATAGTGACCCCCGACATTATCTTCTCAACTTTAAAAGAACTAAGGAAAGGTTTTGAGCAGGGGAGTTGCCAAAGCCTGCTTGAATGCTGTAGGAAATGTTCCAGAAAAAAGTGAAACATCACGTGTGATTGTTGTCACAATGGTAAAAGTTATGGCTAGTAAGAATGGGGTCCAGAGGACATGCAGTAGGATGGGCACAAATCAGTGAGCAAATGATGGAAGTGATGAGCAGGGAACTAGTTACTAACGGTTGCCCTTTTTTTCAGTCAAGAAAAAAAAAACAGCAATTACTACTTTCAGATGGTGCCAATCACCCATGGGTGAGGCTGGTTGAGTGAGCAGGTTTGGTGAATAGAGGACAGTCTGTCCACACATAGCTCTGTCCAGAGCCCAGTGTAGAGCAGAGGTGACCAGTGAGAAGTGGGTGGGAGACAGGATTAGGGTTGGGAATCGAAAATCGATTCCGATTCTGAAATCGGATACTTAAGATAAAGAATCGGATACTTATTATAAAAATAAAATTTCGATTCCTCGTTTCGATTCCTGGGTGCATTTTTTCATCTAGTGATCTGCCAGGACCTTATGTGGTAATGCAAACATCAGTCTACAAGATAAATCGCATTTTATAATGGATGCTCACCCATAGAGGTGGATCTTGTAAGGGTCAGTGGTGTTTATGCACATATCATAAACAGATTTATAATGTATTTACTGTATTTTTCATTGTTTATTTTATAATAAATACAAACAGTAGATATTCAGTCACTTAAGAAAGAGTACTATGAAGTTGTGAAGAATGTCTGAATTAAATAATTTAGGTGCTTAAAATCTGTGTATGGATATACATGTTAAAAAGTTAGAGCAGAGGGTTTTCTTTTAAATTCAAAAGTATAGCTTTAATTTAAAGTCTGTTTGATTTTTTTTTTATAACATGCAGGAGAAAAATAAAAAGGCAAAACAAATGTTTTAGTTAATAAAAAAGGTTAAAAAATAAACACCTTTAGAGGAAATGTCAGGCATAGGGGGCCTTGCAAAATTTACCTGAAAAGAAGGGGGGCCCCTGGTATAAAAAGTTGAGAACCCCTGTAATAAAATAATATGTTGCAAGCAAGCACTGAAAATAAACATGTGTGATATATTAATGTTTGACTTTTGTGGTTGTTTTTTTACTAAACTGGAAATCGATAAGTAGATTCGGAATCGATAAAATTCAAACGATACCCAACCCTAGACAGGATGCAGCAGAAATTAACCATTAGTGGTGGAACAAGACTGTTCTAGGAGGCATACAGTGAACTGAATGAAACCATGTTTAGAGGTGTGACCATTAAACATTCAGTGGCACAGCTTTGGTGAGAATTACACCAAGTTCCTTACCTGCTTTGTGAGTCAGGTGACTGCAGACCTGTTTTAGGTCACATAAGCATATCAGGGACAGCCACAGATACTTTATAATACAAATAGCAAAATCTAAATACTTATTATTAAACCCAACCAAAACACAAACGTAATATGTCACTTGTGGTAAATGAAGGAATTCACATCAAATCACAGATGACCTTACCTATGGATGTTAAAGAGGACTGATGGCGCTTTTTTGGCGGTGGCATTTCACTCTCACTTTCTTCATCCTCACTTTCAGAAGCTTCAGTTTCTACATTCACTTTCTCTGCAAAAAAGAAAATAATGTAGAAAAGCATTTGTTTCCATGCTTCTTTGTAATGGAACTAAACAGTGGCAATATAAAATGTGTAGGAGCAACAATGTCATGTTTTCTTACCATTAGGATCAATGTTCATTTCATCAAGGTTTTTCCCCTTGAATTCCGATACTCTTCCCTGTTCAAGGGCCATCAGCACCTTGCTGATCTTTGCAAGTTGTAACGTTCCTTCAGGTAACCGGTAAAACTTTCTATGGATCCTTATATCATGTCCCATGAAATCCGCTAATTGGTCCAACTCAGTATCTTTCAGATTCAGGACTTTAGAGAGTGTTGCAATGTGTTTTCGCAGCTTTGTGGATGATAAAGTCTTTGGATGTTTGGCTCCACACTGATGGGCAACCTTTCTGATGCAATCTGTGCCTTTGTAGTATGATGTCTCAGTCATGGGTATGGCGAAAAAAAAGAAATTTTCATCCAGTACGCCACAGGCTTGACGACTCTTCACAAGTAGCTCCATGGAATCCAGCATACTTGGGGTCAGGAGTATTGGCACCTTTCTGTCACGCTTGCCTCTTATTTCGACGCGCTGGAAATGTTGACAGAGCTTCTGCTCAACTGCAGATAAAGCATCAGCGACATCTGAATGTAAATCAGATGTGTTTCGGAGAAGATATGAATTCAGCCTCATTTTCGAAACTTCTCCTGCTCTCCTTCGATTAAACACAATTACATCACACAGAGTTACTTGGGCAAGCTTTGTCCAGTTCTTCTGACTTTTTTCAAGTTTGAGGTTTTCTTTGTATAGTTCAGTTTGATTGCTGAGATACATGTGCATTTTTTTAACATCCTCTGTAAAAGGGAGAAGTTCAGGAGAGTTCCACTTTGCTTCGTTAAGCGTCTTCAAGGCTGAGGCAGACACCAATTCATTCCATTTTGTCGAATACATGTGCTGAAACATTTTGACATTTTTTACATCGTTTTCATCTCCTGCGATCATTGCTTCACATTCTGCAATATCGGACATTTTCTTTAGGTTGTGCCCCAGTTTTAACGCCAAAGATGGAATTCCAAAGACCTCATCTTCATCTCTGAATCCTGATGTCTCTTTAACGGCCTTGATAACGTGATGGAAGTTTGCAGGTATGAAAAAGTCTTTTATACTCTGCAGCTTTCCCATTTTCCTCGCACTGACCAACAGCCTACCAGCCTCGCGCATTTTAGTTCTAATGTATTCGTGCTTGGTTTTGTCGTTGCCCATCTTGTTACACAGGTGTTCTCCAAATTTGATGATGCACGTATCACTTTTAACAGCACATGTTACTTCATCTTGCTTCATGTCACTGATCAGCTTCCATAGTTTTTTTGCTACTCCTTCAGGAACAGGCTCAGCATAAGCACAGAGTGCCTGAACTCTGGATTTACCTGGTTTTGTGACCTGGCACTTCCTGGCCAAGTTGCACCTTGACATATGCCTCCAAAGTGCTTTTCTCCTGAACAGCCCTTGGCAGTTTAAACAGTGCATGTAGTCCTTCACATTAACTTGTTTCGCACTGGATTGTTGACGGGGCACCAACACTCCTTTACCAGATTTAAGAACATCTGTGTTGTGTGCACGGTTCCCTTTGTTCCTCAAAAGGTCCAGATTGATCCTCCTTTCTTTAGACCCCTTTGGGTAAGAAAGAGCTTTTGCTACATCCACTTCGTTCTTATGAACTTGGGCCAAGTGTCTTGCCATTTTACAGAATGGTTTGGAGCAGTAAAAGCAATACTGCTTTTTGTTGTACATTCTTTGGCCATATGCAGTCTTTTTTAATTTCATCACTGAAACCTCACTACCGCTGTTACTGTCTAGATTAGCCGTTGTCTCCTTATCTCCAAGTTGAGAACATTCTTTGTCTGCATTATCAATATTGTCAGAAAGACTCTCATATTCTTCTGAATCTGTCTCTGAATTAGGGACATATTCGTCTCCGCTGTCAATGCTGCTTTCATCTGAAGTGGATCTGAGGTTTAGTGAGCTCTTTGTAAGCTGTAAATACCAAATTTATAATAAGTATTAATAAGCATAAATTCACACAATATTGTTTCAGTTGCACGTTTATGTTACCTCATCTAGTTTATGGATTTATTAAAAGGTTAACAATTATAAGCTTAATAAACACCAAAGACTGAATATAAACTCGCCCTGTGTACCTTGAGAAAACTGGTACCAAAAACCTACTCCCCAGTATTATAAATGGAGAAATTCCTATTATTAATCCAAAAATTCCACTTTGCAATAAAGAAACATTAAAACAACTGAAAAAAAAACTACTTTACTAATTCATCTCTAAGTAGTAAGTTACTTCAAGTAACTTAACTCTTCAAATTAAACTCTTTATTCTTTGAAATTGCCATGTACTTAATGTTATGTTTAAGCTTTGACAAAAAGGACCTTATGCATATAAATGCTCATAGACATGATAATAAATGAGACCATTAACAACCTCAGCAATACAACTGATACTGTAGACTAAATGTAAACTTAAGACAAAATGATCAGCACACGCATGTTAGATAAGAAACTTACAAATGTGCTGTCACTCCTCTTTAACTCTGGGATATCACAGGCTCTTGGTGAAACAGAAGAACTGGGCACTTCTAGTATCACTGTATCTGCATCACTGTCCGTGTCCTGGACAAACATACATATAATCAAATATATTTTTATACAGCAATGTTCCATCTCTGACTAAGTTTACATGTGGGGACACCCACTTTTTTACCCACTTCACTGATATTACTCATTCTTAACTTGTTGCAAGAAAACTGTATCTTAAGTATTGCTGCTTTTGCTTTAGAGGAAAATTAAACAATATAAAAGGGATAGGACATAAAAACATAACTGCTAGTCAAGTTGAATTGCAACAAATTAAAAATCAATAAATATAACAAAAAAGCAAGTACTGCGATGTATGGCTGTGTGATATGTAAAACATATTTTATTGACTGTGATATCTTACAATATTGTCTATTCAAGCCCCATCTTTGCCAGAGACAACAAGCACCATAAACACATTAGTTTGGTTGTGCTTTATCTTACAGTAGTCTGTGATTAAGTAAGCTCAATTTATTTAAAGGTTTGCTTTTTTTTTTCATAGACTTTTGTGACTTTTCATAAATTCTGTACTCTGTAGCATGCCCTTCTCAATGTAAATAAACATGCACGTTACACAACATAAATTTGTGTTTATAAAGCATTACATTGTATTTATTTATTTTTTTAAATGGTTTGAGTGACGCATGTGCGTAAGGAATTAAAAGCAAGCAGAATACAAGTGTTTTCTAAAGCTAACTCAGTTTTTAAAACCAAGCTCAGAATCAATAAATAAATTGATTTGTTGAAGAGAGAATTGCAATGGAATGATTTTTAGTTCAGTTCAACAGTTGTCTTTATGATATTGAATTTTAAATATTGAATAAGAGCAAGTTACAAATTAACAACACTAATGTACAGGGGTGCAAACACATGTATGGTCAAAAAAGACAGAGGTAATCGAAGCCCTCGTCCCGCGGCAAATATCCATTGATACTACATTGCCACCATCCCCAACCCACCCCTATAGGCACATAGAGTCAAATGAAATTTAGAAAAACTTCTTGCACTTCTTCTTCTTGCTTTACTGCTACTTCCTGAAAATAATTTCACCTGATGATTTGAATAGCTCTTTTTGTAAAGAATTAATAATTCTAGGATGATTGGGGTAATTGTGTAGGGTAGGCCTAGTGCATCTGCATAGAAACTAATAAACAAAATACAAATATAAATACAATAAAACACAAATACACGAGAAATGTTTTTCAGGTAAATTAACTGTATTAAGTATTAATACAGTTTATCTTTTGACAAAACGTGATTTTTCTCTTTCTCTTTTGTTGTTTGATTAACTTTGGTGACACAAACAGCTGCAGGTATATTGGGTGCTGTCCCTTTAAGACGAATGCACGTATCTAATACCGGTAATGACCAGTCTATGGTAATGACACGCATCCGTTTTATTTTGACTGCGTTTACGGGGAAACTCGTTGAGACGGACACTGGCTTATTTTTTCGTGCACACATGTCTGTTCAAACACAAATAGATAAGAAAGAAAAGGGAATTCGGTGTTCACGAACTTCACGTGCTGTCTGCGACTGCGTGGCTCTGTGCGCCGACAGACCATCTACATTTGGATGTTAAACATAATATATCCTGATACAGCAAAGACAACGTCGGCAGTATTGACGGCAAAATAGGCTGACGGGCAATATTTGAAAATCGATAATTAGGCCTATTTTTTAAATTACAATTATATATGCATTTGTCAAAACCGAGAGACTTTCAAGCATCAAAATGTAATTTATTAATATGTATTTGCGCCTTCTATTTTGTCTGAAAACTTCCAACACTCTTGCGTGTCGCGTGAAAAATAGGCGTCGGTTGCGGTTCTATTTCTAGCACACGGTTTCGGCGCGGCTCGAGAAGTGTGTGTGTCACGCAGGCATTGTGCTCTAACACAAGCTCTAACCAGTTAACATGAGAGCCGACATAAAAACGGACACTCCACGCCACGCAGAGAGAAATGTGATGCAAATTCTGATTCGCTTATTTCCTATTTACTTGTTGGTGGACGCAATCCAGAATTACTGTTGGTTAAATCCCCCCCCCTTAAAAAAAACTCTTCGGATCTGCACGATTCACACAAGTCACCCAAACTGACGTGAAAAAAGCGGGAGGCGCCGAAAAGCGCGCTGTTTGCACCCCTGAATGTAATGAAACTAAGGTTTCATATTAAACATATACTACGTAATGTTTTATATTAAAAGAAAAACAAATGTTAATTTAATTGAGTTTCCTGTATCACAGGCCACTGTCAGATAAAGCGCAACCAAACTGATGTTTGCTTTACGGTGTGTATCGGTGGTGTCATCTCCAGCAGGAGCGGAAAAGGGGCATTATGAAATGAACACTTACCACTGATTTCTTTGTAAACAGTGATTGTTTGGCTAGGAGCTTGGGAACATCTGAAGACACAGAACTGTCTGGATTTTCCTTTGAATCCGCCTGTTCAGGTTAACAGAAATAGTCAGTTGTCAAATTCTTACGATAACTTTGAATTAAAAAATACATAAATAAGTGTTTTACCAAGGATCCTGTTTCACACATCTGTTGTAAGTTAAGTATGTCCTGCTTGAGGGGAGATGGGACCTGATCGTCTGGGGCCTGGGAGGGCATGGTGGGACAAACACTTGATGTTTCTTTTGCCTGAAATAAGAATTGAAAGCACAACTGTAATCATACAAATAATTTAGTTTCACTTTGCAGCTTCACATGCTTTAAGAAGTGTATAGTGGACGTGATATATGATTTTATTTGATATTTAATTGTCTGTCTTAAAGCTATGTCGACAATAGTTTTGTACATATGTTCATATAATCAAAAACAAAATATTTTACATATGAACAAAATTTCTTAACAATACGACGTGAACAACTTAACCGCAATATTATACAGACTAATGTGTCCAATGATTTAGGCTACTTCCATACATGAAATGTAAAAGTAGGTAAATTAAAAATAAGATTAATCAATTAAAATCACCTTCTGTCTAGCTGTTTGTCTCCTGGCACACTCATCATGATGCTTTCTCAGTCTCGTGATGCGACGCTCAAACCTGCTGTTGCTTCGGTTGGGTTTATCTGGTCTGTGCCAAAGGCAAAATAAAATCGTTAACACATACTGTACACCTCATTAACTCACAATTAGGCCACATGTGCACATACGCACAGATGTGCCTTCAGGTTAATCTTTTCAAATAGACCTATTACAGTACGGTCAGACTGCACTAACATTTATGTACTCGGTACATGACCGCGGTAAAGTTAGCTTGATGTTTGACATTCATTAGACATTCGGTTTCATACCAATTAAACTGTTTGCGGCCTTTATGTTTTTAGCTCAAATTTAGTCAGATGGACATAAATATATGTCCTTTATGTTGCACAAGGCTTAATTTCAAAAAAAAAAAAAAAAGAAAAAAAAAAAGAATTAACCATCTAACTTAATTAAACAATTAAACTACATGATATTATACTATAAAACCAATACTAAAATGTTCAGAAAAACTTCCCTGTAAATGCACAAGACTCTGTTTTTGGAATTAGCACTTTATGGGTTTTATAATAATTTTACAACTTTTAATGTATAAAATAATATGAATTAATTAAACAACAGACAGCTCCTTTTGAGATAAAGGTATCAAATCAACTGTAAAAAGCTCTAAATATTATCCCCTGTCATGCACAAAGCTTGTTTTTTTTTTTTTTTTCAGAATATTCCTTTGTTTTTATATACAGTTCTGAATCTGTATTTTTGATATTTAACATACTGTGCCCACTTAAAATATAAAGTAATTTTTACAGTTGATAAATTATAAAATAATGTTTGTACTTTTTTTTTTGTTACTTTTATACATAAAGGTATGCCTCAGTGACAGCTCTGTACCTTTTATGTGAGAGTGTAGGAGCCTAATAAATAAATGTAATTTAAATTAATAAAAAAAAAAAATAGAACACTTAGAAGCTTTTGCATCTCAGCTCTTCACATACATGTAACCCATTTAAATCCAATAAATTCACCAATTTTGGCCTGAATGTAGCAATAAAGTGAAAATTCCATATTAGTATATTTGTAATCATATTTTGTAATTGCAATTTTTACCTTTCTTATTGTTGTATTATATTTTTATTTTATTTTATTTCATTTGAATTGTTGTTTTGAAACCTTTATTTCAAACTGTGTCAGAGTTTAATGAAATTAAGTGGGTACAGAATATTAAACATCAAAAATACAGTTTCAGTACTGTATATAAAAACAATAAAGGATTCTGAAAAAAAAAACAAGTCTTGTGCATGACAGGTGATAATATTTAGAGATTTTTACAGTTATTTGATACCTTTATCTCAAACGGTGTCAGAGTTTAATGAATTTAAGTGGGTAACGTAGCCTATATTAAACATCAAAAATAGTTTCAGTACTGTATAAAAACAATAAAGGGATTTTCTGAACAAATAAGCCTTGTGCATGACAGGAGATAATATTTAGAGATTTTTACAGTTGATTTGATACCTTTATCTCAAAAGGTGCTAGTGAAGTTATATTAGGCTATTTCATACATTAAAAAGTGTAAAATTATTATAAATTAATAATTAAGGTTAATTTATTTATTTATTTTTAATTAAGCCTTGTGCAACATAAAGGACATATATTTAACGTTATGTCCATCTTACTAAATTTGAGCTAAAAACATAAAGGCCGCAAACAGTTTAATTGGTATGAAACCGAATGTCTAATGAATGTCAAACATCAAACTAACTTTACCACGGTACATTGCTGCCTAAAACTATTATTTTACCGAATAATCATGCAAATCCGAACGTAAATTACCACAAACCAACACGCTTGTTAGTTATAACCTTGGCCCGGCTAATTGCCTAATGACACCTTAATTAGAAGCAGTACTTTACTCTGTTTAATGATCTACCTCATCATAGTACGACTATAAACAGAATTCAAATTTACCATGATATTAATTTTTCTATTACAAGTCTTACCTTAATTTGTCCATGATGCGTCCGTAGATGTTGTCCGCGTCGTCGTCGTCTCAAAATGGCTGGTAATTGATTCCGCGCACTTCAGCTAGTTATGAATAAAGATGGCTGCCGCGCGATCGCAGACGAGAGGGGGAGGGGTGGTCGCGATGGGGACTGGCTATGTCCGGTGAACACACACTTCTGGAGATTTCCATCAGGCAGCTAGGCTACTGACGCTCTGTCGTCGGTGCTCTTTTGTTTACACCCTTACATTGGCAAGTTGATTATGTTCAGGGATTAGTAGCATTTCAAATATATGTATTTAAAATACAAAATACTATTTTGTTTTTAAATAACTTATTTTAATTTAAATACATTTAAACTTACTATTTTTGTATTGTCAAAATAAAAAAGATTAAATGTATTTAAATACAAATGACATTTTTCTAAAGATACTTAAAAGCTACAAATTACAAGTTGAAGCATATTTAAAATACATGTAAATACCAAGATTAAATATAGGCCTATTTACACGCAAAAGCATTTAAAAACAAAATAGAAATTTGCATTTCAAATAAATGTATTTGAAATACTGCCCAGCTCTGATTATGTTTTATGCCTGATCCAAAACAAGGCAATGAGATCTGTGATCTTTTGCATACATTCCTTTTTCAAAATTGGAAAAAAAAGTTGGATTTTATTTTTATTCAAATTTGTATTTTTAAATGTTATGCTGAATACCAAAATTTAAATAGATTTAAATCAATTTAAACTATACATTTTATGGACACAAAATATTGTTTTTATATTTAATGACATGGGCCCTGCAGAACACCTCAATAACACAATGGCCCGGTTTCACAGACAGGGCTTAGACTAAGCCAGGATTAGACCATAGATCAATTAGGACATTTAAGTAATTTTTATAAACATGCTTAGAAAAAAACATTACCGATGTGCATCTTAAAACTAAAAAGGCACTGATATATTTTTAAGATCAGTCAGTGCAAGTTTATTTCAGTGGAAACAGCTCAGACTTACATTTTAGTCTAGGACTAGTCTTAAGCCCTGTCTGTGAAACCAGGGGTATGACTGTACCCTCCTGCTCCTGTAAAACAGTCGGATACACAAGCCAAATACTGTCACTATACTGAACCCAACATCCCCTGCAGCCATGTGGAACTCTCTTAAAAGCACTTAATGTGAAAATGCTTAGGCCCGGTTTCATAGACGTTACTGAGCTTAAGCCAGGACTAGGCCTTAGTTAAATTAAGATATTTAGGCAACTTTTACAAGAATGAAACATTACTGTATCTTGATATAGAACTATGACACTGACGTATTTTAAGATGCAAGATATTTTCAGTTGAGACGGCTCAAACATGCATTTTAGTCTGGGACTGACTTAAAGGAATAGTTACCTAAAAATGAAAATTCTGTCATCATTTACTCTCCCTCGAGTAGTTCCAAACTTGTATGAATTTATTTGTTCTGCCCGACACAAGGGAAGATAATTTGAAGAAAGTTTGTAAGCAGGCTGTTTGGGTCACCACTTCTGTATTAGAAAAAAAAAAAAAAAGGCCTACTATTTGCAGGTCTTCAAATTTGGAAATTAAAACCCCAGATGAATACTACCACAACATATCACACCGTGTCATTATTTATTTATCAAAAATAAAACCAAAAGACGTGTGACAAAGTTAGGACACTGTTAACATAGGAATTAACGGATGACCAGGAAGTGAGCACCACTATAAAAGCAGATGTTCAGGCAGTTTGAGTGTCTGGAGCCTTCAGGTGTGTGCACTGTCAGCTCTGTCAGCTTGGACATTTTCTAGAGTCCTAGTTGTTCCAATCGTCTTCCATTATGGATAATGCTTCTGTCAACCTTCAATGCAGCAGATTTGTTTCTGAACTCTTCCCTAGATCATTGCCTTAACGCAAGTCTGTCACTGAGCTCTACAGGCAGTTATCTTGGTTTTTGCTCTGATATGCATTTTCAGCTGTTAGACCTTTTCTGAGAGGTGTGTGCCTTTCTAAATCAGACTCATTCAAATGAATTTGCCACAGTTTAACTTCACTCCAAGTGTAGGAACATCGAGAAGCAATATGGATGCTCCTGAGATAAATTTCCAGTGTCCCAGAAAAGGGTACTTTTTACATACTTATGCAGCGGGATCTTTTCAGTTTTTTATTTCTAATAAATTTGCAAAGTTGTTACAAACCTGTTTTGTGCTTTGTCATTATGGTGTTTGAGACGTAGATTGATATGGAAAAAAAAAGTAATTTAAAGCAGTTTAACATAAGGCTGCAACAAAACAAAATGTGGAAAAAAAATGAAGGGGTATGAATAATTTCGCAAGGCACTGTATATTAGAATAGAGTTGATCTCATTCATTTCCGCTGGCCAAAAAATATTTTGACTGTTTTAAACAATTCAAATTAAAGTAACTTTATGAAGTTTTATGATAAGGTGTTAGCTATTTTAGTGTAAAAACGAATAAGCCTATATATTGCAGTGTGAATATACTGTAATTGTCTGACTCTGCGGCGGCTGCAAAACGCATTCTCATCCCCAAATCGTCACTTTCAAACATTCTTCAATATCCGACGCACAAAGCACCCTTTAGCGTCCATATGAGACGCTTCGGTTATGGGTAGGTTTAGGCGTCATATAACTGACGCTTTCGAAAGTTCGTCAATATCCGACGCACAAAGCACCCTTAGCGTCAATATGAGACGCTTCGGTTATGGGTAGGTTTAGGTCTGTGGTAGGGTTATGCGTCTCATATGGACGCTAAAGGGTGCTTTGTGCGTCGGATATTGAAGAAATTTTGAAAGCGTCAGTATATGACGACTTGGGATGAGAACGGGCTGGCGTATCACAAAGTGTTTTAAAAAGGAAATGTGCAAATCTTACCATTTTCAAAGACAGTAGCATTATTCATAATGTTGTGGAGATGCCTTCACACATCAATAGCACTTCTATGCAGCTGTGGTTGTACAGTAAGCTATTATCATTGGTCCTTGTATTCATTGATACCGGACAATGGACCATTTGACCACCGAATCTAGCAGTATCCACCTTAATATCGAAATAAGTGTGGAATATTGACCATTGTTCTCACTAAAAAGTATGTTCTCATAACATAAGATGTGCAGTTTAGAATAAAGATGAATTATTGTGCATCTACAACACTCCTTGCTGTCATTAAAAGAGGAAAAGTGATCAAGCTCATCCACTACAGTATGTATAGGCTATGTCTAAATTCATAGAATTTTGATTTAATTAAAAAAATTCATAGATTTTTTTATTTAATGTAAATATGTATATTGACATGAAAACAGTTGCTTACAAATTTTTTCATTACTTTTCTCACTTCTGGAAAAGTCTACATGCAATACAACAATATAATTATATTGTTATATCTAACAATATAATTTATATTATTTTTTAATTATTAAATAATATTGTTTAAGAGAAATTAGCTGGTATATTTATTAATCATTGTTAAAATAAAACAACATTTTCCATTTTTAATTTGTGGTTTAAAAAAGGAATGAATGCAAACGTATAAGGACCCACTGATTATGTCAGAGATCACAGAAGATAAAGATCACAGAAGAAACACCTAAGATATTGCATTTGGATATGTTTAAACATGTCAGAGCATATTTAAAAAAAAAAAAAAAAACACACACAGTTGTTCCAATGTTGACCACAGGGGGCGCTCTCTCAAACACACTTTATACACAGACACAATTTTTGTCCGATAAACCGACCCCGTAGGGACCAATTGGCATTTCGAGGGAAACACTGCCACCTATGTTAAAATGGCCATTTCTATCGTTTTCAATGGGTGTGCCTGTGGGGACCTGGAATCAGGTCCCCACCGCTCATGAGGTCCCCACGGGTTTGGTGTGCAAACAGGTCCAAGTCCCAACCGGGATATAAAAACAAGTACACACACACACACACACACACACACACACACACACACACACACACACACACAGACAAGATGATCTACATTAAAGGTAATGGTTATTAAAGCAAAACAGATATAATTTTTATTTATTTATTATTAATTCATTTAAATCTCTCTCACACTGGAAATATAATAACATGTGGCTTAGCAGGCAAGTTCGTAATTCAAACTTACCTTGAGTTTTCTGTGCCAATGCAAAGCCCTCCTCTATCAGGATAAGCAGAACCAAGGCTGCAAGAAAACATTACAATTTAAAATAGCTGTTTTCTATTTGAGGATATTTTCAAATGTCATTTATTCCTGTGACGTAAAGCTGAATTTTCAGCATCACTACTCCAGTCTTCACTGTCACATGATCCTTCAGAAATCATTCTAATATGCTGATTTGCTGCTCAAGAAACAGTTAGTATTATTATTATCAATGTTGAAAACAGTTGTGCTGATTAATATTTTTGTGGAAACCAGGACTTTTTTTACCAGGACTCTTGTCTAGAAAGAGCAAAAGAACAGCATTTATTTAATTTTTTAAAAAGCTTTTTATCTTTTGAAACATTATAAATGTCTTTACTGAGCAATACTGTGTAAAAGGTGGATGTTATATTGTGTCATGTTAACTAAGTTTAAAATAAAAATTCAACATGCTCCCTAACTCATGATATACATCCACAGGTTCAGAGTTTCCAATTTACATGGTTTATTAAAAAGAAAATGACACCTGCCCAGGATTTGAACCCAGAACGTTTTACGATCATAGCTCTATAGCTTGATGTCATTGATAATGCTGAACAACTATAGGCTACTGTAGCACGTGTTAGACAGGGTTGTTTAGGTCATTGCATGTGATTTTCGTGACATGAGAGGTTGAGAGTTAGAATTCAAATTCTAATATTATCAAACCGATTTCTGCAATTTCATAAGACGTGATGGGAAGTTTTACAGTGAGATAAACCAATTGCTAATATTTGCTCATGTTTCTCACCAAAATAATGGAGTACTATGTAGATTTCTAAACTATAATTTGTAGCAGACAACTGCCATTTACAGTATAAATGACTAATTATGTCACACTGTTCATGCATTTGTAAAGTGTGATTTCACTGAGGGTTTGTAGAAGAAGCTGTAAATGATGTTATGACATGGATGAATGAAAACCATCTCAAATTCCATTAACAAAAATACTATGGTACTACTATGGTTCCATTGGAATGCTATGGTATTCTTTTAAGTATTTTGGAGTACCAAGCGTTGTAAAAATTTCAACCCATTACAACTTAAATTTGAAGTTTAAATGCTGCATTGAGTTTTAAATGGCACAGTATAATTGACGATTTTGGCTAGTTAAATGAAGAGAGACAAAGATGCTATTAAGTCAATTATGAAAACATTTTACAGTGAGGCAAATTCATTCAGCACAACGGTATAGCCATCTGATATAATCACTGTACTATGGTAATACCACAGTAGGATATTGTAAATGTAGCCTACATTATATTTACAATTCTCAAAACACGTTTGACACTTGCAAAAATACGTTAACATATTTAGACAGGCAAAAATAGCATTCAACTACAACAAACTCACCTTCATGCATTTCCACTTTCACTGAACACTTTTGCTCTCGTGAGATTTGCTGTCTACATTTTCAACGACATGAAGTTAAGACTGTCGCAATACAGTTCTGCAACAGATTTCATGAGAAGCATCATCGTTCCTAGAATAAATTCGAAAAAATCCATTGAAAGCACTCAAATTAAACGGTATACGGCTAGGCGTTTGCAGAAACTCTTGAGCGCTGTGCTTCTGGGCAGCGAGTTTTCATTGTGACACTGAGAGAGAGAGAGAGAGAGAGAGAGAGAGAGAGAGAGAGAGAGAGAGAGAGAGAGAGAGAGAGAGAGAGAGAGAGAGAGAGATGGGTATGGGGGGCTTGGCTCATGAATATTAATTAATTTCATCATGACCTACACACAGTTTGTATTAATAATGTTGATATATCATTTTATGTTAGCCTATGTATAATACGACATTAATATAGCCTAGGCTACTATTATTTTTTATTATATTTATATTGTAGATATTTATATATGTAAATATAATTATAATATTTAAATATTAGAAATATATATAATGCAAAATAAATAATGAAATATTAAATCATATGTATATGAGACTATAAATGATAAATAATTAAATATAATCTGTCATGACAATGCCAGCAGCATCCGAACTGCTTTAGGCACTCAGACAGGGCTGAGGTCAGAACTACCATATTTTAGTATACGTCCCCTTGGAACTATAAGGTTCTATCTGACATTTTTGTCAAAATTTAGTTATTCACATATTCTTATTCTGTGACCACTTCTTTACATTATGTGATGTTGTTTTTTTTTAATTTTGGAACTTTTTATTTAGAAAATTAAAAACTTTAAAGCTCAATATCTCAAAACTGCTCAGAACGCAGATAGAACCTTATAATTCCAAGGGGACGACTAATATTTTGTGCAGCATTGATTGCGTCCTTGCACAAAATGTGGAGGCGGCACAGAGCCTGTACAGAGCAGTCTTGACTCAGCTGTGTAAAGGTGACTTAGTTTCTCAATCCTGGTCCAGGGGACCCAACAACACCTCACATTATGGGCGTCTCCCTGGACACACACATTTCAGGTCTTGAACTCTAATGAGCCGATAAGTTGTCAGTCAGTTATGTTAGATTAGAAGGCATCTAAAATGTACAGTATTCCAGGATTGAGAACCAAAGCTCTAGGAAGATTACAAAGAAGCATCCACATGACCTAAGTAATATTCACAAGCTAAGTCTTGATAGGATTCGTAATATTGCAGATGGGGTCCACACAGCTGTTGAAGACAAGGGATTTGAGACTTAATACTGGTCTCTCGGAAGGGTCTGTCCCACCCATGCACGCCTGGTGGGGACTGTACTGATGATGCATGTTGCAGAAGCTGATTACATGGTTGCTGTAAGGAAGGATAATAATATTGGCCTTTGTGTGATCACATAATGCATTGACTGTCAAGGCTTGTTGCACACTATAGCTTTAATCACCTTTAATCTTGGCAAGCATCACTATTATTATTGCTCATAGAGCCTTGACCCTCAGTATTAAACTTTGTATGTTGTCCCACACTGTTTGGGACAAAGCCTCTTGAATGAAGCTCCAGACCGGTTAAATGATCATTTTCACTGCTTAAATGATCACAGAACAGTTCTTTTCCAACAGTTATCCCCAACAAGACCATGCCTGCTGACAACTAACATAAAAAGGGCTTTCATAAATAACTTAAGCTGCCAGTGATGTATGATGGCACTCATTTGCAATTCATATGAAGTTCAAACTCCCTTTCATCTCTTACTGAGGAGATGAGATTCTCACCTGAGAATAGAGATTCTGCCACATTCATTTGCAATGGCCTAGATAATGCAATGAAGCCACTCTGTGGGGAAGTCAGCGTGCAACCAAAGAGGTATGGGTGTCCACATTCATGTGATGCACATCTAGGCCACGTGTTACTTAAGAGAACAATGCATTGATGGATGCCTGAATGGTTTCAGGATGTTTTTCTTAACAAGTAAAAAGATGAATGCAAAATGATTTTAGCTGCTACAATCACAGCAGGTTTGTTTCTGTAGGCAGAAAACTGAAACACAAAGACAACATAGTGCCATAAGGAGAAAACAAATGTTTATTTATGAATGTACACTGTAAAAAGTGAGTAGTTGGATCAACTTAAAAAAATTACTTCAATTGGTAACACCTAAAGAAATTAAGTTTTCTCAACTTAAATTATCATGTTTTATCATGGAAAAACGTGATAATTTAAGTTGAGAAAACTTAATTTCTTTAGGTGTTACCAATTGAAGTAATTTTTTTAAAGTTGATCCAACTGTTCACTTTTTACAGTGTAGAATATTATTCCAAAAATGTGTCTTCCGAACTTTTATCAATGGAAGAGCCACTTTGATATAAAGTGTTTTGGAAATGTATCAGGTAAAATGATTTGTGAAAATCACACTGATTAACATATCTTATTTATATATCATATTTAGCTTTTTCAAAAGAACCAAAACAAAACAATTGCACAATGTTTTCTAGTTTGAGCAAAATGTAACAAAAAAGTCATTCAGTCTTTAACAGTGTGCAATGTGATCATTCCTGTGATGCTGTTAAAAAAAAAACTTAATCCGAGGATGCAATGAAATAATTTTTATATTGGATTCAAAATAAAACTCCAAAAGAGCATCTAAGTTCATGACTTGTATCTGTCTGCACGCGAGTGCAGATCTAAGTCAATCTCGCTGTGGCGTCTGGTTGAGTGTTGAAGGATTAAGAAAAGAGTCAAATCTTTTTGTTAATCTGGTGCTTTGTGGAGAGAGAGGGGGAGAAATTGCTAGTCGGTTTCCTGTCAGCTAACTTCATTTCAAGGAAATAAAAAACAAAATGAAGGAATGTACTATCTATGCAAAACCTGTGTGAACCAGTGAACCCAGACATATAAACCATTTTACTTTATTTTTATATGAATAATATTAATATTTAATCATTCTTTTAATAATTGTATATATTAAATGTTTAAATTAAAGAAGCACTCATTTTATATAAATATGTGTTTGTATGCATGTATCTACTGCAAAGCTAACTGAATTTTGAGAGTGGAAGAAAGCCAAGTAACTTAATCCAAAAACACTTACGACAGCCATATATAGTTTGATTTATGGGAACTTTCCATATACTGATGTTTATACTGAACAAACTGTATGTTTTATACCCTACCCCTAAACACAACCCTCACAGAAAAAAAAACAAAAAACATAAAAACATAATTTAGTGTGATTTATATTAGCTTCCTCATGGGGACCAAAAAAAAAAAGTCTCCTCAAGGTCAAAAATGATTATTATCTTTGTGGTCCCCACAATGTAGGATTTACCGGATTTACCAGGATCACACACACACACACACACTGACACACTCACTCAATGTATACGATCTTATTCATTTTCTGGGTTCATCAGCAGGGCAGTAAGGGTTTTGCATCCTTCAGATTCATCAAAACCATCTGATCCTATTGTCATCTAACACACACACACAATAAATAGTCCTAAGATAATGCACAACCACGATATCAACACTTATCAGAATCAGTTAAGCTTCATATAAGATGCTTAATATTAACTTTCAATTAATATATTCTTTCAAACCTACAGCAGAACCGCACAGAATACATGGTATGCGGTTAAACCCAGTATAGCCATATGTGTGATTGGAGGGGTTAAGTCCAGGAAACATTCTGGATTAGAATATGCCATGTGACAGAGCACACAATCAGACTGATTCCAAGATGACATCAGTGATTTTCTTCAGATATTTCAAAGGGTGTGTGACGTTAGTTATGTTCTCAGAAAGACACGTTCTTCTGTCTGCCATTCTTTTGTATAAATTCTTATTGTCATATATCATCTAATTATCTAAATTTGTTAGATGACAAAATTTATTTTTAAATAAACCTTCAGCAAAGCAGCTTTAAGACTTTGCAAATCAGCCAAAGAGCAAAAAACTAAGTGGCAAAGAAGAACAGCGTATCTATCTGTCATCTATATATCATTAAACAAAGCTTTACAGGCATGATTTACAATATTGACAAGGTAGTCTAACACATAATCAAATTACATAAAAAATACAAATATTATTATATTTTAGGTTATTTACTGAATCTGTCATTTAAACTATAGGTACAGTTTAGCAATATTGTAAATGGCCATATAGTGCAGAAGATCTGTTTATCCAGAGAACTGAGATCTCACCGAAAGAAAGAAATGAAGGCAGCTGGCCTATCTCTGAGAACATGGGGAGGGAAATGGAGAGAGACTTTCTGACTGAGGTCCTGATGTCAAGCAATCTGAGACTTCAGCAAATCTCTCAACATCCCTCAGACTAAAAATAACCACAAAATACATTAAAGCCACCAGCAACCCACTCACACCAAAGAGGTCAGATACGCATACTGATCTTCACTGCCTGTCACCAAGTTAAAAACACAGAAATCTGTTTTAATGAACTTTGTATTTACACTGGTAACTTTTCTCTTACTAGTCTAAATAACCTGAAAACTTAAATTCCCGAAACTTTTAATTCATATTCTTATTTACGGCGGACCAAATCTGTTAGATGTTTAAGTTTATAATCTTTGTCGCAGAGATGTCTGAAATGTGACCTTGGAAACACAATGATCTCTGAAACAGAAATCAAATGTAAAATCAGAGTCTGTTATAAATTCCCATGAGTTACACCATCATTATACATGTGATCAAAGACACAATGGAGAAAACCCAACCCATTATTATTACATTATGCTCTGACTGAATGACTATGAAATGTTACATGTGGCTGGACAGTTATATTTGATTGTAAGCAGATTCTGGTGCTTTTAAAGTTTTGATTCTTTATATTTCTTTTGGCTTCATTAAAACTGTCCAGAAATGCGCATTGTTTGTCTGATTTTTGAGAAGAAAATCTGTAATTTCCTTCTCAACAGAGGGATTGTGTATCTAAGTGGTGAGATGACAATTTCAGAACAGCAAAACAGGGATAAATCTGGAAAACATAAGCACATAGTCTAACTTTGCTACTGTCTTTCCTCCATAACACGTTTCTAATCATCCCTTACTTTCTGAGCCAAAAGCTCCTTCCAAAAAGAAAAAGCATGAAAATGCCGTGATAGACAGAGAGAGGAATTGAAATGAAGGGATTGAGAGTCTTAAGAGTGATAAGAGCTTCATCTCTCTGTCTCACACTCATTACACAAGCCGATTCTCACAGCTCTGCAATTACGACTTCAGCTGTACAATTACTGCTTACAGCAACAACACCTGCTATCATCTGCAGCAAAACAACAACAAACAGACAAAAACAAGAGAGATATAAAGAGATGGAGATGACATGTGGTACCCAGACTATTAAAAGGGAAGATATAAACCATCAGGGTCATGGGATCATTTTTACATACAAATTTTTAAATGAAGCACTGGTTCAAATCAAAAAGGAAAAATGTTGAGGCAAACAGAAAATAGCAAACAATGAAAAGAGGACTAAATGCTTCATTTGTATGGTTAGTTACATCAGAAATTAGGTAAACTCTGTCTCCATCTTGTGGACTATTTTATAGTATTGCCAAAAGTGATATATACATTTTTAAATAACCATACTAGATCAATTACAGCTAGGTTTTATTTTACTATGCAAAAAAAAAAAAAAAAACAACAAACAACAAACAGTTATTACTATTGCGAATAATATTTTAAATTAATAATTATGTTCTCTCTTGTTTTTGCATGTGTTAAAATGCATAATTTCATTGTGTTACAGCCTGGGTAAAAAGTATGTCTGCACAATTTGGCATGTTTCATTGCGTTATCACAATTAAAACATCACTTTTGGCCGCTACTAAGCTATAATATGAACTAGGCCTTTTTTAAATGTTTGAATTCACTCATTTCTGACCCTGACATTGATTATTTACAGCTACAGGATGATGCATGCAGATGTTCCTGAAATCAGTTGGATTCAAATTTGGATCAATTGTAGACCTATTTGTTGTTGTTGTTGTGTGTGTAACAGTCTGAGTGAAAATGCCTGTGATTTATTGAACCGTTTGTGGAGTCAAAGAGGCAGAAAATGACTCACTTTAATCAATAGTTCCACATTTTAAAAAGAAGTCCGTGACGTTTTTGGGGGGTGGGGGGGTGGAGTGTCTGTGGGAGTGTCTGTGGGACGCAGAAATTTCCGACAGCCCTGTTTAAAATGACGGAGGAGTCATTCAGGGTTAACATGTCTGATTCATTACACTGCCTCGGTTCTTTTCCTTTGAACTGGTTCAAAACGGCTCTTTTGAGTCACCCCTCATGCGGAAGTTGCTTTCTTTTTATGCATACAGGGCCGTTAAATACAGTGTGCAAATTATTATTTGATTTACATAAGCCGTCAACTTTTTATGTCAGGTAATTTTCACAGAAGGCCCATTGAATTACAAACGCTTTGAGAATCGGCTCAATCGAATCATTAAAAAGAATCGGCTCAAAAGAGCGATTCATTCGGAAACTGTACATCACCATCTTCGAGTTTTCCTCTTTGCACAGTCAGTCTCACCATCCTTGATCCTGCATCTACTCGCGTTTCCACTCATTCACCGGTCAAAAAAAGGTGGGTTTATACTGGTTATACAATTCGCAACGCATGCATAGCTACTTTGCAATGTTTGCAACGTTTGTATGTGTAGTATGTTAAAGATAAAAAAGTATCATGATTATCGGTACTCTCAGTAGGACTCTGCTTTGTCCCTCTGTCCCAGCTCTGATGCCACGTCAGTGGTGAAAATTATAACGGGTTTGAACTCCACCGTGATATTTCAGGGTGTATTATTTTTAAAACTTCGTTTGACAGCGTAAGTTGTGTTTTAAACCTCTTTTCAAGAGTGTGGTCCCCAGATGAAACCCATGTTCAAAGCTCTTCAGCTGCTGGAGGAAGGTGTGGCTGAGTGAGTTAGAATAATAAAGTCTCACTCTTAAATTTACTCTTCTAAAATACGGTGATGGTTAGAATTCTGAGAAGCTTTTATTTAAAGTCTCCAGCAATGCATACAAAATAAAAACAGCAATTTTTTCCGCTTTTAAAATAGGAAGCTGTTGATATCCATCAGAGCTTGTGGCTCTTTCCTACTTTCTAGCCAATATAAAACCACAAGAGAACATGATGTTCTGATGTCTAAACCTTGTTAACCCATGCTGGTCCCCAATTTTAGCATTATAGTTCAAGACTTCTATCCTACTGTTTTTAAATGGTTGTTGTATGCTATGAAAGTAACAAAAATGTTCACATGTAATGCACAAGTTTCAACGAGTGGTTATGATACTTCTTAATCTTAGTAATTCAGTTGATTTTGATGTGCATTAATAATTCCACTGGTTGATGCTTAACAAACGGTATGCAAAACACCCTGACCCCATAATACGTAGGGTTTTAACATGTCATCCAAATTTTGACCAACCATTCTTAATTTAGTTGGAAAGAATAAAAAGTATAAGACTTTTTTTTTTATCATGTAATTAATTGATCATGTTATTCCAGCTAAAGCCACTTCCTGTGGCCCATTTGTTCGAGCTCTTTTCAAAAGATTGTTGATTAATACTAATCTTTTCCTAAACTGGTGTTGGAATCTTTCCAGCACCATATTTTGTGGTGCGAGAGACCATCATAAAAATAATTGTTTGTGTGAGCTTGCTTAAATAACAGTGATGTATCCCTCTATTGCAAAGGGGGCAGAATGGGAGCGAAGCTCAGTCGGAAGAAGAGTGAAGTAGGGATAGGAGCTGAGACAACAGCTCCAGCTGTAGAGGAGTCTACAACACCAGAGGACTCCACTGTGACTGAGAATGCAGAGCAGAAATGTGAGGTTCCAGAGGAGGCCAAGCCTGCCTCTTCAACCAGTGTTCTGCAGACCATTACACAAGCTGTTGAAGAAACGGTCGATGCAGTCACTGAACAGATTTCTGCACCGGTGGAAGATGTTGTAAACAAAGGTATCGAAGCAGTGGAGTCCGCATTGGCATCCGTCAGCCTGATCGGGAAGGAACCTGCCGCTCCAGAGCAGAAGTCTGAACCTGCAGCTGATCTCGATGCTTCTGATGTTCTTCAAGAACCCAGTCTCTTGGATGACCTGCTGAAATCTCCAATCTCTGAAGCCCTCATTACTGGAGTCACAATGGCAAGTGAAGCCATAACCAGCGAGATGATGGAAGACAAAATTAGTAGTCCTGCACCAGCTGAGAACAAGGATTTGTTGGAATGTCTGGATAAGGTGGAGACGCCCTCATTGGACCTCCTGGATTGTAAACTGACCCATGAATCCACAATCCCTAACTCGGATCCTTCATTCACTTTGGAAGATATGGGACAGAACGCAGTTGACAATGTCAACATTATATAAATCACTACACTCACCTCTAGAAAACAGTAGCAGCTGGATGGTCATTAGGTCCAACAATATTCAAGAAATTAATGAACAATTAAATGTATTTTTTTCCCCTGAGGATGTAGTCATAAAACAGGGTTGCGTGTCATTCAGAATTGAACTGGGATAGCAATTTGAATTTGAAACTAAGAAGTGTAAATTAAATGAAAAAGCAAAAAGAAAAGCAAAGTTGGCTAGTCAAATCTGTATTTGAATGTTTGGACAAAAGTTTAAAAAGCCTTGATTTTTGAAGGGTTATAGTCAGATAAAGTCAATTCTTAAATTCTGAATTTTGCACAACCCTGTCATGAAGAAGTTGAAAATAAGAGACCTCTAAATAAGGAAACGAGCCACCTCAGATGTCTAACAAACATTACTTAATGTTATGCCTACCGATTCATTGACAAGCAGCAAACCAGCCATCTGATTTTTTTCTTCTTCTATATTCTTCCAAGCTCTTGGCAATTGTGTATGAAACGTGCACCCAATCTCCCATAGAAGAGGAAAAGAATGTACATTAAAACAATGATTGTAGTTAAAATAAAGACTAACACATTTCAAAAACGTTCTTTCATTGATCTGTATTTTATACTAGAAATACATTGAATCAAATCTGTGGTATGTATTCATCTCTTCAAACATCTGAACAAAACATCAAGATGAGTGCAGTCTGTGAAAATAAATTACCACAGTGCTGTAATGTGTTAGAAATAATTTGGAGTACAGACCAAACTCTACATAGTAATGTATGAACTATCCCAAAACACAGGAGTTTCCCGGGAAGTCTCTGGGAAGATAACATCCACTATCTCTCTTTTACACACATCTTAAGTTTTCTCAGAGAAGCTTCTGGGGAGAGGGGCAACATTCTTTCCAGAGAAAAGGGGTCTCATGGGACTTTTTTTTTTCTTCTTGAGGTTAACTTTCTGGCTCTTGTCCTAAGAAACTTTGGATTTATATAAATAAACATCCTTCCACTGAGTTTTCTGTATTTAGTGTGTAACAAAGTTTTTAATGAAATATTAAGCTGCTTTCGATTGCTGGAATCTCAAGGAAATGCCATGCCTCATTATCCTTGTATAACAGAGCTTTGTGTACTTCAGCCATAAGAGGAACGAATACAGATGACATGGACACTGTGGAATCAACAGTTGCACAATGGAAACTTTATACAAATATGTGCCTACCATGCAAATCAAGTGGATTTGACTGAAAACAAATAAACAGGTAACTGTTACCTTAAGGGAAAACACAACTTTTTCCATTTCTCTTTAGTACAAACAATGTTATTTTCTAACACATCACCTATATAGAAAAATAAGGGCAAATCTAAACAATTCAAAAACAAAAACATCCAATATATTACTCTATTAAATAAGACAGAACATAAATAGTGAAAAATCGTTAAAGATTAGATGGCAGAACATTAGTCCATTTGGAGATTATCTGGTGATGTTTTTATCCATCTCCTGCACCAGACAGATCTACACCCTGTGCTTTGGCTTTCTGTCAGTAAGAGAGAGAGAGAGAAAAATTAGGATTCTGAAAGAGCATTACTGGGGAAATGAAACAGGAAGCAAGAATACGATATGTGCACTTCTTTTCACAATATAAAAGCTAGATAACTCCATAGCCCTAAAGGTAACAGCACTGCAATAAAACTTCCATCTGATGTATTTAGCATATTTGTTTCACACAATGTTATGTGAACGTTATGTGTACGTGCAATGTGTACCATTATGATTTTTTACAATGTGAAATTGAGCACTCCTCTCATTTCTCATTACTGTAATGTGAATCATCCTGTTGGAAGCATGGATATTTTTAATTAAAGTCATACTAAAATGAATAACAGATAATACAATATATTATTTACAATGTAGTTTTTGCATTACAGTAATAAGAATGAGGATTTTCTTTTGCATTGCACTAAAAAAATTAGGAATGTCACAATGCAAAACATTGTCATCGTCTTTTTATGCACAATATACCAATTTTTTCTTTTGATTTTGGGGTAAAATATTGAGTGAACGTTCTTTGTTCCAGTATTCAGAAAACATATCTTCACTATTGGTCATGCCATGCCTGCATGTGGTGGTACTTCTTGGCCAGGCCTACATTGGTGCGACTGGGATGGAAGGGATACGTCCAGAGGATGGAGTTCCAGGAGTGACCAAACCTTTCCACACCCATTTTGAGATAGCGCAACTCATCAGCAGACCAGTTCTGCCTCTCTCTGTGTCTGCCTGAAGACTAAACGAGAAAACAATTACAAATTATGGAATAAATGTGGACTGAAGATGATTATGCATGAGTGCAAAAATATGAACATTGCCTGTTCATACCATAACTGCTTAGTAAATTAACCTTTGAATTGTTTCAGAGAAAGAGCAAGTTATTGCATTTTACATTTGCATTTTTTTTTTAATTCTGCTTAGAATATTATGACGACAATAAAACTGTACAATGCCTGAACATCTAAAACGCCATCTAAAAAAGTGTGAAATCATGGTATAATCCTTTCACCTAAAACTAACAGTACCATACATTTTTTGAGAGCCAGTATTCTGAGGTTTTCTTCTTATGTACGTGATGCATGTTCTTTTCCATGTCTGGGCCTGAGAGAAAACAAAAAGAGTATAATAATTCCTTGGAATTAAAGAACCAAAGCATTCAAAATGTGTCCATGCTGGCAACAGCAATACTAATGGTAGGACTTGCACAGGGCAGCAGGGAGGTGTATTGATCTTTAGAATGATTTAGTGGGCAGACTGTGAAACTGCACACACACACAGTACTGAACAATGTACAGAACAAACACACACCGTTCTTTAGCAGGACTATGACAGGACTTTTTTCTTTCAGCATGAAAGACATTCGTTCCACCAACTCTTGAGAAGAACAAAACATGTGTGTATGTGCATGTATGGATGTGAACGTGTGCATTGGCAGACTGGAACACACCGATCTAAAGTGAAACAGTGTGTGAAAATCCTGTAAGTGCAACTGAGTGTGTGCTTGTTGTCTGTGGTACAAAACAGACTAGTCTCCATAGTAACAGCTCAATAACTAGAGCTCAGAACCCCCAGGGACCCATAATCTAGTTACCCATCTTACCTACACATATGCTCCAACTATCTGTCTTTCTCTCTCTCTCTCACACACACACAAACACACTCCCAAGATGAAACAAATGCTTATACAATGTTCAGGATAATGCCAAAAGAGCTATTCTTTACTGTAATGTCAATGTTTAATGCCAAGAAAAGGGATTGATCCAAACTATAGTCTCACATCTATCTAGTCTCAAATATATTTTATAATCAAACTATCATAAAAGTGTCATTTGAATTACCTCATCTGTTGACATTATACCAGTGAATTGCAGAGCTGGTGCAAACATTTTTAAAAATAAAATGTAAAATATCCATCAAGATCATCATAGAATCTCTAGTAGAGTTATTCTAGTTGACTGGATGCATAAAAATAAAAAAAGAAACATTTAATTTAAAGAAACAGAAACACATCCAGCTGAAATAAACATGGTTCTTTAGAATACATGACTGATTGGTCAATTGGAGCATTGATTGGTAAAGTACTTTTGCATAATGGCCACTAAACTGTAATATTTTTTTATTTTTCACTGGGGTCCAGATCGCACTATCCAGACTTGCGATTATCACTGGATGATGGTACATTACCATTTACTTGACAATTATAGTGAGAATATCTCTAGAAAGTCTAGTGAGTAAGTTTTGAGGTTATGGGAAAGAAGCCACATAGGAACAACTGAACAGCACTCAGAGACCACAACTCGGCGATGGAATGAGTGAGACTGAGGGGAAAAGGAGGACACAAAGGAAAAAAACTGAGAGTAAAGTTGGAAAGACATTTCAGAAGCATAGACAAAAGTGGAAAGCACAGGAGAGTCTCGTGTTACAGAACAGCACCTTATTCAATATTATATAACCCAGTTCTTTGCATACGCACACATAATTTATCAAAAAATATATTTTTTGCAGATGTTTATAGTGACACAGACAGATACATCTACAGGAAAGGAGCACTTCTCTTACCATATGTTTCGCACGGCCTTCTCAGTGGTGTGAGCCTAAAACCTGAAGAAAGAAACACTGAGAATTTCAAAGCAGAAAAGAAAACACAAAATGCATCTGTGTATAAAATATGAATAGATCCTCAGAATATGTATATAATTATAATTCCTAGCATTTTGTCTGAACATACATTGTCGTTTTGAATGAAAGCATCTCCTACATTGATAAATGTAACTCATGAGGGTGTGTTTTGTTCTCCAGGCCTTGTTCTATCAAAGCTACTTTCTAAACATTTGAGGTAGGTGCACATTCCTCCACAATCCCAAAGACATTGTGAAAGACTGTGTGGATGCGGTCTCTTACATCCGTCTGATGGTTGGTGACTCAGTCTGTGTTTTTCCCTCTTGTTCCTCTTATTATCCCCATTAGTGCATGTGCTGTGCTCGTTGTTTTTGCCGTGTGTGTTGATATGAGTGTGTGTTAAATTGTGGCTAGTCTTCTCTAACTGCTGGCTTCTCCTGAATCGATCCTCAGCCTCTTGTAGCACCAGGTGAAAGTCACACTGAAACCTGCAGCTACGCAACACGGCGCCAAATGAACGACTGTCCATCTCATTCATATGTTTCACACAACCTGGGAGATGGAAAAGGCGCATGCGTGTGCATGTGACAGCATGGATAAAATGAATATGTGAGGGAAAAAGAACAATG
The DNA here is from genome assembly GCF_949319135.1 of Squalius cephalus. Classification (NCBI taxonomy): domain Eukaryota; kingdom Metazoa; phylum Chordata; class Actinopteri; order Cypriniformes; family Leuciscidae; genus Squalius; species Squalius cephalus. The sequence continues at coordinate 18,086,542 of NC_137127.1, read as the reverse complement.
AGAGTACAAAAGAACCAGAAAGTGGGAGAATGTATTGCTTTTATTATCTAATGTGTTGTTCGTTTGCATTTATACAGACACACACCTGCACAGCGTAGATTGCTGGGTTTAGTTGGAGAGGGCGGCTTCAGAAACCTGTTAATTTCTCTGTCTAACAGCTCAGAGCACAGAGACATCTCATCTAAAAACAGAACGCAGCACAAATCCATTATCTAAAACATCAAATGAACAGCAAACAACTTGATTACTCAAATAAATCAGTATGTTTTTTGTGATTTAGCACAAAGAGATTGTGATGTTTTAAGAAAGATTTACCATCTGAGAGAGGTTGCGTGCACTGGTTTCTCTTCATGGGATCAGGATGTCTGAAAATATCTGGGCTGAAACCCAAGAAAAATAAAACGGAGAGAAATGTCACTCCCTCGAGGAGGAAAAATTTACTGACTCTGTCTTGAAAAGTCATTGACATGAAATTCTTTATGTGAATCTGGATTTAATGTGAACATTCTAATCATGAATAAAACAACTAGGAATGAGGAAAGCAAGAATAACTCATACTGTACTATCCGTACCACATTTTCTTCCAACAAAAAATCTATTTGTTTACATTTTCTGGCCACAAGTGTACAATATATTTTGTAAAAGACGTTGATTTGAACTCTATTCGCCAAATTATATGTAACGAAACAGTGTATGTATCAAGCAAAACAGTAATAGCAAAACTCAATAATTGATGTTTGTTTACCCCCGTGTATCTCTGCTGCCCCTTGTTGGCGTGCTGCAGTGCTGGAGACGTTTGTTGCCATCAAGATCTGAGTCCAAATTCATCATCTTTAATCTCTTCGCCACTCTTTCAGACTTCATTTTCCACTCCATGTCTCTCTTTTTCACAACTCTCTCTCTCCTCGTCTCCTGGTTGTCACTCCTCTCAATATTCCTCTCATTCTCTCTCATTTGTACATTGCTCTCTTCCCAGCTAGAGCCTTTGAAGTGAGTGACTTGGGCAGGACTCAAACACTCTTCAGAGCTGACACACTGCTGCTCACATACACAAACACACAATTTTATGTTGTTAAAACTGCTGATGCAGAATGCTCAATAATATTTACACATTACTATAAGTTGTATGTGTTTACATGTGATTCTCACCAAGCTCTCTTGGTCGTACGGTATTTCATTTGTGATTGGATGTTCAAGAGTTCCTACAGGAGACTCACACACTCGAAGATGAACTCTGACCTTTTGCATCACAGGGCCCTCCCACATTGCCTCATTACATTCCACAGATGAGGCCGACCTCTGCATGCTGTGCTGCTGGCTTTCAATGGCTCTTTCCCACAGTTTCACACCCATCTGAGAATCAAAATACAAAATTAGGCTTAATAAGAGTAATACAAATACAAAAAAAAAAATACAAATAAGAGTAATAAGAATGATAGCGCACTCTTCCTTTACCATGAAATGTAAGCATGCTCAAGTTAAACATTTTAAAAGTAAAGGGCTCTGTGGACTGTTATCAAATCTGGTTAAAGCAATTTGGACAAAATAACAAAAGAATGCTCTTGGAGGTGTTAAAGTTTTTCTTTAAAGTAAAGGGTATCTTAACAGATGCATCATCTGTTAAAAACACCAAAATCTCTGTCTCATCCACATTATAATATGACATTTACAGGTATGCACAATAGCCTTGAAAAAATATACATTCACAAATACCTTTTTCTCTAGATGCTGTATTCTCTGGAGGATTTCTCCAGCTGAACGCAAGTGTTTCTCTTTTTCACTCTCCTGCAGATCCATACTGGACATGTCTGCGCCTAATGATTCAGCTGGGTGGGAAAGGGAAATAAATGTCCAATCCTCATGAGCCAATGTTTAACAGAAGCAAGACATTAAAGACCCTCTGTGGTGAAAATCAAGTTTTTAATGTTGTTTATATGTCTGTGTTCTGTTAGAAGGCAGTCGTCTTACGTTGAGATGGTGAACAGGAACATGGTTAGTGTAATATTAGCAACACATTATTAGCTGTTTGATAACATAGTCAAGCCAAAGGCTAATCATATGAATTACCGTTATGTGTCCACTTTTATTCTAATTCTGAATGGATTATATGTATAGTCTAGAAAGCCCGAAAAGACAACTCCCTCTATAATCACTAAAAAGCTGTCACTCATCTCAGTTTGCGATCTCACAAAGTTTGTGTTAAATTCAATGAAGATGTCTACACTGCACAATGAACCTCTTATTTACATCATGTCTACACTTCGCAAGCGTGCAGAACTGGGCACTGAACAAAAACTCTGGTGTTTTAACAGGTGAGTGGATTCTGACTAAATTAAACACCCCTGATTGGTCATTGCGTTCAAGAGATTACCAAACATGTCTGTGATTGGCTACATTGTTCAACACAGTAAATAATTTGACATTCTCCAGAGTGCAAACACAAACACGCACTGGAGCGTTCATCAAATCTGTTTCGTCAATATGATATTATTATTACAGTGCTCTTGTATTTGTTTGAGGGTGCTTAGCTCCCTCAAACACCCCCACAGAACCGGGTCAAATTCTTTTTTCTGACTCAGTTTCTGGCTCAAACATATATGGCTGAATTAAACCAATATTTCCACTTGCCATTGTGTAAAAAACGGTGCATCGCGATTCTCTCTCCAACGATTCTGGATCGATCCTGAGAGCTTCAGAATCGATTCTGAGCTTAGTTTTTAACCACAAACGCATGATGACGCTGTGTATGCTTTAGGAACATCCGTATTCTGCTTGCTTTCAATTCCTCACACACACATACACCACATAAACCTTCCATAAAATAATGGATAAATGGCTTTCATAAAGTTTGGAAAGGTTGTAGAAAATTACAAGAACATTCACAGGCTTCATTGCACAGGATATGTGCTGTGAGTAACTCGCGCTTGCAGTGCACGGTCTCACCCGCTGTTATTTTCCTTACAAAAATGAATGTAAACACAATCAATTGTGTCTTACGGGATTTAACAGACAGGACAAAAACATCTTATATTTCAAAAGAGATCTGTGCATTAGTGTGAATGCAGCTTATTAGATATCCCGCTGTCTATGATGCCATCAGTAATAATCAAACAACAGTAAAGCTGAGAGAGGAAAATCACTCACTGTTCTTCAGATGTAGCCTACTCTTTAATACTGAAAGCACTCTGTTTATTGCTTTTAATGTTTATTTGTTCCTCTTTTTTATTTAATGCTTGCTTTTAGTTTCAAGTGATACAATTATTGCCTGTAGGGGGACTTTAAGAGAAGGGGTTTGTTAACTAAGTGCTGCTGTGTGATATGATGCACCTGAAGTTAATAGCATATCATCACCACTGCAATAAAGGCAGCAGTGTGCGTCTATTGTATTTGTATTGTCCTGAATAAGGCTTTCTCGAAGTCTTTTATTTTCAGGTGTGTTCATGAAGACATTTATTTGCATTTTTTTATTTGCATTTTCTTTGTTCCCTGCATGCCAACTTCTGCATGCTACTACTAGTGATGTGTAGTTAACTCATCTTTTACTGACTCTGGAATAACGAGTTGTCTGTAAAAATGATGTTATTTCAGCCAGCGCACATACCTGTATTTACATTCTGTTTGCGGTTGAAGTCCACAGTAGTCGATTGTCGAGTTCGGGCGCATGATCGTACGTACTAAACCTATGCGCGTGAACTCGACAATTGATTACTGTGGGCTTCGACCGAAAACAGGATGTAAATACAGGTATGAGCGCTGGCTGAAATAACATCATTTTTATTCATATCTTGCACATCTACTGCAGTCAGATTCACCCGTGTTAACTCTAAAGGAATCACTCACATGACCTGTGCACTTGTAATGACACATCAAGGATGTTAAGAGGCTAAAAGCAGGTTTAAAACTTGCCCCATTGAAGTCAACAGGGTGCAAATTTTAAAAAGAGGATAACACGGTGTAGGCAACACCGATTTTTGTCGTTGTTCTCTGTATTGACAGCACTCCAAATGTACAAAAAAATGAGCTCAATGTTAAAATTGACCGGAGTTCTCCTTTAATAAAAAAAAAAACATATATATATATATTTACTTCAGCATTGCGTGATACTATTTCAAAGTGATCTCAGTCATTTTGACAGATAATAAATTGTATTTACCTGTGAAAACAAACCTGGAAAGAGACGTGAGGATTTGGGGAGAATAACGAGATTCTTCGTGCATTCCAGTGAATTATTAATGGCATATAGCGTAAATTAAATCGGGAGAACAGATCACAAATGTGCAGTATATGTTGACCTTTTTCATACTATTACAGCGAAATGCAAAAGGAAAAAATAAATTAATCACGAGGAAAAGAGTGCAGTGACTGAAAAGAGCTCTTGCCATATATTCTTGTGATAACATGTCATGTTAAAATACCAAGTGTTACATTATTCTCATGTTATTCTTAAATAAATTATGAAAGAAAACTGATAGCTCATTGAGTCAAACTGACGGATAAGCTTTATTTGTAGGGCAACCTTATGATTTGAAATGATTCAGTTCAGTCTTTTTGAATGGAAGTTCCCCAAACCGGCACCCATAATTCAAAACGCAGTAAGCTCGTCAGGAATAAGGTGGATAGAAATATAGCAATGTTACAACTCAGCATTGACACTGTTTTGTATTTAGGATTCAAGCATAATTCACTCACAGTTTTTTTTTGTGCAATAATAAATCACCTAAAAAAGTTTAGAAGTTGTTGTTTTTTTACAAAAAAGTCGCATGTTAATTAAAAAAGTATACTATTAATATACCTTCCATGTGCAGTTATTTTATAATAGAAATTATCTGTGTAGCAGCCTACACATTTTCAGTATAGCAATGATGCACTAGACCAGGAGAGTCTAAACTTTTTTTAACAGGGGCCAGGACACGCCTGGGGGCCGGATACTTTTCCTTCATTATATAGGCTATATATTAATAAAATAATATTAATAATAGTAGCCTACATGTTTTGTCTCTTGGAAATGAACATTTGACAGAAGCTTTAGTTGATAGTAGCGTAGCAGTAGCTTGAGTTAGGATGCAGAATTGCAGATGTAAACTTATTTTCATTAATACAAACAGTAACATCTGTAAAATTTGACCAACCTCATTTTTAAAGGGTTAAACTTAAATATTCTTTCTGAGTTAGAACGGCTACTGTTATTTAAGTTATATGTGCCGTTTTTGCCACGTTTAATGTTTCTCATAAGCAACAGAAATGGCAGCGCTTATCAGTTGTCAAATTTAGTTTCATGCAACACCTGGCCTAAAATGTGGTGCTGCCACCTTGTGTTGACACTGTGAAACTGCATGAATTGTAAATGATGCGATTACGTACGTACCACATGTAATGTATTTTAATAGATAAGCTCACGGGCAGGACTTTTGACAACCCTGCACTAGACATTACAAACATAGTACACACTCTTTTTTTCAAATTGAAGAATTTCTCTGACAATTTCCCATTCATCTGGTGACAAGTTTGGCAGAGATGCATTAGTGAGTGCCAGGGTGGAGATGACTGGATCCTTGATTTTAGTGAATCTTTTCAACATTTCGAATGTTGAATTCCACCTTGTCGCCATATGATGTTTTAAACGCAAATGCTCTTGACCCATCTGTTTTTGTCTGGCCATGAGCTTGTCTGAAGCAACTGTGCTTCTATGGAAGTATTCAACTATGGTCTTATACTGAATAATTCCTAAATATAATACAACATACAACAAATACAACATTACATTAGTATTACTGACTGTAATACTGAGCTGTGAAGCAGTCATGTGACAAAAAACAAATGACTCGGACCAGAAGACTCGGGAGTAGGGACGTGAACTAATCATTTGTTTCCGTTACAGACTCCATTGCTTCAGTCTATAGAGCTGTTACGTGACAAAAGAACGAACGACTCGGACCAGAAGACTTAGTAGGTTAACTAATCATTTCTGTTTCTTGTACAGATTGCAGAGCTTAAGTGGCTGTCACGAAATAATGAATCATTTCTGTTTCTCATAATTTGGCAAGAGATGTTGACTTTGGAATTATTAACAAGTAACATTTTACTTGAATTCTGCTGAAATGAGCAAATGAGTTTGTTCATTTTGCTGTACAAAATATAAAGATCAGAGTCAGTAAAATGATCTGAACTTCCCATCACAAGCTACTACAGCCATATAGTGTGAACGTATATATAAAAAACTCACTGATTCTTTTGCAGGTGTGCAGTACAAACACAGCTGCCTTTCTGACCTCTTCATCACTGGCCTCAGTGAGCAGCGAAATCATAATGGGCAAACCTCCAGCTGACAACAACTGAGATTGATGCTCTACTGCAAAGACAGAACAGACAGAATAATTACAACAGTATACCAGATTTGTATCAAGATTTCAGTGCTTGAAAGGAAGCAAAACAAAACTGCTATACTGTTATGTAAACAAATACTGTTAGTATTAGTTGAATTATTTGCAGTGCTAAGGCCCTTTCACGATAACTATAAATATAACTATAAGAATAACTACATTAGCATCAAAACCAATGCACAATTTCATTCTGTTTATTCTAAGCATCCGCTACGGATGTGTCGTCTGTCACTTTAAATGCTCAAGCTCTTCAAAGCAGGATGGAAACTGATTGGTTGTCAATGTTTTTATCGCTCATCAGCTGGAACAAAATCGTTATTAAAGTGATTCCAAATATATTGTTTCTTCGTGCCATTATCGTTGTGTTGTGGATTCTGCAATTCTTTTATATTTAGAATGATTTTTAAAACTGTATCTTTATCGTAATAGTTATCACTCTTGGTGTAAACAGGCCCATATGTGGTTCAACATATGCTGGAAAAAATATTGATATAAGAATGAAGACAAATCATAATTCATTTGCAAATACTCATTTAATTTAATATTATCTTAAATGTCTGTTAAGCTTGGCTATGCAGAAGTAATGCGAAAACTTTTTGAAATTGGTGCTGCTACATAACTAGACAAAAATCCCTGGAGCTGTCTAAAGTCCTCTGGATGACACATTTGGATGTTTTCTAACAAATAAACAGGGATATCTGGGTGCAGGTAATGCAGAAAAAGAGTACACAATATTCATTTACATACTGTATACTACCGACATTGTAACAATAAAAAGCTGGTATAAATTCAGCAAACTTTTCCTTTAAAGTGATGGTTCGGAGTAAAATCAACCTACAGTAGGGTCCTTTGCACCATGACATCGAGCTAAACACCCCCCCAGAAGCCTTTTTCCCCTTGGTTGAACATTATTAAACCTTATTTTGAGATTTAGAGATCAGCCGGAAGGCTTAGTGCAGGCGCTAATGGATCCTATGATTTATCTCGTAAATTACCCCACTAATAATGCCCAGAATGGTACCAAACTTCTACAGTAGTACAAATAGGTTCTGTACTCATAAAACGAGGCATTGGAAAGTTTGTAAGTACATCAGGAGTTTATTTAAATAACAGTTGCCTGACGACTCATGCTACAGCTAACCCGGACGTCGACGTCACTTCAGTGGTTTGGGAAAAGCACATAAAAGTCCTGGCAGAAAGCGATGCATTAGGATGTAGTGTAACAACAAATTATTATTTTTTTCCGTAGTGTTAACAACTTAGTGTTAACTGATAATTGTTGCAAACTGGTACTACCAACAAAATATTAGTGCATTCCTGGAACTGGGCGTCGTTACACTACATCCTTATGCATCGCTTTCTGCCAGGACTTTTATGTGCTTTTCCCAAACCACTGAAGTGACGTCGACGTCCGGGTGAGCAGTAGCATGAGCCGTCAGGCAAGTGTTTTTTAAATAAACTCCTGATGTACTTACAAACTTTCTAATGCCTTGTTTTATGAGTACAGAAACTATTTGTACTACTGTGTAAGTTTGGTACCATTCTGGGCATTATTAGTGGGGTAATTTACGAGATAAATCATAGGATCCATTAGCGCCTGCACTAAGCCTTCCGGCTGATTTGTCTAAATAATCTCTAACTTTAATAATGTTCAACCAAGGGAAAAAAGGCTTCTGGGGGGGGGGGGGGGGGGGGGGGTGTTTGGCTCGAGGTCATGGAGCAAAGGACCCTAGGTTGATTTTACTCCGAACCATCCCTTTAAGTGCATCTGGCTAATTGCAGAAATTTGTTGAGAATGATAAAAAGTAGCAGAAATTTGAATCTAGAGTTCACTTTGCAAGCACTTATATACTGGAGCTTTGCTTGTGTATGAACTGAATGCAACCCTGATTTCCAATCTGCATACTCCCATCTAGAAGGGTAGATTAAGATTGGTCTAGCACAGATGAAAGTTTGATCATTATAGTCATTTAAAGGTACCCAGACTGAGTAGTTTCTGGTGAGCTTTTGAAGTAGGCATTAGAGAACTCTTTTTTGGATAATTCTTCCCACACACGAGATGTTTGAAATGTTTTATGATGCATCATCAAAATGCATATCATTTTTGAATTTGGTGGAATGCATGTCATTTTTCCAGTCTTTTACCAACACACTCACCACAGGCATCCGTGAGGTGTCCAATCGTCAGCACCACGGCGAGCCGGTCTTGTTGGTCAAGGTTTGGGCTGGACAACAGACACAACAGCCCTGGAATAACCCTCAACTCTGATAAAGAAGATACCAACTGCTCTGAGACAGAAAGAGAAAGGAAATAGAGCATTCAAAACAACCCAATATGGATCTATTGGGGTGTGCATGCATTCATCTTACCGTTGTTTGAGATGCAGGCCGAGAGTGTTTTAGTGATAACCGTTGCCATCTTACAAGCAGCAGCACAGTGTGCAGACTGAGACAAAACTCTGGTAAGAGTGTCTGAGAGTGAACTCAGGCCTCCCACTGACACAAAATACTCCTGAGCACAAGCTGAAAAACACATTCATATGAGATGGGAAAATGAACACATAAGATGCCATTATATGTTATTTTGTGCTGATGTGCTTTGTGCTCACGGTTGTTTGCCACAGTCATGCCAATAAATGAGCATATAGGCTGTGCCAAATCTGCCCTGGGCAATGCCACTTCCTGCAGCCAGGTCTTCACCAGGGGAAACACATGCATACATAAGTTCTGATTCTCCTCTGTCATAAACAAATACATTGGAAGATTGTCAAAGTGTTCAAATGCATAAGTACAGAAAAATCTCTCTCAATCTACATAACAGTTTGGGGTATAATGATGGTAAATGGGAGAGAAGGGATAGAGAACATAACTATACCATTCTGAGGGTTGTTGACAGAGCCACAGAGAGCACTGGACACAGTGGCCCACAACTGTAGCTGCTCATAAGAGTCATTGGGATCTGGAAAACTATGCCTGAAAAGTGGCATAAGAAAGAAAATAAACTGAAATCTGGTCCTGTCGAGCAGCAAAGGAGTGTTTAAGTACATTTCCAGATGTTAATCTGGATTTTTGTGAATCACTTTAACAAACACCAGACAGTGTTTGAAATGTTCCTCTTCCACACCAAGTAGGGAAGCATATTACATTTTGTTTGGGAATGTTTTCATTTATCCAGTCTTGGAGATTTAAAAGTATAGTTCACCAAATATATGAAAATACTCGCCCTCATGTTGATCTTATATGGAACACAAAATAAAATAAGGAAAAAAAAGTCATAAAGGTTTGGAACTACTGTACATGATGGTGAATAAATGATGACAGGATTTTTATTTTTGGCTGGACAATCCCTAAGTTACTTTCCATTGAAGATGCTTTGCCGTTCACCAGAATGGTTTCATTCTTGACATTTATTATCATTAACATATTGTGACGCATTCTCCACAGGAGTTTCCTACCTATAGGTGTTAATTGGGATAAAACTATTTAAACATTATGCAGATGGTCACCATACACTTTACTTTTTCAGTTTCGCTGCAATTAACACCCTTCAGGGGGTTATGTGACATCACAGATTTAAATGTAAAGGTATTAAATACATTAAATAATGGCAGATAATGATGCATACCTGAACAAATTGAGCAAGGTTTCGATACATCTGGAGGTCTTAGCAAGAGTCTGTCCACATCCTGGAACACAAAACACAGATAAACAAACCATTTGTGAATTGACAACCTGTTCTCTCCCCACTCTATAAAACCACATTATCAGCACAGGAATGGTCTCATTGGATGTAAGTTTTATGGTGAATCTCACTGTTGTTGGCAACCAATACAGACAGCAAGTACACCACTACTCTTTTCTCCGTAAGTGGCATTGTCTGTTCCAGATGCTGCGCTAAGTCACGAAACGTCTCCTCTCTGCACAGTGTCTGTTTACAGCTCTCTGCAGGGAGAAAATGTGTTTATAGTTAAATATAAAATCTCAAATACAAATATAAAACCACATTTTATATATATATATACATATATATATATATAAACTGCATACAAACCTTGCAATTCAGCTAAGGATGCAAGTGTAAATAGAGCGGTCTCTTTAACCTGAGAGAAAGTGCTGGACTTTGACAGGTTATAGATGAAGGAAATTCCTCCAATCTCTCTGAAGAACTCCACATACTGATCTGATACAGAGAAATCATTAAAGAAAATCAAAAGTGTCATTCAAGTCAAATATTTTCAAGTTTGTTTGAGGCAGGTCATATTTTTGTGTCATATGAGTATGTTCTGAGCTGTAAATCAGACCATTTTGATTGCAGATTGAGATGATAGTGAGAAGAGCTTGTTTCTGTGAGCCAGGCCATTTCATCTGGTATTTCAGACATTCCAGTAACAGACGCAAATCTGTCTTAGTAGCTGAAAAAGTGAACACTGTTAAATCATTTAGCTTGTAAAGTAAAATACATACTTGGATCTGTACAATAGATGGGTACTGTGCAATAATATAAATATATATATATATAGGCCTATATATATATGTATATATATATATATATATATATATATATATATAGGCCTATATGTTGCCACTTCAGACCAGGTAGATTTCAACAGAAAACAAACCAGAGATGGTAAAGCATTTTACTAGAAACTGAAACAATAACATCATAATAAGTTTCATTAGTCATTAAAACATTACATAATTGTTTACAGATTAATAATTCGCACAAGTATGAATAAATTATATTTATAGTTATGCATTTGTCAGTTATCTATCTATGTTATGTAATTGTGTTAACTAATGTTGTTAATGCAAGTTATCGTATTGTTTTATAGAATTAAACTTATTCTATTATGATATGATGTTGACCTTCCATTTTTCATTTCTTTGGACTCATTAAACCATCCTTTCCACCAATGCGATCAAAATGTCACTATATCCTGCAAAAAAAAAAAAAAAAACATCACAAATGTTGTTAGAATATGGTATATTAACAGTAAGTAAATAACAATAACTATAAGTAAAAATATTTCGTCAACTTCACTGGACGCCACAATATTTACCTTCACGATTGAAGGGTTTGGTTAGCTTAACTTACATCATATCCACGGACCACAATCCTTAAGTATTTACAAAAGAAATGTTTTAATTATGATTAGGCCAGAGTCATTAAATTCCCTCAGTTCTCGCATTCATTTTATTGATTGATTAACAACATTTCAACGGAAGATTTCCATATTCCCGCTCCGTAATGTGACGCTCTTTTGAATCACGTGATTTGAGCCGCTCATGAAAACAGCATAGTTCGTGAAAATCGCAATTAATTAACTTATATGATTTATTTTGGACGCACATTTATATATATATACATGTGTTTAGTTACGAAAAAAACACACACATATATATATTTGTTTTTGTTTTTTACAGTAATCTGTAAAATCATAGTGTAAAATGTAGAGTACACATAGGACTGTAGGGGGCGCTGGGATCTGAGTGTCTGCAACCTGCTGCGATGGAACTGAAAAGCACTGCAGAAGAAGAATCATTCGGCGAGTAGTGCCAGGTATGTCTTTTTGATTCAAAATTTCATTCATATTAAAGCTGCTCTTTGAGGGAATTGTTCCACTGACAGTTCCAGCATATCTATTCAATTACACAATCATTTTATTTATGCTTGCAGACAAACATAAATAAAATTTAAAATTTACCATTATCACGAAAGCCGGTTTGTTAGCTTGTAAAGCTAGCACGTCTCACTTTAAACCATGGTTTAAAGGGAAACTGTGTTTATACCATAGACTGTAAAAAATAGGTTTATACGTATGCTTATGTCGATTTTATTTTGACTCTCACAGATATGAGAAATGGACGATGTTGGATTTATTACATTACAGACGCCTCTGCAGTTTTAAGGTTTTGCTTGATTTAAGAGTTGGAATAGTTCATAACTGTATCTATTAACATTTCCTTAATCTTTGTTGGTTATACCGCTGACTTGAGCCTTTAAAAAAAACATTTAATCTGCACAACATATTGCTGTTCATTTCGATTTAAGACTGTCTGTTACTCAATGAGATCTCATATTGTGTTTTCCCAGATGCTGGAGTTGTAGACTGCTTCTGTCACTGCATCCAGGCAGTAATGTCTGGCTATCTGCATTCAAGACTCCTCTTTTACTCTGGTGGAAGACATCTGTCCCGTTTCTTTGTAGCCAGCCAGCATGTTTTACCTGTTGCACAGTTTAGAACCTGCCTGTTCCCTTCTCAAACCCGGAGCTTCTCCTCCCGTAGTGGTCGATCAGATGGAAGCTCAGGACAGGAAGGAGAGAACACACTGCGTGCTCCAAGACATGACATGGACTTCCAGCTGAGCCGGCTGCAGATCAATGCTGTTCTGTGTGCTAACGAGCAGTCTGTTCGGATTCCAGAATTTGATGGCCGTGGTGGTCCCAGTCCGGTGCTGAGGTTTGAGAGTAACCAGCTTTCAGCCAACACTCCACTAGAGGACCGACGCAGCAGCGCCAACTGCCTGCAGACTCGTGGCATGCTTTTCGGCGTGTTTGATGGACACGGCGGACATGCGTGCGCTCAAGCGGTCAGCGAGCGCCTGCCTTATTACATTGCTGTGGCGATGATGGCAGAGTCTGTCCTGGAGGATCTAGAGGCCGCCATGGAGACCGTACGGCCCGTGCCGCCCATCCTGCAGTGGTATAAGCACCATAATGACTACATCTACAGGGAGTCAGCAGCCCTCTACGTCGAACATTTGCGTGTTTACTGGCAGGAGCTTCTGGCAAGTGAAGAACACGGTGACGGCATGCGCCCTGATGATGCTCTCAGCCATGCATTCCAACGACTCGACTCGGATCTTTCCCTTGAGGCGCAGGTGCCGCTCGCAAATGACCTGATGCGAAACACTGCCATCCAGGCCGCCTTCGCTGGCTGCACAGCTTGTGTGGCTCACGTTGGACCGGGGGGTGTGCATGTTGCAAATGCAGGAGACTGTCGGGCAGTGTTGGGTGTCCAGGAGGAGGATGGGAGCTGGAGTGCTCTTCCACTCACACAAGACCACAACGCTGCCAATGTAACCGAGCTGGAGCGGATATGTCGGCAGCACCCGGCCAGTGAACGGCAAACTGTAATCGTAGATGACAGGCTGCTCGGGGTCCTGATGCCATTGCGTGCTTTCGGCGACGTGCGCTTTAAGTGGAGTCGTGAGCTACAGCAGAGCGTTCTAGAGAATGGAGACTCAGATTTAGAAGCGTTGAATCTTTATCAGTATGCTCCACCTAATTATCTCACCCCACCTTACTTGGAGGCCACCCCAGATGTCACCTACCACCAGTTGCGGCCACAGGACCGATTTTTGATTTTGGCCTCTGATGGTCTCTGGGACGAGATGAACAATGATGAGGCAGTCAGGCTTGTGGCGGAACATCTGACAGGTATTCATCTGCAGGCTCCGGTTTCAGCCAGCCAGCTCAACTTGGGACAAATGCAGCAGCTGCTGTTGCGGCGACGGGCCAGGGCAACACCCGCTTTGGATTTGAATGGAGCTACACACTTGATTCGCCATGCGCTGGGCACAAATGAGTATGGTGAGATGGACCAGGAGAGATTGGCAACCATGCTGTCTCTGCCTAGCGATTTAGCACGCATGTACCGTGATGACATCACTGTCACCGTGATTTACTTTAACCCGAACTTCAACAAAACTAATAACTAATAAAGAACAACATTTTAAAGTTTCATACATATACAATCAGATTTGAAGAATTGTTTTCAGCTGAGATTTTTTTTTTAATGCATTTTTATTGATTTTTTTTTGGTATTTTATATTGTTCATCCAGTGCACTACACCTCAAAATACCTACAGGTGACTTTAATTTGAGTTCGCAACAAATTCTTGCATTTTGTTTTGGAAAATGTGAATACAAACAATGGGTAGAATTCACTGGTTAATTTTAAATGACACAAGGTTACAAATGTGAAGGTACATTAGGTCAAGTCTTTTTTGTTTTTTTGTTATAGTTATACTGAGTATATCTGTTCATAGAAGTGGTCATTTAAGTGTAATTTTCACAACAGTAGAATTAGAATAATGACACAAATGCTTTATTCTGTAGCTGTTCCATAAGATATTAATATCACTTGCATTAAGTTTAAGTTGCTGTGCAGCCTGAGGATAACATGAATTTACACACTTGGCTTCTGCTGTATGTTAGTTGTTGCTGAGCTGTCTTGGCTTGTGCTATAAAGACATTTCACTTTGCACTTTGTTGTGAGTATAGGTTGTGTCAAAGTACCACAACAAAATTCTTGGCAATGGTTCAACTGATAATATTTGTAGTGCAAAGTATGAAGGTCATAGGGGCCGGTTTTATTATAGGTTATGTGTCAACATTATGCCGACATTACATCAACTTGGAAGTACATTTCAAAATCACTTTGCAGAGAAAAATTTCCTTTGTTTTACACGGCTTGTGTAGATTTATGAAGTACAACGTGCACCATATTTTCTGGTAGTAAACAATGCTGTGATTTTTATATTTTTGTTACTTGTGTCTATATTGTTACTATTTGTTCTGTTCTAATTTGAGTGACAGACTTCAGAGACTCCTCTTTCAGAAATTTTAAAATGGGATAATATATTCACTGCAGAATTGTGTCTTTGTATTTTTATGATGTCTGTTATATTCAGTCTATCTTGTTATTAAAATATGTTTAATCCAAATTATCACATTGATCTGTTGATTTTTCAGAATGGCACAAAGATAGAAGCAACCACAGAGCCTTTTAAGTCACATTGTAGTCTCTGAACATGGAAATATTATGTTATTAAACATAATGATTAAACATATTAAACATCACCTGACCTTAAAACACCTCAAAATGGTTCATTTAAAGTAAAATATACATTTTACTCTTTGGTCTAGATTATTTAGTTATTAGTGTCATGGAATGAGATTTGTAATCAGATATGTATTATTTTTTTAATAAGAATGAGATTTTCTCGTAAGCTGATGCTTAAACCAATTTATCTGTTACACAACATCTAATGATAGGCATACATAACAGGTACAAAGGAATTGAACATTTATATAAGCATTATTGTTTAAATTTGTGCAAATTTCACAACGCATTTGGCATTTCGTAACGCCATTAATCATCAGGCCACTGGAGGGCTCTGCGGATTGACCTGAGCCGATGCTCTGCGCATGCGCGTACCGCCCGCGGAAATTCAAACTCTCGAGCTCAGCTGACAGACAGACAAACGTTTGAAAACTCCACCAACTCTGACACGGTTCTTTTACTCAGGTAAGAGTAAGACAAATATATTTTAACGATAAAACTGACAAAAAATGACTAAATATATTTAAACGCATACCATAGCTTTTCACTCTTTACGACTCCGACCATTTTGGATTTCGTATTTTCAACAATGTTCAACAATGATTGCTTGCTAGCAGCGCATTGGCCTCGTAAGTTAAACTCGATTTATGAAAAACACGTATTTTCTACCGTTTAGATTAATCCGTAATCTCAACGTCAACGGTCGTAGTTTATTGTTGTTGATATGAAGATTTGATGTGAAACTATACATCGTTCTACTGTACTATGTAAACAAAGTTAGTAACACTTCTAAATATATCGAATTTCATATAGCCTATGTATCATTCATGTAATCTCAGATACAGCTGATTTAAGACTGGAAAGTCTATTTTACTTGAATATGTTGTAAAGTCTAAATTAAACTTAATTTCGTTGAGCTTGAAGTTGTTTTTAAACTGTCAGGTGAAAAGATGGAAAATCAAAAGAGACAGAGAGATCCACTGGAGGAAAACCCTTCAACTTGTAGTGGTAAGACTTTCACCTCCTTCACGCTTTATACACACAAACCAGTGTGCTTGTGCCTAGACTGCCTACCTAGACATAGCATTTATGAGTGTATTAATTTGTTAATTGTTGAACTGTTGAAAAGATACAGCAGCTTGAGTTTTGGCTATATACACAGATTATATGTGACACTGTCAGTTTAACCATTAGGCTACATAATGTTTTCCAGAACTTGAAAATGTGTTGAAGAAAAGGCGGTTGGCAGGGGGAGATGAGAACCTGGACCCCACAAAATCCCCTGCCAGGACACGCTTGAGATTGGCAGAGCTAGAGGTGAAACCAGACACTCCAGCCATATCCTCCATCCGCTCCAGGGTCCAGCAACTCAGCCAGAGACGAGATGGCAAGAATTCAGATTGATCCTTTTGCAAAATCACTCTGCCAACTCAAATATATGAACTTTTAAACAATTTTTAGCAGTTTTAACTTTTAACTTGCAAGTTGATTTTCCATTACATTCTAAAATAATTTTGCTTGAGATAAATTTATTTTGTTTTATACGGCTTATGTAGATTTATGTAAGTAAAACTGGTGCACCATGTTTCCTGAGAGTAAGATAAGTTTTGCTTTTTACATTTCTGTTATTTGTGTCTATATTGTTACTATTTTTTTTTTCTGTTCAGACACTCTCTTTTATAAATTTGGGAATGTACACTAAATTTTCTCTGCAGAATTTTGTATTTCTGTGATGCTCATTATAACCAGCCTCTCTGGTTATTTAAAGATGTTTAATCCAAATGGTCTTGTTGACTTGATGATTTTTAGGCACATAAAAATAATTTTTGTTGTCATTGAACATGTAAATATGTTAGTTATTGCTTTCTATAATAGCAAGCCTATTAAATAAAATCCAACACTTTAGAACTGTATAGCTCTAAATGCTTTTTTTAATTTATTTTTTATAATCTTTTAATAATGCATGCTCATTTTATTGCCTCAATATGGTTAGAATTGTGCTGTCCACATGCTTTTAATCAGGTTTTGTAGCTTTAGTAATGAATTTTCCTTTTTCTGTTTGGTCAGGTGGGACTGGGTTAGTCCAGCGCTGCCTGTCTGACCCCGGGTCTGAGGGTTTCATCGGTGGCATGACCTCGGCGGTCTGTCACATTGGTGAGTATTTTCTTATACACAGGCTTCACTATGCTTCTTTATTTACTGCATCATGTATTATGTCAAAGATGCTCTTTAATTGTGGCCAGCTTTCTGAATGTGTATTTTTATGAAAGGTGAAGGAGAGTTTAGCTCTCGCCTGGAGCGCTTCAAAGCTCCTACACCTCTGAACAGCCCTGGTCGCTCCACCCCCTGCACACGCAATCTCTCCAGCTTTGTGCATGGCATCCAACAGCAGCTGAACGCTGCAGTGACACCCAGCAGTAAAGAGGCCTCCCGTATCCGCCAGGTAGATCTGTCCCACCCACCTGACCTTTTTTTTCTGACTATTCAATCCTTCAGAAACAAATCTCTAAGAGCAGGATTTGTATTGTTACTAAGACCAACTGTCTCTTGTGCAGGCACGCGAGGATGAGTTGCGCTTGTTGAAGGTTCAGCCTGTGGCAGACAACATGTGGTTGAAGAGGAGTTTGTCTGACTCTTCCCTCGCTGAGGTGAGCCAATCAGGTTATGATGTTTTTGTGCTCCTTGTGGAATCTTGTCTGGTTCTAGGGCATTTAGAAGTTTAGATCAAAAGTATATGATCTCCATTTTCCCAGAGGGCATCTCCATCTACATCCTCTCCCTGGGTTTACAGGAAAACTCGAAAACTCCAGTGGCCTCCATTACAGCCCGGGAGTGTGAGCATGTATTTGAGACAATTCGTTGAAGTGTATTTGGTTTTTCAGCTCCTATTTGGGTTGTTTTCTCTTTTTTTGTGGTTTTCGTCACCCTTGATTTTGATATACATCCTCCTGTATTTGCTTATGGTCGCTGGGTCAAAGTGATTTGTTTGCACAGACTCACTTGGGAAGAACAGTGTTTTGCACTGTTTCACACTTGCGCACCGTTTTGTTTGTGAAGGTAGGGCTTAACCTTGTTTCAGCGTTTATTCACTGCCTTTTATTTGTTCTGCAGGAAGAGCTAAAGGGACCTGAATTCAGCTCCTGTGAAGGTGACAGTAAGGTATTTGATGGAAGTCTGAACACCACACTTCCATGTTCTGTGGACATCCGTTTCCCCAATGAAGAACTTTACACCTCAACAGGTAAATGTTCTTCCTGAAATCTGTTGGATCTAATGTAAATTATTTGCCATAATTACCACATATACTTCTTTGACAGAATCTGCGGCTTTGAGCAACTCCGCCCTTATTGACAAGATGTTTGAGGACGTCCTACAGCATGCAGAAAAGGAAGATAAATGTGAAGATGTAAATAAGGAAGAGGAGGTGGAGAAAGATGAGAGCAATTCATTACAGACTGAAAAGGAAGACAAAACAGAACCAGACACAGTTGAAATGGAAGACAAAGCAGAACCAGTCACAGTCACCTTAAACGAGGAGCCTCTTGACCACAGCGAGATGTGTGAAGACAGTGTAGAAACTCCTGATGCCAGTTCTGCAATGGATGATGAGAAGGAGGTCCGGTCTGTTGACCATGGTGAAGGAGAAATGGAGGGGAAACAGGAGATCGCCCCCATGGGTGCTGAAGACGACTTTCTAACCCTGCCGCCCAGCTGTATCCTCTCTCCTCTCAGCAAATCTGTGGAGGCTGTTGTCACACCACTGGTATACTGGCCTGGTTTCAGTTATTTTAAATTATTTTGTAGTGGCAGCCAGTGAATGGGAGAAATTGCATTAATATGGCTGTATATTTTGTAGCCTATGAAATCCTACAACAATATGCCTTGTAGCATAATTATCCACTTTTCATATGAAATTAAATCCCAGGCAATGTTTTGCATCTTTTTTTTTCCCCTTTTATAGATGAGAAATTCAAATATACAGATACATACAACTTTCAGTTAGAGTGTGAGAATGTAATCGATTGTAGAGATATAAATGTTTTAGATGGTTAACAAGACCTTTTTTTTTTCCTACAGAAGATTGGAATCACTGTGTCTGAGCCATCAGTCCAACCACCCTCCCCTGAAGAAATAACAGATAGTCCTGCTGAAAATGTTCAACCTTTATACAGGTGTGCCTCGCTTGAAAAAGAAGAACCTTATTGTCATTCTCTGTGTTTATCCATCTTGGTATTTAGAAATTGTAATGCATGATGCCTACTAGAGATACACTGATAAATCAGCCAGTTTTTCTATTATAATAATAATATACACCACCGTTAATAAGTAAGATGTTTTTGAAAAAGGTCTCTTATGCTCACCAAGGCTGCATTTTTTTTTTGTTGTTGTTGATAAAAAGGTGTAGTGAAAATATATTACTGACCCAAACTTTTGAACAATAGTACATAACAGTATTGTATCAGTCATGAGCCACTCAGCACTCTAGATTTTGATCAGCCACTGGTATTTACTCTTTTAAATTTCATGCAAAGGTCATTATGATTGACCGTTGTTTTACCTATAATTGACAGCATTGACGCCTACCGCTTACAGAGGAAGATCCACCCTCCCTCTACTCAGAGCTTGACCCCTGGAGTTCAGAAGCAGGTTCAAGAGAAGACCTGCTCAAAAAAGCCCATCAACATCAAGGAGAAAATTAAGGTTTGAAAAGGGGTCTATAGATATTGAATTAATTTGTCTACCTGTAGAAAGACTTATTCTGGGGTATTTTAAGAGACTTCATGCATGCAGAAGTTGATGCAGGATATTGCATTTGGTCCATTTAAGGCTTTAAATGAGGAGGCAGCCAAGTTGCAGACAATCATCACACAGACTCTGCAAGCTCTGAGCTGCTGCAGTGACGAGGAACACGGGAAGGGTTCCCAGCAGGAGGCTGAGGCTGAGAAACTTTTGCTTGTCTCCAGTAAGTATAGTAGAACCCTAGTGAAAAAGCTTGAACCTTCTGCAAATCACTTAGGCTTCATGCTCTGATTTGGCACTCATCCGTCCCCGTAATGCAGGTGAGAAGCGAGCAGCTTTACTGGCAGAGGTCAGCAGGTTGAGAGAGGGTGAGTCTGGAGAACCAGAGTCCCAGAATGCAACTCTTCAGCCCTGCAGGGGCACTGTCAGCATCAGCAGCATCCAGCTGCCCCTCAAGGTAGAGTTTGTGTGCTCTGCTCGCACAGGTGAGTGTTAATGCATATTTATTATTGGAAGCAGTTAAATCTTGATTGCACAAGGTCAGTGTTTACATACAATTTGTTATGACTGTTGTCTCTATAAAGGCCGTCCAACGCACTACTTCTTAGTTTTGATCCGTTATGGCCCATGTAACATTGTCGCGACACCTTTGGCTACAGCTGCTGATGCCCAAAATGGAGACACCATCTCCTTCCCGACGTCCATCACACTGTGAGTCCATACACTACATAAAATGCTCTTGTGCTTCTTTGAATAGATTCTTTTAAATATAACAGTAGTAATTTACATTTAGTTTTAATGTTTGCTTCCACAGACAAGACATTCGCTCCAGTTTTGAGATTGATGTTGAGGTTTACAGTTTGGTAGGTACAGCTCATATACGACCAAAAACATTAGTTTTCATTAATTCAAAGGGAAATAGCCCCTCTCGCAAACAATAATTTTTTCCTCAAACTAGTTCGTAATAAGGTTTTATTGTGTATTTATCTGTTTTATAGTCCAGTACTCCGAGTAATACTGCTGGTGTTAATGCTCAGCAGTTTCGCAGCTCAACAAAGTCAAGGGTATGTACACTTTCACACATATTGAGAGAGCTTTTATTACCTTTGTCAATGCACAGCTGCAACAGAAATGTTTGTGTTTCTAGGTGACACCCAAGAAGATTCTCCACAGCATCACGGTATGCATCTTCTCTCTACATTTCATGAAACATGAACTAAACAAATTTCTGTACTTTCTGGGAGAAAATTAATCAATGAAAAATTGTTGAATGATAGACAACCTCAGTTCATCCAAATGTCTATTTTTGTTTTACTAGAAATCTAACCAGAGTGTGACGTGTAAGTAGTATAACTAAGTTCCTCATTTAATCAGTGGTTGATTTGGTGGTATCAGATATTGATATTTCTCTTCTGTCCATTATAGCTGCTACTCTGTCTGGTCTGAGTACCCAACGCTCTAGTAACTTTACATTAGTGGGCTCTCACAAGATCACCTTGAATTCATTGGGACAGAGCAAGTTTCCTCTGGACAAGGTATTGATACTGCTAAACTGGGGTCACATTAGAGAGAAAAAGGAGAGGAAGTGTTTGTGTGTTGTTGTCACTTTTTTAGGCACTTGTATCACTTACAATAATAAATATTGTATACACTTTTACACTGTTAATTGTGGATCTTCACTTCGGGCATTAACTAGGACATCAATAGTTGAACGGTGTATTGAGGTTTTGTCTTGTGTTTGCACTGTGGTGGGAGTTGTGGTGATGTAACTGGGTCTCTGTCCGTCTCTCCTGTTTCTCTCCACTTAGATGAAATTTGATGGCAAAATCAGGCGACTCCTTGGAGATGAGTTTCTGGAAAAGGTGTCACTCTCTCCACCTTAGTCTCTGCTTCTGGTTTAGTGGGCATTGCACATTTTCTGTGTTTGTGTGTGACAGAGTAAAATGCTGGGCATTTTATTCATCTGTTTGCTATTAGTGAATGTCCTGGCCTGTGCAATGGTCAACAATTATTTTGTTTGCTTTGGGATAAATTAAACTAATATCCCAGAATATGTTCCCTCTTTGAATGTTCTGTGTTTTATTACTGAGATATCAGGGAATTTTATTTTATTTTCCAGTCCAGTCCAAGCAAAACTTGTTTGTAAGCCATAGTGATGTCCCAGTTGTAAGCAAACTGTTATTCATTAGAATTAGTATAATTGTGTTCTTAAATTAATTCAAATTAATGTTCTTTGAATGTTATAGTTAAAAGCTAAAAATTGTCTTAAAGCTGCACTTTAATGTGGTTAGCCAGTACAAAAAGCCCATCTGTTGTTTTCTTTTTCCTGTGTCGTGACTAACCTATTTGTTATTTTGTGTAGGTTCCCTTCCTCTCTCCTCTAGAGGGCCACATCTATCTGCGGCTGCACAGTGAGGGCCACTCCAATGTCCAGCATCAGAGCTTTTTGGTGGGTTGTAAATGTGTCCCAGAACCTGACTGATACCTCAGTTGGCTGGTTTTATTGCATGAAAAAGGCACTTAACATATCGGTACTCCCTCAGTTCATTTGTATAAAAGCAATAATGTGATAATACTAGGGCTGCACGATAATGGTTAAACTGATAATCATGATTATTTTGCTCAAAATTATAATCACGATAATTAATCAAAAATTAGAAATAAAATAAATCAATATTTTTATTCATCAAGGTTGAGTTAAATTGATCAAAAGTTACAGTAAAGACATTTAATGTTAGAAAATATTCTATTTTAAATAAATGCTGTTCTTTTGAACTTTCTATTCATCAAAGAATTTTGAAAAAAATTGTACACAACTGTTTTCAACATTGAAAATAATAATGAATGTTTTTTGAGCATAAAATCAGCATATTAGAATGATTTCTGAACTATCATGTGACACTGAAGACTGGAGTAATGATTTTGAAAATTCAGCTTTCATCCGAGGAATAAATTACATTTTAAAATATATTAAAATAGAAAACAGTCATTTTAAATTGTCATAATATTTCACAATAATACTGTTTTTTTTTAAATAGTTTATCAATTAAATGCAGCCTTGGTGAGCAGAAGAGACTTCTTTTAAAAACATAAAAAATCTTACCGATTTAAAACTTTTGACCAGTAGTGTAGATATAAAAAAAACAGGATTTGATATTAACTTTCACCCACCAGCCATTTTGGTTACAAAATTTAAGTTACCGGCCATTCAGAACTTCTACTTGAGGAGATTCCCCCCTTCCATTTAAAGCATACATATAAAAATGTAATGAATTATTATTATTATTATTATTATTATTATTCTACTAGCCAAAAAAAGAATTTTCCTAGCTTATTTATATAAGGCTATATTCAAATTTGGATTTCATACATTCATTTCTTAATCAAACAAAATCCTGTCATCCAGATATCTCCACCCTTCCTCATTCATTCTCATCTTTTTTTTTTACCAAAAATGTGTTTTAGGTGGACAGATCAATACAGTACAAAGAACATGTAGTATGTTGGAAAATAACAATGTCTTTTCTGTTAACCAAATGCTTTTTAATCTACACTATTGCTTCAATGCAACTGAAAAAGCGCGCCGTTATTTGTTGTGTAGTGACGTGTGTGTTCAAGTAAGCCAGAAATGCGCAGATTCTGCACAATACGCTGTATTTAATAGATCATGATGACTCACGAGTATTTGCGCAAAATCCGCGCAGATTTGGCTTACACGAATTTCCCCAGCACAGTGAGTAAACATAATAACATGCCAAATTGGCCAGTGATTTGACAGCGTTACCCGCCACAGTTCATTTTTGCCGCATTTGGCGGGTTGGCGGGTGTTAATTTCAAACCATCAGACTTCATTTAACCAACTATGACAAGTTCCTCAGACAGCAAGTCAATACAAATGGCATGATTTAATGTTAGATGAGCACTTTGTGATGCGTCTTCACATTAGGTCTTCTAAGCGACACATTTCGGTTGCAAATGAGACAAAGTACAGATCCAGATCGCTCTGCAAATTCGTACTGCAAAGAAAAATAGTCTACTTGTTGATACACACTGAAAACGGTCAGTGGCTGTCGTTTTCAACTGATTCACATCATGAAAACTGGTCAAAACTTAAACTTCAAAAAATAGAACAGTGAAACTCATTTAGAAACCGATTTAGTCACACAAACAGCACAAGTGGCTTGTGAAGAAACAGACTGGCTGTATAACAATTTCATGCAAACAGAATATCGCTGTGGAGATCAGTGCTTTTTCCGCAGTGTAGAGCCAGATTGCACCGATTAAGTAAAACACTGGGCATAAAATATAAGAGAAAAGCTCTGTTTGGGTGATTTGGGAGATTTAAGCTGTTTAGATCTGGCAACCACAAACATCAATGCTAGTGGGGAATTGTTAACAATGCTAGTGGGGAATTGTTAACAATGCAAGATAATGCAAATGTCTAATAAAAAAAAAAGCGTTTTCAGGATAAAAAACGAGCGGGCAAATATCGCGACGATTTTTTAAAATTAATCGAGAGAGGCAGATATCATTATCGTGATTAAAATACAATTAATCGTGCAGCCCTAGATAATACAGTTGGCGATACATATTTACTAAAGCAGATATGTGAAATGTGAGCAGTTTATCTTCATAGTCAGATGAATGCAAGTTTTTAAATGAAAGACGCCTTTGGAGACAATAATATTCCATGTGTTGCATAGAATAGCTGAAGATGGTCTCAGAAAGCAGTAGTCTGCATAGCCAAACCTTTTCCAGATGAAGTACTGTAAAGTTCAGTGAACAGAGTGCGGGCTTGACGTCTGAGGAAGAGACTAAGAAAGCAGTGTTACTCCCCTATACATCAGTACTTGTTATATTTATGATCTGTTTGTGTAGGAAATGTGCTGTGAAATTTATGCCATTATTTTTTTCTTTTTCCACTTGTAGACCATGTTTGAGGATGTGAGTGGCTTTGGAGCCTGGCAGAGGTTCTACTTCATTCTGGAAGGAGGACACCTGCTTTACTGGAACCACCCTAATGAGATGGGCGACAAGGTGGGTTTGTTTGGGTCACCGTGATTTTGCCAAGCAAGACATGTTCCTGGATCAACATATTTTGTTGATCCTGGAATAACATTCCTGTCCCAAAATTTAGTCCTTACCCTATCCCAACCCCTAAACCTAACCCTACCCATAACTTTTCCCTGCAATCAGAGGGAAATGATAGGTGAATAACACTGATGTTGAAGCACCTCACTCTGGTGTTTAGCCTAACAGGGTATCTGCGGGGTCTTGAAAAGTATTAAAAGGTGATAAATCAATTTTGGGAAAATTAAGACCCTTAAAAAGTATTAAAAAGTCTTATCACGGTTTTATAAAGTCTTAAATTTTGAAAGTATTTTTTCTGAATTAGCTGTCCAACAGGTTGAGTCCCAAAAACATCATGTGAATTTAGTCATTTGTATTACAACGCACCGAAACGTTTTAAGAGAAGGTTGGTGAAAGCATGAACAGAATGCAATAATATCTGTCTGCAGAGCCGCAGAGCCACAGTTTCACCCCAGCAGTTTCACCCCAGCAGTTTCACCCCAGCAGTTTCACCCCACGCATTAATAATTAATAATACCTCAGCACGTTTTACAAATTTACAACGTGGCCACAATATAGTAAAACGAGGGAACAAATTAGTATAACCTGCTGAGGTATTATTAATTCGTGGCCACGCTTGAAGTGGCGGTGAGGTATTAAAAAATATTGAGAAGGTCTTGAAAAGGTATTAAAATTAACTTCAAGATTCCTGCATATACCCTGCCTAAACTTGACGTAAACTGTAAACTTGTCCCTCAAATCTGATTGGTTGATTGGAAAGTTGTTCCAGGATCAACAAAGATGTTGATCAAGGAACATGTGGTACTTGGTGAAATCACGTTCACCGTTTGTGCGGCTATGTTTGTATGTAATGAGCATCCTTTCTACTCATTAATGTCTTTTTATCGTCTCTTCTCCCAGCCAGCAGATGGCAGCCTCTCTCTCTTTGGCTTCTGCAGTGTCAGGCCTGTGGAGCGAGAGTGCTGTGCACGGCCGCACACCTTTGAGTTAGTAGAGACTAACACCCTTCAGCAAGAAGACAGCCAGACCTTGAAAAAGTAATGCATCCCCTTTCAACCTGCTTTGTATTATTACAATCTCGATAGTATATGTAAATGAACAACGTTTACTCTTTCTCTATGATAGCTGGACAGAGAATGTATTCATAGCAGACTGGGAGTGGCCTTGAATGACAACATGCCCAATGCATTATGGGTGTGGAAGTTTTTATAGAAGTTATTTGACAAAAGGGAAGATAACATCCTTTTTTCTTTGTTTTCTCTAGTCAGGTAGCACCAATTAACAATAAAATAAAAAATCGCCTTTCCAATGCATAGGCAGCCCAGTATTATTGAAAGCCCATTTTGCCAGCGAAGTACCACTTTTGAAGCAATAGTTCAGCCAGAAATTAAACTTCTTCCACAAAGGAGAAATGTCACGCTCCTCTATTCCATATAATGACATTGATGATTGTAGTGGTCATGTTTGTAGAGCTTCAAAAAAGATAATCACACAAAACCAGAAGTTCCTCATCTAGAAAAGGGGGTTGTTCAAATGAGCTTCACATTTCTGCATTCAGTCCTGTAATATTTCTTTATCAGTTTACACTAGAGTTTTGAATTTAAATTGTATGTAAATGATCTTTTGTTGTGCAGGTGCTGGTTTTCAGCAGACACACGAGAGGAGAGGTCTGACTGGATGGAGAAACTAAATCAAACCTTACTGGACTTTCTTACCTGGAACAGGAAGCCTGTTTCCAACGATAACCGGGCCAGCACATCCTCTAACACTGGGACCTCTCGTGAGAGCATTCTGTAACGCAACACAAATGTGAAACCTCACCATGTAACACTAAGAAAGGAGATATCTGAGAAGATAGTATGTGGCACTAAAAAAATACATGAAGAGCTTCTGAGAATAAACTCGGGGGCAGCCAAACAGGACTGTTTTACGTAATAGTGTATGATAATCTACATATGCGTGTGCTACTGCTTTATTATATGCGTACAGAATAGTGGCATATTTTTGAAGATTTCTGATCTATCATTACTTATAGATTCTGTAAGGATAGATAGATTTACTATTGCCATCAATTACCAGGTAAGCCATGTAGTAGCAGTCCAGTTTATAGGAATGAGGTAAGTCTCTTAAGTGCCTATTTGAATGTTTATTTATCTCCTGCCTTATTGACAATTGCCCATTATTGAATGAAAATTTTACATTTTAATGCAATAATCTGTTCCGGGTTATGCTTATGTTTGAGGGTGTCCTTAATTACACTAAACAATATAGTTATGTTTACAGCATTAGTTGGAAAGCACTTCTTGACTAAAGCTTTTTATGATTTTGCTTTTTCATTTACTCTGGGAACAATTTATATGACTGTCATACTGCAGTCTTCATCTAGAAGGGAGAATAGTTTTTATTTGAATGTACAATATATGAAGTAGGTCGTGAATCGTATAGCTTATGATTTTTCTGGGAGGACAGTTTCATAGTATACCTCCATATGACTTGATTTTGAAAAACATTGCCAGATGTATACTTCAAAAATGATTTTGGGAGTACCTGGCCATGCATTATATTAAATGAGGTGTACATAAACTAAGCAACTGAGTTTATACTCTAATCTGATGGTTATATGGGGTTCTTGGGTTCAAATCTGGAATGTGCAAGTGTAAGAATAACACTACAGAGCTATCTGTCTGAAAATGCCATATTATAATTTACCATGCTTGCAGGGGGGAGAGCAAGGTATGACCTTGTGACCTTTTTGAGGTTTATTTGAAGCTTCTGAATGTCTTGAGAATGAAGAGTTGCCACTCTATGGACTGTTAGGAAATGTTTCTGTGCCATGTATGTCCCATATATGTGTTTTTGCCAAGGGTCTCATATGCAGTTGCTGTGTTAAACTATATAATACTATATGAAATATACTGGTAAAGGTACTGTAAAAATAAAAATGGCTGTTAAAGCCTTAAGTGTTTGTTTTTCTTTTAAGCTTAAACTTGGTGGCAGATATTATTTGTTGGTTTGATATATAATGTGTAGGATTTTTTTTTTTAACAGATCTCTACATTGCCTGGCAGAACATCATTACAAGCCATTTTACTTAATATAAATATGAGCACTTTGTATTTGTCCTAAATCATGTCCTAACTAAAAACTCCTGTTGTAGTTGAGATTTCTCTCTTTCTCTAATCTAGTTTATCCTTGTATTTAAGTAAATGTTACATTTTTTTCAATAATCTCTTCCTATGCTTTAAGTGTTTCTAAAGGAACTAGTATTTTCTGTATTATTTTACATAATCTAGAAAATACTAGAATTTTATTAAGAAAATATTGCTAACTCATCTTAAATTACTCGTGTTGTCATGTATTTCTGAATCTGAATGCCAGATCAGATAATAGTACTTTTTTTTTTTTTTTTTTTTTTTTTTCAGAATTGAATTGCAAAACTTGAGTCATTACTGATGGGTTAGCAGGATCAGGTTTAAATACTGATCCAGATAGATGCTTACTGGTAATAATCAGAAGAAACCAGATGTAGGACACACACTTCCATATAATTCTGTGAGGCAAGTTAGCTTGTAATGTACTGCCAGGTGATTGTTCTAAGTTGGCTTATGAGTTATTTCAGTCCGTAGGCTTCATCCTTATTGGGTTGCTTGAGTTCCAAGTTTTGTCCTAAACCGTATGATTATTTTTTTAAAAACCACATCATGGTGACATGGTTGGCAATTATTGCTACTGAATGACTGCAAAGTCTAGCTATCAACATTACATTTAAGAGGTTACTTTTGCGTAAAGTAGCTAATTAGTAATTATTTTAATGTTTAAACAGTCAGTCATTAGTTGTTCTCCAGTATGTACATACGATTAAGTAACTGATTAGCTAAAAGTCAATAACACAAATCTTCTGTTTGCCACCTTTCTACAGTAGTTCATGGTAGTATGTAACTGCAGAGTTAATTTTGTGCTGCTCCTGCATTGTTTCATATTAATTATGGAACAGTTTTATAAAGTCTTGCCAGCAAATTCACCAGATGCACTGCTGTCAGAGCGAAAAACAATTCTCATGAACTAATTTTTCCATGATGACATAGACTTGTCTATTTGTTTGCCCCTAGGCTTGAGGCATCAATACACTGCAAACAGTCTGCATTTTATTATATTAGAACATATTTTTTTTTATTTTGTCAAATATTTTTTCACTTCTATGACAATCATGGATGTAGTTTGTTGAAGCTGTAACTGAATTGTCCATGCAGTGCCTGCATATGACTTCTGCACCAATGTTTGCTTCATGTTTTTAAACATGCCATCTTCTGTCGTGAAGCTCATTGTCCTCTGACGCTTTGCCTTTAGCACCGTCTCATAAACATGCAAATGCACACACAAACTGGGATCAGACTTTACAGCACAGCTACCTCTAGGAACTAGGAAGCGAGATACACATAGAAAGTGTGTATCTCATTACTCCATTACATTGTGAGCATGAAGGGATATGCTTGTGTTTTGTCTATGGTGAGTGTTGTTTAATTATAATTTTCTTATATTTGTGTTTTATGCATGTTGTGATGAAGACACCATCATCTGTGTGTATGTCTCTGTAAAATGCAACCTGATTCAAGTGAAAAGTTATACATTTTCTGTTTACTTGAAATTTTTAAAATTATTATTATTTGAAATCATATATAAAATGATGAATGCTTCATCTATGTTTTAACAGGTGATATTCACAATCCATGGAAAGCTCATGCCACAGTATTTAGAAGCCATTCAACAGGGACAGTTCAGGGGACAGCCATTCGAGAGAAACAGCAGCCCGCTTTGGCAGGTATATGAATGACCCTATTAAATATTATAAAACTGTTTTCTGATTTTCCTTTATTATTTCTAAAAGTATTTAGTCGTTCCAAAAAGTTTTTGGATGTTTATTTGAAATGAAATTTATTGCAAAAACAAGTGGCATCTGCAAATAAATTACATTTTTGCAATTAAATTACATTTTTATTTTATATTTTTTTGTGTGGATTCAAGTCAGTTTCTTGTTCACAAGCACAACCGTAGTTCATGATCATCACATTAAATACATATTATTCAAAATATTATTTAAATTATTTAAATATTAAATAAAGACAACTTGTATATTGGATTTTAAAAATGCAGCTTAAGAGTCCAAATACTTTTTGGAGGCATTGTACTGTAGTTCAACATCTTTTAAAATATTTACACATTTTGGTTATTCAATTTAAATTTGTCATTCAGAATAGCACAACTCCAGAGACCCATGATGTCTTGATGAGGGTCATTCCCAGGCCATATAATGGCATGATCAGAAGAAAGAGGGATTGGTTGATTCCCCCTGTCAGCATTTCAGAAAATGACAGAGGCCCATTCCCAAAGCAAGTGGTGAAGGTGTATCTCTCTTCTATGTGTCTTTTTTTACTTTCTGTCCTATTTTTAATTTGCATGTCATTGTCTTCTTTGCTCTGTCTTTATTTTAATATTTTTATTTAACATAAAATAAGAGTTATTTTCTTTGCTTCTATGTTTTGCTCTACAGATGAAGTCCACCGCTGCTGATTCCATGAGAATGATTTATAAAATAACAGGTGCTGGAGCCGACCAGCCTCCCGAGGGCCTTTTCAAAGTGGATAAATATTCAGGCATGTTGTGGGTCACCAAATACCTGGACAGAGAGGAAACTGAAGAATACGTTGTGAGTGACCTGCAGTGATCGAAGGATCTCAAACGTAACAAAGTTGGTGTGTTACTTATAGAAGGAGTTTATGTTGATAAATGCTGTATGTTACGTGTCTGTGCACTTGAGCAGCTCACAACTCATGCCTCAGCAGAGGATCAAGACTACACTGAAGCCCCTGTTCAACTCACCATAAAAGTTCTTGACCAAAATGACCACAAACCCATCTGTACCCAAAATCCTTTTATGGGAGAGGTCCTAGAAAGGGCCAAACAAAGTAGGATGTGGAGATCCTTCTATCCGTCTCAGAAATATCTTTCAATAACTAAACATTTGTTTCTTAGAAGATAAAATAACACAAAATACTATGTTTTATATAGATGTGCCTATCATTCAAGTGACAGCAGAGGACCTGGATGACCCCAAAACCTTAAATGCCATTGTGCGTTACAAACTGGAGAGACAGGATCCCAACGTTGGTGCATTCCGCATTGACCCAACCAATGGAGTCATCAGTCTGGCCTCTATGGGCATTTTGGACAGAGAGGTATTAAAACTTAAGTGATTTTGCACATGTAGAGACCGGTTGTTATGAAAACTAAAGCTGTTGTAAATCATTTTTGTTGTGTCGCAATTGCGCTTCAGCCGACCTGTGTTCGAGTCCAAGCTTGTGGTCCTTTCCTGGTCTTGCCTCCACTTTGCTTCCTGTCAGTTCCCTACGCTCAGTAAAGACAAAATTCCCCCCAAAAATATTATGCTGTATGTAATATTGATAGCTAGTGGTTGAAATGGGTTCTGCAATCCAAATTCAAAATATTGGAGAGGGTTGCTTCTCCCCAACCTCAGACTCGACGCTCATGCTGGTTACCAGATTGAGGACATGCAACAGGAACAAGCTAGCCTGACTTCGTCATACTCATATTCTAGTCAGAATGTGAGTCTGAGACTGCTCCATAGAGATTTGATTATGGGGCGTGTCTCAACCGAACCAGGAAAAAAAAAAACCTCTGCACTCAATTGGATAGACCTACAACCAATCCGAGCAACGGAGTAAATGACGCATGTTCTTCATTCATATTTTCAACCAACAAAATGTCGCGGCTCTCTGTTCCTCTTTTAAAATGAATGCGCTGTGGATATCTTCTATAACAGACGCGATGGCGGAATCTACACATGATGTTTCATAAACAAAGTTCGGGAGAAGCACGTACAAATAATCAATCCAATATCAACTTGTCATCAAACAATACCATGTCTAACGTTACCCTATATCAGCATGAGGAAGCATATTCACTCTGTCAACTTACCTAACACTCCTTGACAGTTTTTCAGCATCCCTCCACCACCCCGAATCCTCACTCTTGTCTTGTTCTCTCACAACCAGGAACACGGGGGAGTATGGCTACCGAGCCCACAGCCCTCGGACAGCACGTCATATACGCATTTAGTCTATCTGACTTATTTGTGTGAACTCGTGAAATCTTATGCATTTATTCTATCTGACTTATTTGTAAATGTGAACTCGTGAAATCTCAATTCTCCAGCTGCACTCGTCTTTGTTGTGAACTAATTCAAATCAAGCACTCTTTGGTGACGTAGGTGATTACGTTACCGTTGCTCATCTGTCCATCATCGTATAAAGCCCGCCCTGACAATTTGATTGGTCCGAACAATTTTTGTTCGGGCATAATAGCTCCTCAACGGAGCGAGTCCAGACCGAACTTCCCGACCAAAAAATATTGTGGGCGGGGTTCGGGCTGGCACCCAGGCTAGGAACAAGCGCAATTATTAATAAAAGGTGACGAGCCTTACACTGTAAGATGATGAGTTGAATTATCCGCGTTTTAATATTCCTTCTAAACAGAGCTTTTAAAATGGATGCTTTTTAGATTGGGTTGAATCTGCGATCTCTCACCTAGTTTGCTTGCTAGCTACAATACGCTGTGTTTTCCGCCAAATGGCAACCCGGGGTGTCGAAATACTATTAAATCGGCAGTAGGTGGGATCACACAAAACAAAAACAGACATTGCGACACGGAACGCTCATTTCAAAGTAAAATAACTGGCTGTAACATTGTTTTTCGGAGAAACACGTATGTGAACTTAGCATGTTTCCTAAATCTCTGCAAACATTTTATGGTATTTTTGTGCTTTAGTACAGTCAAAAATGTTTTTACATACAGCACCTTTAAACTCATTCTGTTTCAGTTAGTTGCACATTTTCTTTCTTTCTTTTTTAAGTTTAAGTACTAAAATACTAAAACTGAAATAAAAATGTATTAAAGCTAAATAGAAACAACCAAACACTAATTAAAAATTATTTAAAAAACATAAAAATATGCAAATAAAAGCTAATTCAAATATTATACAATAGTAGTAAATAAATAATACTAAAATAACACTGGACCAAAAGGGTCTCTCTCCCTATGAATTATGGGTGGGTGGTTTCTGCGGATTACCATACTCTGGCTTTACTGACATCACAGTCAGTGCTTTTTTAAATGGAATTTGTATCGAGGCAGGAAACAGAATTCAGAATTGCAATTTGAAGTAGAATTGAAATGATCTGAAATTGTCATTTTTTATTTTTAACTTGAAAAGGAAAGTTCATCAATACAAACTTTGAATGATGGCTTGACAATGACTTGTTTGAAAGTTTTAGCAAGTTTAAAATCTAATTCGCATTCCAACTCATGAAATGAAAGAGAGCCCAATCTTAAATTCAGAATTTTGCCCAGGTTTGTGTCAGGTGCTTCTAGCAATGCAAATGACTGTGCTTTTGGGTGGGTAAAGTCACAATTTATTAGCCTGACGTCGTCATACTCAGATTCTAGTCAGAATGTGAGTCTGATACTGGTCCATTGAGCTTTGATTATGGGGCGTGTTTCAACCAAACTAGGAAAGAAAATGCCTCTGCACTCAATTGGATAGACCTACAACCAATCAGAGCAACGGAGTAAGTGACGTATGTTTTTCATTCATGTTTCCGATCGACAAATGCCTTGATCGCGGCGGCGGTTCTCTGTTCCTCTTTTAAAATTAATGCACTGTCGATATATTCTATAACAGACGCGATGGTGAAATCTACACATGATGTTTCATAAACAAAGTTCAGGAGGAGCAAATTCAAATAATCAATCGGTCTACACTATCAGCATGAGAGGAAGCATATATTTATTCCCTCTGCCAACTCACCTAACATTCCTTGACAGTTTTCAGCATCCCTCCACTCACTCTCGGCTTATTCTTCCACAGCCAAACGCGGCGATTACTTTGGGTTCGGGACGAATACCGAGCCCGAGCCCTCTCCTCAGACAGCACGCCAAATATGCATTTATTCTGACTTATTTGTAAGCGTGAACTCGTGAAATCTCAATTCTCCAGCTGCAGTCATAACGAATTCAACCCAAGCGCTCGTTGATGATGTGGATGATTACGTTACCGTTGCTCATCTGTCCATCATAGTATAAAACCCGCCCTGACAATTTGATTGGTCCGAACAATTTTTGTTCGGGCATAATAGCTCCTCAATGGATCGAGTCCAGACCGAACTTCCCGACCTAAAAATTTTGTGGGCAGGGCTAAGTTCGGCTGGAATCCAGGCTAACAATTTATGACTAGTGCACCCAAATTTGAAAGCACCATGATGATCACAAGAATTTGTAATGTTCAGTGTCACATGATCCTTCAGAAATCATTATAATATGCTTATTTGGTGCTCAAGAAACATTGCTTATTATTATCAATGTTGAAAACGGGAGCTGCTTCATATTTTTGTGGAAACTGATATTTTTTTGTTGTCATGATTTTGATTAATAGCAAGTTCAAGAGAGCAGAATTCCCTTTTGATAAAATGTGTTCATGTCCATCCCTGTGGTAACAGAATCATACAGTGTATACGCTGGATGTAGAGGCGGCAGATATGGATGGTCGTGGTCATTCTTCCACCTGTATGGTCACCATCATAATCACTGATAGCAATGATAACGCACCTAAGTTCAGCAAAAGAACGGTGAGTTCATTGTTTGTTTTTGCTTCAAGCTTAATTTTCCGAACATCTGACATTGAGTACTTATGAAACTGTCTGTTTGTGTGTGTTTTGGCAGTATGCGAGCACAGTACAAGAAAATAAGGCTGAGGAAATTGTTGCAAGGTTGGTCGTCACAGATAGAGACGAGCCTTTAACTGCAAACTCAGTGGCAAAGTTCACCATCATCCAGGGCAACGAGGAAGGGTTCTTCAACATCAGCACCGGCCCCAGCAGGATGGAGGGAATTATCACAACATCAAAAGTGAATATACAAACAAAACATACAACACACTGAGATATACACTACCGTTAGAAAGTTTAAGAATCAGTAAAGAAATTCATTTAGCAAGGATGCATTCATTTGCTGAAAAGTGACAGTAAATGTATAATGTTTCAAAAGATTTCTGTTTCAAATAAATGCTGTTCTTTTGAACTTTATACACTACCGTTCAAAAGTTTAGGGTCAGCAAGAATTTTATTTTATTTTATTTTTTAGAAAGAAATTAATACTTTTATTCATCAAATAATCCTGAAAAACACAAAAAAATATTCAGCAAGCAGCACAACTGTTTTCAACATTGATAATAAAAAATGTTTCTTCAGCAGCAAATTAGTACTCTGGCTGATTGAACATTGGTCTGGGGAGTCTGTTATGTATTTTCTACTGCACAAGAGGCGTGATCAACAAGCATAGTTCAAATGACTCTGTACGCAATTGGATAGTCCTTCAACCAATCAGACCAACGATCCGGGTGACATACTTTGCAGAGCTCCGTGAAAACTACGCGGGGAAAAAAACATGAAAGTTAGTGGTATTTACACTCACTCGAGCGATTTGTTTGTTAAAAATGCCATTGAGCATCGTCGAGAGGTTAAAAGGAATTGGACAGAGCCGTAACGGCTCTGGAATTGAATTGGATTAAACCTGCCAATAGCGCGCCAGGTGGATAAGCCAGTTTGTGATTGGTTCCTGCAAATTTGTAAAGGAAGCAGCAGAGATAAATGTACAGGTTTCCAGCCGGAACTGCAGGGCGAAATCAAATCACCTGCAGATCAGACTGAGTTTACCCAGTCTAGCAATTTAGCCTATTAGAATGATTTCTGAAGGATCATGTGACACTGAAGACAGGAGTAATGACTGTTAAAATATTTCCTTTGTTACTGTATTTTTGATCAACTCAATGCATTCAATGTCTTAAAAAGATATAATAAAAAAAAACTTAATAAATATCACTAACCCCAAACTTTTTGAGTATTTTATTGTCTTCACAATAGCACCGTGACTATTTCGTTCCACCAGCATGTGTGCTGTTACAAGCTGCTTCTTTGTTTGTTTTTAACTTGGGTCAGTGATGGGGATTATTTTTTTCCTCAGAAAATAAAAATCCAATTGTCCGTATCTTTTTAGGCTCTGGACTTCGAGCAGGCCAACAATTTCTCTCTGCTGGTAGTGGCAACGAACGAGGTTCCTTATGCTATTCCTTTGCCCACCTCCACCTCCACTGCAACCGTCACCATCACTGTGCAGGATGTAAACGAGCCACCTGTCTTTGAGCCTGCAGTGAAACGGATCATAGTTTATGAGGATCTTGCGGTGGGCAGCACCATCCAAAAATACACAGCCAAAGACCCAGACACTGCTAGAGAGCAGAAAATAAGGTTTTACATGCATACATACACAAAACAGCACAATTATATGGTGTGTCATATCATGAAACCCCATTTTTGTGTGTTTATCTAGCGTATTTATCATGTGACCAACCTTGACCAAAGTTGTAATAATGTCCGTTGTTTTTTCAACGTTGTTTAATGCAATGTTTAATGCTAAATGGTTAACAGAATACTTGTAAACCAACTTTGAACAATTTTGATATCAACATTGATCCGATTTGCAAAATTCAACCTTGATACATGACGTTGATTCAGTAAACATTGAAATGCCTGCTGGGTATGTTCTTTTATTTTAATCTGAATTCTTTCTTTGTACTTTAAAAACCAACTAAAACATTTTTTAATCACAAAAGGCCTTTACAATAAAGTACAGTGGTTGTACCATTTAACAGTTATCCAATGGTACTGTAATACTATGGTACTTTGATGTATATGTTATTAAATTATTAACATATTCATGTATTTACAGTAATTATTTATTATTTATCATCATTTCTACTATTCTACCATGTTGCAATATATCGCGATAACCACAATCCATAAAATGAAAAGTACACAGCGTTAAAGTCTCACATGTAATTTGTTTCATTCATACTCGACGCTGGAGAAGAATAAAGAGAATAAAGAAATGTTTTGACTGAAGAAACGTGAAGAGAATTAACACACGATTGCAACAGTATTGTTTATCTGTGTTCTTCAAACCATCCCATTTCGAACCGCTCAACACCACACGTTGGTGACGCCTGCTGGTCAAAACTTTTTAAATGCAAAAAAAAAAAAAAAAAAAAAAAAAAAACCCTGCCAAAACATGCATAAAAACAGCTTTTAAAACCCATTGCAAAAGTTTTATTGAAAGTACTTATTTATTAAATGCAATTACCAAATGATCAATAGGAGACTATTAACTACTGCTACTTGTCCTTTTAATTACACAAATGCCTCATTAAAAATGTCTGCAAATTTATAAAACTGATACGAGATCAGGTAAAAACCATAACAATGGTGGTCATCAGTGATTCATGGGTTCGCTGTGATCTACCCCTAACAGCGAACCATTGAAATTTCGTAACATTGCGGAATTATTTATTTATGATATAGCATTATTTTATGATAGCATTTAAAAAAAAAATTAAGATTTCTATAGATATCGAGATGTATTGTTAATCGTTATCGTGAAGTATTTTGGCTACGATAATCGTGTAGTGAAAAATCTGATATCGTGACAGCCCTAACTCTAAGATACTGCTATAGTACACGTGCAAACAATACCATTTTATGTGCACCACTGTGTCTGTCGTGCTCATTGTTTTGTTTTTGTTTTGATGTCAGATATAAGTTGCTGTGTAATTTTACAAACTGGCTGGAGATCACAGAGGACACTGGACTCATCAGAGTCAGGAGCTCATTGGACAGAGAGGCCGCCTTCATAAAAGATGATCAGTACACGGTCTTAGTAGTTGCATATGACAATGGTAATTTAATTGAATATCTAGATGATTAAAGACTTGGAATAGTTCACCCAAAAATGAAATTTGTCATCTACTCACTCCTTTGTTGTTAGAAACACATCTGATGTTGGATTTAGAAGACTTGGAATATATTATTAGACTTTCATTTTGATTTAGGCAGGGAAAATTTTCTGCTATGTCGAATTTTGTCCAAAACCTACTTTTGCGAACTTTTTGGGAAATATAATATTTTACATTTACATTTAGTCATTTAGCAGACGCTTTTGTCCAAAGCGACGTACAGATTAGGACTAAATTAAGCGAGTCGTCGTGTAGAGGCAAAAAAGCACGGAAGAAGTTCTCAAAATACGAAGTTCAGGCATTATTCAGAGTAACATAAGCCCGATAAGCAAGGATTTAAAGGAAAAAGGAAGAGGAACGTTTTTTTTTATTTTTTTTTTTTTTTTATGAGGTTAAGTGTTCACGGAAGAGATGTGTTGAATACTCATTTTTTTTGTCCTTTTAGAAGCTTTACAGCTGTAGTCATTAGCCCCTTTCACACAGTAATCCCTGTAAATTACTGTTAAATTACCAGAACAACTTTTCCAGTAAATACACACATATGTTGTTCACATAAGCAATGGAGTTGTGTCTTTGTAACTGTAAGATACCATTCGGTAAACTCTGCAATGTCAATCGCCGAAAATGACCTTTAAACCTTTTTTTTTTTTTTTCACCCACTTTTTTTCACCCAAAGCAGCGGATCTTACTGTAAACAGCTTGCACAGAGCTTTATGATTGGCCCATAGCAGACTTA
The DNA here is from genome assembly GCF_949319135.1 of Squalius cephalus. Classification (NCBI taxonomy): domain Eukaryota; kingdom Metazoa; phylum Chordata; class Actinopteri; order Cypriniformes; family Leuciscidae; genus Squalius; species Squalius cephalus. The sequence goes on along the minus strand of NC_137127.1, from coordinate 18,047,830 downwards.
TTACGTCAGCATGTTCTGACCTTGTATGTGCTCATACCGGTAATCCAGTTCTTCGTTCACACACAGCATCATACTGGTAATTTACTGGTAATGTTACATCTTCTCATACCAGGAAATTGCCAGAACCGATTTACCAGTATTTTTTTAAAAAGGTCCATGTTCACAAATGATCATTTAATGGTAACTTACCAGTAAAGACTGTGTGGAAAAGAGCAGAGTAGACTGCTAAACAGTCCTTGTTACAGATTACAGAATTTTACTCTTCTGGTGAGCTACTCTTTTTAAACTGCAAACTTTATTAATTATTCTGACCAAAGCAAGGCCTCAAGCCTTAAAAATTGTTGCATTGTATTTCTTTCTTTAGACGATGAGCCCGCCACAGGAACAGGCACATTAGTGATTAAGCTGTTGGATGTTAATGACAACGCTCCAGTGCTGGATCAGCGCAGACTCAGAGTCCCTAGAATATGTTCTAAAGAACCATCGCCCATTTGTTTGCCCATCACAGATCCAGATGGACCAGAAAATGGCGCACCATTCATCACAGAGCTACATAAAGAATATCAAAGAAACTGGACCATCATCAGCAACTCCAGTAAGATTAGTTCAGCTAACATTAAGTTTTGTTAATCTGTTATAAATAAATTGTATATCTCACACTCTTCTTTGTGGTGTTCTCAGGCTGTGCGGCGTGGTTGAGACCACTCAGACGTTTGGCTCTTGGCGAACACAATCTGTCGTTGCGTTTGTACGACTCTAAGATGTTATTTCAGGACAGTTCTATCATAGTGGAAGTGTGTGACTGTAAAGGTGATGACGTGACCTGCTCCAGCGGTGTATATGCTGCTTACATCTCCACCCTGTCCATCTATGTTTTAGCAACTATCTTATGCTTTCTTGGTAAGCAAACAACCCATAAATATGGGTTTACAAACATTTAATTCCTAAATATATATTTGTAAATTATTTATGAACTACCATTTTTTTTAACATTGTTTTTGCAAGAAGTATCTTATGCTCACCAAGGTTGTATTTATTTAATCATGCATATGGTAAAAACATTAATATTGTGAAATATAATTACAATTTCAAGAACTGTTTTGTACTTTAATATATTTTAAATGTAATTTATTCCTGTGATATAAAGCTGAATTTTCAGCATCATTACTCCAGTCTTCAGTGTCACATGATCCTTCAGAAATCATTCTAATATGCTGATTTGCTGCTGAAGAAACATTTATAATTATTATAATGATAATTAATGATAAACAGTGCTGAGAACATATAAAAAATATATGTATTTCTTATTTTCTTTAGTGCTGCTTCTGCTGTTGTTTCTTTACCTGAGGAGAAAGTGTGGGAGAAAGTTGGAACAGTTTAGCCAGAAACAAGAAGACGGGGACAATATCTTTTGTTACAATGAGGAAGGAGGCGGCGAACAGGACCAGGAGGTGGGTGAACGTGATTTCACCAAGTAACACATGTTCCTGGATCAACATCTTTGTTGATCCTGGAACAACTTTCCAATCAACCAATCAGATTTGAGGGACAAGTTTACAGTTTATGTCAAGTTTAGGCTTAGAACCAGGGTGAGGTGCTTGGACATCAGTGTTATTCACCTATCATTTCCCTCTGATTTTAGGGAAAAGTTATGGGTAGGGTTAGGTTTAGGGGTAGGGATAGGGTAAGGACTAAATTTTGGGGCAGGAATGTTATTCCAGGATCAACAAAATATGTTGATCCAGGAACATGTCTTACTTGGCAAAATCACAGTGACTCCAGGAGGTGCACATGGTCTTCCTCATATCATGTTCATTGAATCCACTGAAGCGTTTTACTGTTGTTAAGCCTTACTGTACTCTGTGTTTGTTGTGTATGTACATGTGTGTGTTACAGGACTATGATATGATGCTGTTGTGCTGGAGTCCAGAGATTTTCTCTACAGATATTGCCCCGCCGGCCTTACATACGGTCTTCTATCGCCAACATCCAGAGGAAAATGAAGATATCGGACACTTCATTTATGAAGTATGTATAGAGTGTTTGTGTGTATATGTCCATGAGAGTCTCCATGATTTCTGCAAGTTCACTTGTTGGCCTTGGAACTATGGAAAATAAAAAATCCAGGAACACGTCCACAACAGAATTAGGGCTGGGCGATATGTAAAAAAATGCCATCGATAATCGACTTCATGATATAGCATTATTTTATGATAGCATTTAAAAAAAAATTAAAGTCCAATTATATCGTCTACCCAAGCTCCGCCCCCAACATGCCCCGCCGCAGACATCACTACGGACATGCACCGTTAACACAGGTCATGTTGAGTTTGGCTGCACTTTATCTAATGATAGCCTGCGATTTAGTTATTTTAATTTAATGATTGAAACGTTAAAGGTTTTACTTTGGTTAGTTTGAGCTTAAACAACCATAAAACATTAGCTTTGCTTGTGTTAGTCCTGCTAATAATTTCCACACTGTTCTTATCGCATCGGTGTTTGAAACAAATTTCCACACTGAAATGTTAAATACAACTGAACAGAACAGAACACAATTTGGTGATTGTAAGAATGTTGAATGCATGTTGATGTTGTAGCAAGGTCGCTTGCCTATTTGTTTTTCATAAGGTCCGATGTTTCTCTTTTTTTCTTTTCTTTTTTGACGGTATCGCCTGATTTAATGATGATAAGTTTAATTTCCTAATAATGTGTAGCGCTGTTTTTAAACTTGTATTCAAACTATAATATATTTGTTATATTATTGTGATTTTCAATTTTAGTTTATACCTTCTGTTTTCACTTTGCCTCAAAGTAAGTGTTACGCCCTCTATCACTGAAAAAAATGATACTTTGGATTAACTTAAAACAATTTATGTAATTTTGTTACAGCTAATTTTTTTAGATTTTCTCAAATTGTATTTATGATTTAGTTAAAACCATAAATTTTGATTTAATGTCAAACCAAAATTTAATTTTTTTCCAACTCAACGGTTTACCTTAACCCAAAGTACACAGCAAAAACTCCAGTGTTAAATTAACACTCAAGAGTGTTAAAGTTAATGAGATAATCAAGTGATTAATTGAGTGATGATTGACTATTATTGAAGACACCTGGGCCCGTATCCCTAAAGATTCTGAGAATCCTCTCAGAGAGCTCCTAACTTAACCTAAAAATTCCTTGCCAGGAGTTTTAGCTTAGAAGTGATTCCAGAACATTTTCAGTGAACTCTGAGCAAGGAATGGATGGAAAATCCTATCTTAGTGAGGAGGTGTGGTTGACCCCGTTGCTAGGTATGAGTCATCATTTCAAAAGCCGTGATTGGTTGATCCTACAAGTTTGATGAAAATGAACTTTTGGTGATAATGAGCAAAGGATGTACCCTCAAATCAATAAACATAATTATACACTCTAATCTTATGCAGACTGTAATTGTAAATAATATTTCACATTCAAGAAAATATCTGGAAAATGAATAGTAAGCTGTAGGGGTTATAGCCTAACATTAGAATCTAAAATATGTGAAAACTTAAGCTCTTATTTGCTCATATTAATATCCTAGCTGGCATATTTTGTACTTTCACTCCCATATGGACCCCATTGAAAACAAGATGGCCTATCTCAAGGGGCTGTCCTTAATGAAGTAGAAATTGCAACGTTACAACTCAGTGTGGTCTTAACGAGGGTAACACGGCTCAGCTTTTATCAATGTCTGTGATTGCTGGCTGGTCTATTTATGAAGGCTTGTTAACAAATATCCTACAAACACATTTTGTGCAGCTGCTTAGGGGAACTCCTAAGCCACTAAAAGTCCTCTTCCCTGCTCTTAGCAGATCTCGCCTTAGGAGCCCTTTTAAGCGCTAGGAATCTTGAGGAATAGCTTTTATATTAACTGGGATTTTCGTGTCACTTTTAGGGGAAATTCTAAGAAAACGTCATGACTCTGAGAATTTTCTTAGAATTTGGCCGCTAGGAGCCACTTTTTGCACAAAAATTCTTTAGGGATACGGGCCCTGATGTTAACAAACAGAATCACTGAAGGAGAAAATCACAAATTGTAAGTTACCATTATGGTGATGGGTGTTTGCTTTAGTTGGGCTCTTGACCCTTATATGGTTACTTTAGATTTTGTTTGGCTGTTGTATCTGAGTTATAACTGACAGATGAACAAAGAGGAAAAAATGATCTGATGGTGTTGGTTATATTATGATAATCATCATTTGAACTTGATCACTGAACTCATTAAGACCCTTATTTCTGACGTAGATTTATGTTGTTGATCACAGAATAACTGTGATTCTGCATAAATATCCAGAATTTTAGATATAATACAAAGGATTTCTTAAAAGTTGTTTTGAAAAAAACAAACAAAAAAAATCTTTTTTTTTTAGGCACTCACAAACGTCAAGATTCAGTCTATGCATCTCAACAATGGTGACGAGCAGAATATTCAATTAGGAAAAGTAAATTACATAGACAATTCAGATCATAATTTATTCATACCGCAATGCATGATGGGAGCCATTAATGAGTTGTGATTGGTGGCAGCCACTGCAACATGCTTTATTATTGTCACCATTGTTGAGATTCACAGGCTGATTATTGATGTCTGTGTTTCTAAATAAATTAATTTGAAAGTCTTTTGATCAGAACAATGTATATTAAATATTTTGGATTATATGAAAAATACTGAAAATCCAATGCTGTAGAATCACAGAGCTGCTGTAATTAACAAGTTAAACCAAACTATCTCAATAAGTTTAGTTTTTTGCATCACAACATGATTATGTCAAAACATAACCAACACCATCAGGTCACATTGTATCTTTGTTCATCTGACTGTTATAAATCAATAACAGCAGACAAGCAAAATTTAAAGTAAACATATAAGGGTCAAGAGCCCAACTAAAGCAAACACCCATCACCATAATGGTAACTTACAATTTGTGATTTTCTCCTTCAGTGATTCTGCTTGTTAACATCAGGTGTCTTCAATAATAGTCAATCATCACTCAATTAATCACTTAATTATCTCATTAACTTTAACACTCTTGAGTTGAGTAAAATTTTGGTTTGACATTAAATCAAAATTCATGGTTTTACCTAAATCATGAATACAATTTGAGAAAATCTAAAAAAAATTGGCTGTAACAAATTACATCAATTTTTTTAAGTTAATCCAAAGTATCATTTTTTTCAGTGTACTGTAACGGAGCTGCCAACATTGTAAACTCCGAAAGCATGCATGAGATAGCCTATTCAAAGCAACGCAATTTCTTCATCCATTAACGAAATTTTTATTTTAATTGCAATGGTCATGTTTGTGCTTTTTGATTAGGCCTATTTATAATGTACAATATTCAGAAACGGTAAAGTTACTTCTACCGTTTGTTTTTCTGATTAACTTTTATTAGCCTGCAAACCAAACCAAAATAAAATAGGCCTAGGCTAGGCTACTTGATTATATATATTTTTTTTTAATTGGATAGGCTATCTCTGCTATTCTGAATTAACAGGATAGTTAAATTTTTTCGTCTCCAGAACAAAATAGTATAAAAACTAATAGTTTGAATATTATGAAAATTACGAAAATCACTAAAATTATGAAAGTAAGGATAAATGATGTTTGACAGGGAACGCATCTCAAGGTCGCATACACAGACTCATGTTGCAGTTGGAGCAGTCGGCACCGAACAACAGGCAAATAAAATATTCAGCTAATTAAAGTCACAAAAGTTCAGTGAGTGATTTTTTTTTTCTTTTGTTCTTTGATCAACATTAATGGTAGCAGCGAGTATAGGCTGTCAGTGCACTGATTCAATAGACATAGGCCTACTGTTTTTCTTTCTCAACCGTTTAAGACAAAACCAACTGTTTACGGGGATATTTGAACTTGAAAAAAGGTGTGTACTTTTCCAACAATTCTTCTGTTGTTTATTCATGTTTATCTGATGCTATAAATTAACTAGAAGGATAACTGTGAGATATAATTCTGTGTGTATTTGTCCATGCACTATGTGAGAGGCGGCTCTTTGTGCGCTTTGTATGAGTGCGCAGCACAGAAAACAGCACGCATGCAGACGTGTTCTCTCGCGTCTTGCGCTTAAAGAATGCTATCAAGAAGAATCGATTTTCTATTCCTAATCGTACTAACTAGCCTATAAAAAATATTTCAGTCATGTTATTGCATGTGAATAAAAATGTGTATAACTATAGGGCTATGAGAAATATTTGTCATTTTTTGATATTGACTATTATCGTCTGTAAACAGACTGTTATAATCGACAGCGCGATACTTGCGAGACATCGTCGATATACGATAATATCGTCATATCGCCCAGTCCTAAACAGAATCACCATCGTCATGAGTTAAAGGGTGGTATAATTCCCTTTTCACAAGATGTAAAATAAGTCTCTGATGTCCCCAGTGTGTGTATGTGAAGTTTCAGCTCAAAATACCCCACAGATATTTTTATATAGCATGTTAAAGTTGTCACTTTTTGAGGGTGAGCAAAAACATAGTTTTGTGTCTGTTCCTTTAAATGCAAATGAGCTGCTGCTTCCGTCACAGGGGGCGGAGCTTCAACAGCTTGCACTCACACACAAATGCACTGAAAATTTCAAAAACCTTTAGCCTTTTATGTTCAAACCGAAGTCAGAACGATGGAGAGACTCAAGAAGAGGTGACAACATGTAGACAACATTTCTGAATGGTTAGTTGGTGAATTTATGTATCTTATGTGTAGTTATCTTCTAGTCATTGATTAGCATATTTTGTCATGATAATCTATAAATCATGTTCCGGGGGCGGGGTTTATGTAAATTTTAGGGTTAGTGATGTCACTAACCCGGGAGGAATGTTGTGTAGTCCCTACCAGCCGTTTGTTGAAGTCCTTAAAAAGCAATTTCTTTAAAAGAAAATATCTCCCTTTGCTTTGAACTTTGAGCGTTGTAACTTTGCAGATGTTGTTTATACTCAAACAGCAACATTACACACTAATTAAAGTTAGAAAAGTGAAATCATAATCAACCACCCCTTTAAATGCATGTGTAATGTATTGGATTCTGTTTCTGTAGAATCTGTGCACAGCAGATGATGACCAATATGTGGCGCCGTATGACTCCATGCTGGTGTTTACTTATGAGGGTGAGGGGTCTGAAGCTGGATCTCTCAGCTCTCTGCAGTCGTCCATCAGAGATGGAGATCAGGACTTCCAGCATCTGCAGAATTGGGGACCTCAGTTCAGGAGACTGGCTGATATGTATGCTGTAGGAGAAGATGAGTGATATGTCCTCAATATTTATGTATGTGTGTATAGGAGAGTGTAATGTGAAATCTGTAACCAAATATGCTGTAATGTGTTAATACATTCTGACAGAAAAATGTTAACTTTAGCTTGTCACTGGGGGAAGAGGTAGTGATGTTACATATGACACTGAAGCTTCAAAGCACGTATCGAATATGCAGCGCAATTTCTCATCAATCTCTGTGCCGCAGCACGTATTGTTTTCAGAGAAACGCATGGTCAAACAAAAATGAAGACTCTCTTTCTTTCCAGTCGCGTGAATGCTTTACTTTGCATTTCGGAATGTTTGAATACAGACCAATACTCTAAGGGTGGAAGTTTGTTACAATTTTTTTTTTTACCCTATATTACATTATCATATATTCTGCCATATAAACAGTATAAAAACCATAAAATAATTAGAGCAAAATTACTTGCCTCATACATTATTATTATTATTATTATTACATTGAATTTATTGCCAAATTTTAATTTGTGAATTATAATATCAGAAAACTGAACATTTAGCATTGTCAGGCTTTTATTTGTGCTTAATGGATGAAACAACGGAGCATTTTTCTGTGTTCTCATTCAACCCGCCACATATCTTATCTACCCCAAAAGTACTTTTAAGGTACCCTTTATATACTAATATGCACCATTTAGGGATAGATTAGGCAGAAATTGTGTAACTTTGAGGGTTCTTCCACAGTGTTAGATCATGCGAAAATGTTAGATCGGATGGATCTCCATGTCATATATATCAGATATAATAGATTCGACCCCGGACGCCAAATCCCTGCCAGAAGATATCAGTCTTCTATCAGCCTAAGAGTTTGACTGACAAAGCCAGGGAGGAGCAGACGCTGGAGATGAAGTTGTTTATTGAACAATCTTAGTTGCGTATGTTTCAAGACGACTTCTGGCCAGTTAAATTCCAGAAAGTGTTGTTATACCAAGGGTAAAACAACGTAAAAAATTAGGCTACTGCTTCACCTCATCGTCCTCTGACGTTAAAAACCTTGAAATGGAGGAACGGAATGAAGACAAACATCCCTTCAAACCACACAATCATAACATTTAATCAACAATAGAAAATTGATAAGTAATATAAAAATTACACACAGGTTGCTATTGAGTTCTTTAGATCCTTCATCAGTGACTAGCTGTCGTACCCGTAAAGAGACTATTTTTGTTTTGTTTTCTCTCATTCCTTACTCTAGTTTAGGATGTAGTTGTTTTATCAGAAAAATGTTTGCAGACATTTTATATTTGCATTATGCAACTGAAGCTGACTAAAAACTGACTAAATGTACATAAGACAAGCACCTGCTCTTTATTTATTTATTTTTTTGCTAATGAATTTGCACTACTAATTTTACTTTTGTTTAATACAATGGTTTATCTCATTACTACTTTGTTGTATTTGCCAGTGCTTTTTTGCTATTATATCAAATAAAAATATAGAATGTTTAACTATCCATAAACACTGCTTTAGCAACTTATAGAATGTTATTTTAACGTGTGCATTTTTGTTGTTGCTTTAATTCTAAAAATGTACCCTTTATAAAGCTTACTTTCAGTCAAGTCATCTTCATTTATATAGCACTTTTAACAATATAGATTGTTTCAAAGCAGCTTTACAGTGATAATAGGAAATTAAAGTAACAGAGATTGTTTTGGCTTTACAGCAGCTCTAGAAGCAACAAGATTCATAATAACCAATATGACACTAAAGCAACCTTTGACCAGATTCTGCCTAATCGCAGATCAGGACTCTCCCTATTGGGCGGGCTTTAAGAACCCTGAGAAAGAACTTTGACCCTGCATTTGACGAAGACGGATCTTCTTGAAGTGGTTCTGTATACTTCATTGTTTGTTGATTTGTTGTGGTTTTTGGACTGTGTTTCATGCCTGGGATTCCGGAGGTAAGTTATGCATTATTTTATTTGGGAGGACTTGTATGTCAATAACAGTCAGATATAGACTTTATATTTTTTCAGTTGTCAGACATGACTGTAAATCCTATGTTCTACTGCTCTAGAAGTATATGTTGACCAATCGAATAATTACACAATTAAAAAATTCTAATTTCACCATAGCCAAACCATTTGCTGCCATTATTTCTCATGTCACTTGTTTTGTCCCAGATGACTCAGAACATGTTCCAGGAGGGACTTCATCAGGTGTTTCTTAAGGAACGCCCTTTGCCCAGCGTAGTTTCAGCTGCCGACCCCACAACTGGACAGCTGGTGGAGGATAGACTGGTCCGTTGGTTTGGGACAGTGGTCAACACCCGCCTCCTTCTCTCTGGGGTAACAAAAATCTAGTTTAACTGTCATAGACACCCAACAACAAACCCAATAAAACTGATTACATGAAACATGTATGCTCATCTTTGAATGTTAATATAGTATTAGACTATCCCAAAAAAAAGCTTATTACCATGCCACATTCCTGCAATATATAGTACGTGTACAGTGAATAGTATGCTCATTTTTCTGTATTACATAGAATCCTTGAATGGCTTGTAACATTTGCCAAAATAGTGGTATACAACCAAAGTACACACATGCATCCCTTCCAATTTTTGAAGGTCAACTTCACCTTTAATTTTCAGTTTGACTAGGATTAGGAACTTAAACCATAAACACTTTCAATTTTACATGATAGCTGTATCAGCAATGATATTTATCGTTTATCTTTTTCTTGACTCATTCTTTGATTGGACTGCCAAAAAGATAAAAATAACCATTAACACCACTCACTTAATTAAACATGCAAAATGTGGCATACTAATATTTGAAAGATTTATTGTTGCATATCATTACTGCTTCACATGCTATTTTTGACCAATTTTAGACAGTATATACTGTGATTTCTTCTTTTTTTTTCTCTCTCTCTCAGGTTGTTCAGATTTTCAGTGCTGTCTTCTGTATTCTCTCCACCTTCTCGTATACTTGTTTGACTTTCAACTGTTCTGCATCTTTGACAGCTCCAGTATGGTGTGGTCTGTTTGTAAGTGCTCAAATTAACATTTCTGGTTCCCAAATTTGACAAACAGAAAATCAGAACAAAGCAATTATCACATGCTAGAGTAGAGTTACTAATTAGTTTTTTAAATATCTGTTTATTCATATTCATGTTTATGTCTTAGTATGTAGCCACCGGGTCACTTGCAATTGATGTCCAGAGGAAACCCAAAAAATTCAAAGTAAGTTTGTTTTATGTCTTCTTTTTTTTAATGACCTTAATGAGTTTTCACCTTAACCAGCCACAGTGACCCAAAGCATATAAGCATACTTCATTAGTCAAGATACAGTACTGTTTGCCTACAACTATATCTTTAATGCTTTGTCATTTTTAACTCAACAAACGTCTTTGTATAAAATGCTTGAAAAGTGTGTTTGTGCTTTTTTTTTTTTTTTTTTCAGTTTGATGTTTTGTTGTCTGATGATATTCAGATATTTATGTCCAAATCAAATGTTTGTTGTATAGTTTGGGACAAATGTATGTGTATGTTCTTATACATTTACCAATTACATTTAACCATTTAGAAGACGCTTTTGTCCAAAGCGACTTACAAATGAGGAGAACAATAGAAGCAGTTAAACAAACAAAAGAGCAACAATATGTAAGTGTTGCGACTAGTCCCAGTTAGTCTAGCAAGGTTTTTGTTTTTTAAATGGAATAGAAATATAATAGAAAGTGTTAGTATTAATGGGTCAAGTGCTGACGAAAAAATGCGTCTTTAGCCGTTTCTTGAAAATGGTCATTCCACAGTGAACAGTCAAGTTAAAGGTCAGTGAAAGTGATTTTGTGCCACTTTGGGATGGCACCACTAGGCGGCGTTCACTTGCAAAACGCAAGCTTCTGGAGTGAGTTTAGGGGTGCAGAGCCAGTGGTTGCTCTGTAGGCAAACATCAGTGCCTTGAATTGAATGTGAGCTGCAATTGGCAACCAGTGCAAGTTTATGAAGAGAGGTGTGACGTGCTCTCTCTTCGGCTCGTTAAAGACCACTCTCGCTGCTGCATTCTGGATCAGTTGCAGAGGTTTGACGGTACATACTGGAAGGCCCGCCAAGAGAGCACTACAATAGTCCAGCCTAGATAGAACTAAAGCTTGGATCAGAAGAATGCTCCGTTAGGAAAGGCCTGATCTTCCCAATGTTGTATAAGGCAAATCTGCAGGACCGGGCAGTTCTAACAAATGTGATCTGTAAATTTTAGCTGATCAAGGTTCCTGGCTGTCCTGGAAGGAGTTATAGTTGATGAGCCTAGCTGAGTGGAGAAGTTGTGATGAAGTGTTGGGTTGGCCGAAACCACAAGCAGTTCTCTCTTGGCAATATGACATATCATAGCATATATGATATGTCATATTTTAACATCGTAACATATCATATAGACTGCTTGTTTGAGTAATATGAGATATGTCCTGTGTTGTAGGTCATGACTCTGATGGGCCTGAACATCTTCGGCTTGCTGTTTGCAGTTTGTTCTTTTTTCCCCTTCTTTATGAAATCCTCACAACTTGACAAAGCCACCCCTCAGCAGGTGTGAATACAGAGACACTGACACTCACTAATAAGCCATTGGCAAATCACTGGAAATGAGTCTCTCTCTTTCTCTCTCTCTCTCTCTCTCTCTCTCTCTCTCTCTCTCTCTCTCTCTCTCTCTCTCTCTCTCTCTCTCTCTCTCTCTCTCTCTCTCTCTCTCTCTCTCTCTCTCTCTCTCTCTCAGCGAATTGGTGTGCATGTACTGAAGGGCAGTGGTGTAATGTCCATCCTCCAGTGTATGTTTGCAGCCATGTACAGCCTTTTTCTTATTTGGAGAGGTATGCAGTCCTACAGCACCTCCTACAGAAAGGACTACATCAGTGTAATGCAGGTACAGCCTCCACACCTTCAAACTCCACAATATGCTGTTATAAATGCAATATTAATGGTTATTTATTTTATGATTAATGCAATATCTGACCCTGTGTGTCTTAGAACAAAGAAGAACATACAGATCCACTGCTGGAAAATGAACAGTTCAGCATTTGAACTGTCAGTGCGTGAAATCAGGAAACTTATGCAAGCAAATTTATGGCTTATTATATTTTGTCAAGAGAATAAAATAAATAATGCATTTGCAACCCAGTTTACTATTACAAATAACAGTGATATTGCAAAAACCTGAATATATATATATATATATATACTGCATACTTCCAATTGTTCCATATAATTTATGTTCTATTTAATGTATACTTCATTACATATGCATGTAAGTTCACATGGAACTCGTCAATGATTTTGTATATTTATACATTTATGTGCAATTATATTAAATTGTGTCTTAATTAAGATGTGTTTGTTGTGCCATTGCTGAAAGTAATACTGTTCTATTCTGTGAAGACAACATAAGTTTACTTTCTTAATAGATGTTACAGGTTTTATGCACAATTCATTAGTGGGCATCATTCTAGAGAATAGAGAAAACTGCATAATCAAAATGTAATAACTTTATCCACTTCTGAATGTGGGGAAAAGATATATATCAACAAATATTGTAATAACATACTTTTCACCATTATTTTCTAAGCATTGTGTTTCAAACAGAGTTATAACAGAAGCTGCATTGTTAATGCCGTTTCATGTTGTCTTTATACAGTTTTTACATCTTTAATACATCGTTTAATTTATCTTTGCACAATCTGCACACAAGATACTGAAAATGAATGGTTCTGATGATTAATGTGGCTGAGAGAAATGAGATTTTAGTAGATCTACCTCAACCTCTACCCACATACACATACATGCATACATATACACACAAACTTCACAAATAAAAGCAAACTGCTGAATATTTAAGTACGCAAATGCTCACACACGCACAGACAGCTTCACTTATTTGTCAGTTCAGCATCCACATCCTCTTCAGGTTTAAGGGCGTGCCATTGGGCGATGGGTCTTCTTGGATTGGCTAACATATCTGCCCAATGGCGCTGCTCCGTTCCTGAGCTGTTCATTCCAAGGAAAACCTTTCCAATGGCATCATTCTTCCCAATTTTGTCGTAGTCTAACGCCGTCACCACAACCTGCACCTTCTATAAGGAGACAAGACAAGAACCATCAGTGTGTTCCATTTCAGATGACTCAAAAGACATTTAAAATCATTTTAAGATGAACAGAACTCTACCTGAATGTGCTCAGATGGAACTTCAAAACTAAATGATTCGTTGTAATACGGGTTTAGTGTGTTTTTCTTAATTGTGGTTTTCTTCTTTTTCAGTCTTTTGCCATTCTGCATCAGGTGGATTTTTACATATGGGTCTGTCGAACAGATATATAATGTCAGAATCAGTGAACTAGGTGGAAAGATATTTCAGACCTGTGATCTGAAATGTGTCATTATATAATTGGGCACTTTTTCACCCACCTGAGAGACCACCCACATCCATTTTTTTGAGGTTTTTGGCCTCCAGAACGACAACGGTCAGCTTTCCAGCAGTGGGTACATAGCGTAGAGACAAGCAAACATCACCTAACCGCTCATGCTGTTGAGTCAACAACACAAAGTCAATTGTTATTTCACTCATCCAGAAATCAACACATTTCTGCATAAATCAACAGCCAAAGAATCAAACTAAATATCTGACTATAAGCAACTTTGCCCAAGTCATTATGTGTATGTATGTATGTAAGTGATGTCCAGAGGGGGATATTGGCTTTTAATGACCCTATAATTTCGATTAAACCACCAAAATATGAGGGAAGAACAAAACCCTAAACTTGGTTACGGTGTTTATCTGACAAAATTATTTGGCAAAAAAGATAAACTACAGTTACAGGTTTTATTTTACTATAAACAACTCTTGTCTTGAACAAATTTTTAGTAATGTATGAAAAAAGACTGGAGATTTTCCTAGGCTGGACATCACTTTTGGCTAGTAAATATAGAATATTTTATTTAATTATTAATTTAATTAATTATATAGTTTATACTTTCCTCTTTTCTATGAATCTTAATATAATGGAAAGTACATTTTAATATTCTATTCACAAGTGTTTTAATTAGGGCTGTCAAACGATTAATCGCATCCAAAATAAAAGTTTGTGTTTACATAATATATGTGTGTGTATGGAGTATAATTATTTTCTATATATAAATACACACACATGCATATATATTTAAGAAAAGGTGTTATTTATATGTAAAATATTTATATATATCGGTAATATAAATTATATATAATATAAATATATATACACAGTATATACATGCAAATATTTCTTAAATATATACATGCATGTGTGTGTATTTATATATAGAAAATAATTATACACCGTACACACACATATATTATGTAAAAACAAACTTTTATTTTGGATGCGATTAATCGCGATTAATCGTTTGACAGCCCTAGTTTTAATATAATTTTGTGAATGTATATTCTAATCAAAGTTAATAATGTATTTGTCTTATTGTAAAGCATGCTTGTGTTGTACTAACTGTTTTGTGTCCTTCCACTTCAGCATGCTGTAGGTAGTGGCCTATTCAATTCAAATTCCAACTCAAGAATGAAGAGTTTATGTATTCAAGAATCCCTTCTTCACTCGTACCTCCTCTTTCTCGGCTTTCTGCAGATCTCTCCACTCTTCTGTTAGATGACTGAAGTCCACCTTATTCATCTGCACCCTCACATCCCCAATAGCATCATGTTTGGAGAAACGGTCAAAGTCATACACTGTCATGACCAGCGTCTTTCCACCAAGCTCTGCATATGGAACCTGCAGATAGAATGGCAGAGTCTCATAAGTTTCCGATACTATTTTAATGCAATTATTGTCCCCATAGCACATTTGTAATTGTGAATTTGTATGCTGTGACCTCTCTAACATTCCTTTCATGAAGGATTTTAAGAGGTACCTTAAAGGTGAAGTGCTCATTAAAAGTCGGATCTAGTGTTTTGCGGTGAACTTTTGTCTCAAACTTTTTCTTCTTGTCAGGGAGTAGGTAGACTTTCACATATGGATCCGAAGTCCCACTCATATCCATAGCAGCAAGACCTTCTGCCTGAATCACACCCACAATTAACTGAACAAGAAAGAAAGTCATATTTTTATATTCATGTTATTATTATTCATAATTTTATTTCAAAATACAGTTCTCCACACCAACATTATAATTCCAATGCCTAAGCAAGTTTCTCTCATTAATATGGATGACTGAATTAACACAGGTCACTGATTTGTATTCATACCGCGCTGTCAGTGAAGTTGTAGTCAAGGGTATAGAGAAGTTTTCCCAATTTTGCAGCCTCTTTAGACTCTGGATCTTTGGGGTCAGAATCAATACCGTGATGGACAGCCTGTAAATACAATATTATTACAATTCTTCAGAAATCATTCTAATATGCTGATTTGGTGCTCAAGAACATTCATTATTATTATCAATGTTGAAAACAGTTTTTGCTTAATATTTTGTGTTTTTTCTTTGATGTATAGAGAGTTCAAAAGAACAGCATTTATTTGAATTAGAAATATTTTGTAGCAGTGTTTTCTCTCTCATTTTTGATTAATTTAATGGGTCCTTGCTGAATAAAAGTATTTATTTCTTCCCCCCAAAAAAGTCTGTTTGTGTGTGTCAGATGCGGTACACTGTATATGAATTCAATTAATCATCGATTTGTGTAATAATTTGTACCTGTTTTGTTCCCTCTTCTTTGACGCTTGACATATTTATGGTGTTCTTTTCATTTTTTTCTTTCCCACCCTTATCTTTTTTCTTCTTAAATATCATCTTTTTGCAAAAACACAGGCAGCAGCTTAACGTGATGAGGACTACGAGGAAGCCGAATGCCACCAAAGCCCAGGATGGTACTGAAACAACACACACACACACAGAGAGAAATTACAATAAATACAAAGGTGTGTGTGTGTGTGTGAGAGAGAGAGACTTGTGTACTCACATGGGACTTTATGAAGCTCATTCAGAAACTTGCTTCTGATGCTATGGGCCAAACTCTCTGCAGTTGTAGTCTGAACGGCAGCGGGTGGAGAACTCGTAGGTCCAGGTAGCTTTGATCCATTCTGTGCTGGAGATGCTGGAGATAAGGAAGGACCAGCCAGTAGAGCATCGCCCTCATGCATTCTGAAGCCAAGCAACAGACAGTTGCATTATCTAAAGAGTTGCATGCGACTTTATAAAGTTTTTGACTCCCTTAAGACCTTTTGCATTTGCATAGTGATCTTAATGCTAATGAATTGGGAGCTCATTGTAAAGCGTAAAGACAAAGACAGGTTCACATTCAGCGCACACAGCAGGTGACATGACGCTCCTTAACCTTGGATTATTTTAAGAAATGCTGAGTAGGAATTTATTGATTTTCTCTCTCTTTACAGTAAAATGAGACACAGAAAGCCAGTGACACTGATACCCCTGAGATGCACTGCTGACTCAAACTTATACCTGAATATGCAGGACAAATAATAATAAACATGCATATACACCAATGAAACATCAAACATATCCTTCTAATATTTGCAAACCTCAGAGGCATTCAGAAATTATTCAAAGCATTATATAGTTTATGTAAAAATACATGCAGAACGTGGGACACAACATGATCTTGTATAAGCACATTAAAGTTCACTATTGAGTGTAATCTAAGGATCGTAAAGATTCACACACTAAATTTGAGGAGGGAGAACACTTACCTGCTGCTCTGATTTGAGGAGTGCCCTCGGACTGACAGTTTATCTGAATTTTTGTAGAGCAAGAACAGAAAATTAAAGACAGAAAACAAAGATAATGAGGGAGAGAGAGAGAGAAGTCTTCTGCGTCTTAGTGAGTCTCTTTTAAAAGAAAGAAAATATTATGATGATTGACTGACCACTGCTAGAGAGAAAATGAGAGAGAGAGAGAAGCATCCAATTGGCAAGCTGTGCAGCAGTGGGTGGAACCAAATGGACATTATGACAAAGGTTGTAACAGAAAAGATTTGAAGGGGTCACATTAAGCATTATTTCCCCAAATCTTTGTAGGACATAGAAATGTCTAAATGTCATTGCCACCCTAGAATGTCATCATTTCCAACACACTCTGTCAGTCAAATAGTCAAAAATATAGCCTAGGCTACTGTTGTTTTAATTGCTGTAGCCTATAGGCTATTGTAGCATATGATAAAAATTTCTTGAATATTTAATTATATATATTTTTGAGTGAGTAGGCTACATATATGTTATGTTACGCTAAGGAATAAAAAATTAAAAAGGTAGGCTAATTGTGACTTTTTAATCTCACAATTGTTTTTCTCGCGGTTGCCCGTTTAAATCACGCAGTTCTGACTTTATAACTCGCAATTGTGGAGTTTATATCTCACAGTTCTAAGAGAAAAAGGCAGAATTGCGAAATACAAAGTGAAATTCTGACTTTTTTCCCCTCGCAATTCCGAGTCTAGGCTATGACTCGCACTTTTGACATTTTCCTCTGAATTGACCGAATTATGAGATAAACTGTGAGGAGAAACTGTCGTTAGATAAAATGTCGCAATTACCTTTTTTAAATTTTTAGTCCTTGATGGAAACAAACGAGAATATCTTTCCTTTAGTGCAGAACTGGTTTGATATTGTGCATTTCAATGAAATACAAAGCGTTTACTCATTAAACTTTCCTTTTTTAGTGTTTAAAATGTGTATATCATCATAGTTTAATGATAGTACAAAGAACTGGTTATCATTAGGTCTACATTGCAGTTGTTACAACTGCAGAAATTACTTTTTAAATGTTTATTTAACAGATTTGTGTTCAACAGGTTTTATTGAAACTGAAATTGTGAAATGTGCCAGTTTGTATGGAACATATAAAATCATTTCAATGCAAAAGGAAGTATGCAATATATTTAAAAAGTTTATTTTTAGTAAACATTACTTTCATAAATCATTAATATTGTCCGGTAGGTGTCAGTATATTCCGCTATGCTGGCAGGAAAAACAACAACACATGGTAGAAGAAGAGCGTCGCCTGGATACTGCATGAAGCTTGAGAGGATGCTCACCGGATTAGAAGGTTTTTATCATTTAAAAATAATTTTACACAGGTTAAAGTGATCGTTTTTATATGTTGTATCCTGACACTTAAATTAATATGAATCCTCTTTTATTTCTTGTTCAGTTTGTTTTAAGTTTTATGATTCGATCACGACAGGTAACTTAGTTTTGGGTTTGTTTTGGTTCAGTTCATTGGTTTCTTGTTTTTCTATTTCTTCTGTAACTTGTATCCAGTATTATTATAGTTATATGACGAACATCACTGAACTCGTTGGTGGCTTGTGCATCTGTCTGATTCACAAATGTGCTAATAAATGTTCACAAGTGTGCTAGTTCATTGGAAATATGATGTATAATTTGTGATACATTGCTTTATGTTGCTGTAAGGTGTTTGCTGGTTTTTGCTGTGTCCCGTGCAGATGCTCGAGGAGTGTGTGTGTGTGCTCGCAGCGCTGGAGTGTGTCGTGCGTCGCTGTCTCGGTCCTGACGGCGGGAGTGTGTTGTTCACTCGAGACACAGGAGAAACACTCGTTAGTAGACACGGACAGCGCCTTCTCTGCGCACTACACCTGGAGCACCCGATGGCCAGGTGCCCATTCTCTCTTTAAAGAAATAAAAGTATTGCTCATAACTGCAAGATTGGAGTATGATTTTGTTTGCTGAATCATATTCCAATCTGCATATACCTTTTTATTGTCTATTTTAATATATTTTAAAATGTGAAGTATTCATGTAGTCATTCAAGCTGAATGTTCAGCATTATTACTCCAGTCTTCAGTGTCACGTGATCCTTCAGAAATCATTATAATACGCTGATTTGCTGCTCAAGAAACTTTTCTTATTATTATCAATTTTGAAAACCGTTGTGCTGCTAAATATTTTTTGTGAAAACCATGATACATCATATAACAGCATTAGATAGATTAATTAGATAGATTAACATTAATAGATTTTTTGTAACAATGTAAAAGTACTGTCACTTTTGATTTATTTAATCGTTTAAAATAATTAAGAATTGTCTATCTATCGTCTGTCTGTCTATCTATCGTCTATCTATGTATTTATCTGTCTGTCTATCATCTATGTATATATCCATCTATCTATCTATCTTTCTGTCTCTCTCTCTCTCTCTCTCTCTCTCTCTCTCTCTCTCTCTCTCTCTCTCTCTATAGAGCTGGTAAGTCCCGCCCCTTCTGCTAACCCCACTGGACCTCTAGGTTGAAAAATCGTCAATGCAAGTGAATGGGAGAAAGTAATTATTTTCTGGTCCCGTTTCAATTGTGCCATGTATGTGAACATATGTTGTCTGTGATTTTTTATATAACTTTTCGTGTGAAGAATGCTACAATTTAGCGGGTAGAAGTTTGATACGGTTAGACTTTGTGTGAGAGCACTTTGTGGACTACAACTCTTCGCTGCTTTCGACGCGTTTGAAACGTCACCACCACTCGCACACGGACACTAGCTCACGGATCCCGCTAAACATGGCTGTGTCTTTGGTGCACTTCACCGCCTTCTTTCAGGGAGAGGACAAAATCGTTGAGGTTGGCGAAAACCACGGGTAAGTCAACTTTATGGGGTGACGTCACATAGGCGACATGTAGTCTTTCTCGTTATTTCTTTTCCACAACTGCTAGCCGAAGAATCATACCATATACTGTCAAACTCGTAACATGAAAAATTATATAAAAAATTCACAGACAACATATGTTCACATTCATGGCACAATTCAAACGGGACCAGAAAATAATTATTTTCTCCCATTCACTTGCATTGACGATTTTTCAACCTAGAGGTCCACTTGGGGTTTTACGGATGGGCGGGACTTACCAGCTCTATATATATATAGAGAGAGAGAAAGAGAGAGAGAGAGAGATACATAGATAGAAAGATATAATGAATTAGATATAAAATATTATTAAATGTAGGGTTTTAGGGCAAGTCTAGTATGAAAACAAATATGTAAAATATATGTATTCATATTTAAAAGCTTAAAACTAGAGAGAAACTAACAGTTCTGACATTTTTCAGGGTTTATGTATATTCATAATTATTAAATGACAATGATGTGGATTTATTTAGCATATTTTTGTTGTCTTTGTTCTTTAGGATGGTGTTGGACTGCATGTGTGCACATGCTAAAGCTACTGGAGACGGCACAAAGTCATTCATTCTCCTGCTGGCCGCACTTTTAAGAGGAATTCAGAACTCTGCGGGATCTTGGACTGGCCCTGGCCTTCGAAATCTTGCTAATCGCCTTCTCGCTGTCAGCCGGAAGGAGTTGGATGAAGCCATAATACACAAAATTCCCCCATATGCCTCGTTATGCTGTAGTCGCCATAGTTACAAACGGGAGGGCAGCATCCTTGATTTGTTGATTGGTGGGTATATTTCTGGAAGAGTTGCGATTGGCCAGGCTGAAATACTGAGACGAGTCCTGTGTGAGTTCTACCACAAAGTCAGTCAAGATCAAGACGCAGTAGAAACAATCTCATTCATACATTCGCACTTCTCTTTACTGCATACATCAGTGACAGGACTTCCTATTGGCTCCTCAGAGGTGATTGAAGGCCTGATTGTGACTCGTGATTGGTCGGTGTGGACTGAACTACAAGAACCAGTAAAAGCACTCATTTTATATGAGAGTTTAGGGCCTACTATTGTAACCGCAGGTGACAACATATCCATATGTGTTCAACAAGACTGGCTGCACCATACAGAGAGCATCATGAAGCAAAAGTTATTGAGCTTATTAGACTTAAAGGTGCATGTGGTGCTCTCATCCGTGAAGCAGCCGGAAAGTGTGGTGCAATGGGCTCAACTGAACCACATCGCTCTACTTGAGTTTGTCGACTCGGGCCAGCTGGACTTCCTTTCCAACATCAGTGCTGCAGAAACACTCTCTCATCCACCTCTTCAACACCTCGTGACGCTAAAGTACTGTAGACGTGTGCAACTTGGTGGGCATCGCTATGCCTGTCTGGGAACCGTGTCGCCCACACACACACTTGTTCTTTGTGCACCGGCACCAGGATTGCTTGACCAGACTGTGTGTGTGAGCCATGGTGTGTTTGCGATGTTGCAGCATCTGTCTCGGACGCATGACAGCTTTAAAAAACAGTTTCAAAGCGCCATTCCTGCTGCCGACCAATCACAAAGCACGCTTTTAACTCAAGACCTGTGGGGTGGAATTATGTGTGCAGGTGGAGTGCTTCCCGTTGGTGGCATGTTTGAGTTCTTGCTACATCATTTCCTGCTGAACGAACGTAACTGTGGTGACCCGGAGTGCTGTAGGCTGCTGGCAGAGGCTTTGTTGTGTGTGCCTAGAACTTTATACTCTCACAATCAAAGAAGCTTCTTGAATATCCAGACATGTTTCTTAAGTGATCTTAAGCAATTGGACAGGGCCAAATTGCGAGGGTCGGAATTGCCAGACCTAAAGTTTGGGCTCGGGTTCAGTGAGAGTTCTGAATTGCCACCGTGTCTGGAGTCGGTCAGTGGTAAACAGCAGCTGGTTGTTTCTGTGTTGCAGTGTTTGCACAGACTCTTATGTGTAGGGGCTATTTTACACACCCGCACTCCATTACGCACCGGCCCACATACACACTCTGAGGAGGATGAGGAAGAGGAGGAAGGAATAAAAGAGCACTCAAACCCCACTCAAAGAACAGATGCATAAGCCGCACTGAATAATATAATGTTATGTCTAAATTCTATTTACTGTGCCATCTGAACGAAGTGGCTCCAAAAAGTATCGGATGCTTAAGAACATCTGAATGTTCTTGCATTACATACATAAATAATACCAAGTGGCATCTCCAAACAAATGCTGCTAAACCTTCTCTCAGAACTTTAAATATTTGAGCCCTTTTTGCAATGACTTTAAACACCTGGTCATTTGTATTAGATGTATGATGTCCCTGTAGAACAGTGCATTTAAAGCCTACTCATTTTTTCCTTTCTTTTTCTTTTAATGCCACTTGCTTTTATATTTTGATATATAATGCGAAAACATTCAGACATTCTTAAGTGTTTTTTTAAGAATCCAGATATATTTATTTATATAAAATATTCTGAACATATGTTCAAATAGAATATTTATATATTTATAGTGTTTGTTGCAAGTTAGAGGAATATTTGTTCTATGCAGTTAACACTGAAATACAAAATTGTTTCAATTAGTTAAAAAAAAAGTTTAAAATCATTGTTGGCTAATGTTGTAGAAACAAAACAGTTGTTTTTAAGCCAATAAAAGTAGTACAATTCAAAAGTTTGTGGTCAGTAAGATTATTTTGGAAATTTTTATTTAGCAAGGACTTATTCAATTGATCAAAAGTGACAGTAAAGACCTTTATTATGTTACGTAAGATATCTATTTCTAATAAAAAGGGTTTTTTGTTTATTTATCAAAGAATCCTGAAAAGTTTTCCACAAAAATATTAAGCAGCCCAACTGTTTTCAATATTGATAATAAGAAGAAATGTTGATCACCAAATTTGAAGAATCATGTGACATTAAATACTGATACAGTAAATTCAGCTTTGCTATCCCAGGAATAAATCATAAAGTGCATTATGCTTTTTCAAATATTATACCTTTCATGCAGTGTGTAATATAGTTGTTTGTGAATGTAAAATGTAAAGTATTAAAGATCAAAGTGAACTGCAGATAAAGATATTGTCTCCTATAAGAAAGAATCGATTCTGAACTGCCGAAACGAGTCGTCAGTAATTCCAGTCTACATACCTTCGTAACAATGTAACAAATTTGCATGAATTCAGCATACGGCCCTCATTTGCTGCCCGCGAATAACGTCTACTTTGACCTGCCCTCAAACACTAGCTGACGCCTGGAAGAGTGTGGTTCGTTTTGCTCGGAATTACAAGAAGATGCTGTTTTCTGTGCTGCGAAAGCAAATCCACTTTGCACACACTTCAAAAAATAATAAGGACTTCCTCTCGAATTGATACGGAAAAACCAACACCATTGTTACTGTTTCTATCACCGTGTGTATCAAGCGCATTGGAAGCCTCCGGAGCTGAAATTCAGTTATGGTAATGAACGTTTATTTACCAACACACGCTGTAAGAGATTCTTCTGACAAATCAGAGAAGAGTAGGCTTGCCGAAAGGAGGGGTTTAGTGACCGGATCCTTGATCAAACTGTTTCAGACAGGAAAACCATTTTTTACCATGGATGCATTTAAACCTGGGAACCTTTAAAATAGCATAAAAGGGGCACTTTAAAATAAAATAAATATAAAAAGCAGTTACGTTGCATTGTAATAATATATTTCACAATATCATTGTTTTTACTGTATGTTTGATCAAATAAATTAAGCCTTGGTGAGGATAAGAGACTTGTACTTTAAAAATAACATTGTACTGGCCCTGTCACTGATTATATATGTATGAGTAGAGTCAAAAGTTTGTCAAAATTGTTAGATATTAGATTTAGATAGATGCGGTCAGAGCCATGATCTTGTATGTCTCAATAGATGTCCAGCTGGTCCCAGAAGTCACAGAAATGGTCCCTGTCCCCGTGTTGTGGGTGTGACTGTAGAGTCAGGTTCAGGATGAGCCAGTCTTCTGTAGCCGTGTACTGTGGCCAAACAGCGAGCCTCTGCTTTCTGCAAAAGTGCGTCTGTTCACCTCGAGAATTTGGGTCCCCCGTGTGGGCAAACGCTCCCCAGTAGCACGCCATTCGATTGGCCAGAAGGCTCTCTTGAGGTGTAAGTGTGAAGTTCGTGCTGGGGGCGGAGTCAAACAGAAAGGGAAGCTCCGCCCCATGGCAGGTGTGATTGTAGCAGAACGGAAGCCCCGCCCATATGTTGGGATCAGATGGAGCATGGTCAAATACATAAAACCAAACAGATCCGCCAGCTCTTACTCCAGAACGAGCAGACCATCGAGCCGGACACAGAAACACATAATCTGTCACAATCTGCAAAAATAAAGGCCCAAAGCCCAACATTGTAAGAACAGATAATGCCTAACCTCTGTCTTGTGCTGTTTGTCTTCTTGCAGTTGTTTACGCATAGGATGCTGAAGTCTTACCTGTGAAAGCATCACTCGTCTGTCCTGGTTTCGGTAGAAAGGAATGTATTTGTGCAGAATTCTGAACGCATGTTGCTTAAAAATGGCGACAGTGTAGAGCAAACATTCCAGCACTGACACAGACTGGTTGAAAGTGCCGTACACAAAGACCACGCCTTCCTCTGAGGTTGTACCTACAGTGCAGACCAGAAAACTCACAAAGGTAAACAATGCAAATCTTACACAATAATTTAAAATACAATGTAAAATAGAATGGTTAAATACAATGTAAGCTTTGGTTAAATTTGTCCCACAGCAGTTATTAGATCTATGTGTATTTAACCCAGAATGTGCTGATGTTGTTGTTGGAGTATATACATGTATGTAGAAAGTATCAGACACCTAGTATAACAGGCTTGTAACTCTGCCAGTTGCCTGTTTGGAAGGCTGTGATTGGCTGTTCCTGGATAAGCTCTCCATCAATGAATGGCCCCCATGTCTCAAATACCTCTAGGAAATGGAAGGGGTTGATGATCTTAGAACCTTCAAAAGACAGAATTAGATTTTAAGTGAATGATTTCAGTGTTTGTATATGTCTGATAGATGTCTGATATTTTTGTCTGATGCATTTATTACATGGCTCCCTGAAATCCTTGATTCTAATTGGCCACGGAACATTATGCATTATATTTTTATATAATCTTCACTAAATTGTATATTTGAATGTCGTCCCAGATAAAACCATATATCACCATGTTAGGGTGTTAATTTATTTATTTATTTGGCAAATAGCTGTGTATTAAAGCAAAATAAACCCAATCATTTTGTGTCTGTATGAGTCTGTGTGTAACCTGTATGAGTCAATGTTATTTCAATATTATTTATATACTATTATAGTATCTATTAATATTTTGAATTAGCTTTTATTTTTGTATTTTTATGTATTTCATTTTATTTAAAGTTTTAGTTATTTTGTTATGTGCTTTTGTTCTTTTTTAAATATTTATTCCAATTCATTTCTAATTCCATTTTATTTGTCATTTTATTACGTCAACTCAGCGGTATTTTAGTATCACTGAGATACTATGTTTATGTTTAATTTTAATTTTAATCATTTTAGTTAAAGTCGTTTAATTTCAGTTTAGTTAAATGTATTATTGTTTCTGTATAGTTTTTATTTATTTTTATTTCAGTTTTAGCCATTTTATTACTATTTGAAAATGAGAAATAAGGGTTACACTTTATTAAGGTGTCATTGTTACAGTGTAATTATATATTTAAGTACTGAGTAATATTAATTAACTACATGTACTTACTATAGGGTTAGGGTAGGATTAGGATTTGGTTGAGGGTTAGGCTAGTTGAATGTAATTATGCAGAATTTACTGTTATTACTATGGTAAGTACATGTAACCTATGTAACAAGGACATTGTAAAATAAAGTGTTACCGAAATAAGTTTACATTTTTTACATTTTATTGTATTTCAATTAATGTTTATTTTATTTCAAGTAATGAAAATGTTTTTTAATGGTTTTAGTTTTAGTTAGCTTTAACCTTCAATTTAACTTTTTTCTCAGTCAGTTACCAAGGCAACATTCTAATTTTGAAGTTTTTAAAGTTTTTCATCTAATATTTTCTATTTTACTTTATTTCAGTTTTATTTCAATGAATGAAAACGATTTTTTATAGTTTTCGTTAACATTAACAACTCTGATGTAAGTATGTGTACCTGATTTAACCTGGGCGTTGAGTACAACATGTGAACTGAGAGAGCGCAGGCAGGGCAGATCAAATGCTGAGCAATTAGTTTGTTTAGCAAAATCCCATCCCAGTTTCATAGCATCCCATCTAAAACACAATAAACAACATTATTACTACAAGCTTCATCATCATTTCTGTATTGTCTCAGGAGGCTCTGTTCCAAAACGGTCACTGTGAATTTGTCAAGTAAAACATGTTCCTGGATCAACATATTTGATTGATCCTGGAACTACATTCCAACATCCGGGAACATGTTGCACTTGGTTAAATAATGTACAGTTGCATAAAAATAGACATTATGCGCAGCATTATTCAATGTGTTGTAATTTCCACTGAAACAGGAAGAAAGGGCGGGACATATCGAACAGCTCCTCCCCTTTTTTGAAATAGCCAATAGCGTTTAGTTTATATCACAGCTCGGCCAGAACCGTTGAGCACGGTAAAGCCGCAGTTTCCTAATCTCTAACCGTTTCTCCTCCTAATCTCCATATCACTTTAAAATATAGCATTCTGTGCAGAATTCAAATGGATCCGAAACGTTTTGTAAACTGCGCCGCCTCACGCATATGATCCACTCTGTGCTATCGTGTCTCTGGACCGAAGCTGTGGTAGTTCGCGTGACAGTAACGTGAAACCAGACTTCGTTCGCCTCCAATTGGAAAGCATATTTACACTGTCTGAATCGTTCCCTATTCCCTATATAGTGTGCCATTCACCATGTAGAAAACAGTAAATGTGTGAAGTTGTGAACAAGTGACCTTTTTCAGACACAGCTTGAGTGTATATTTGAGGGCGGGACGCTTTAGATTCCAGAGAGCATTTGATTGGACAGAAAATCTGATGAGAAGCTGAAGTGCAGCGTGATGTCATCAAATTCATTGATCCATATTGGTGGAAGTGAGAGACTGTAGGTTTTGAATCTTCTAAATGCGAATTTTGTCTCTTTTTTTTGGACACTAGCTTATAGATAACAGCAAGGCTAACATATTCATACTAAAAGACAAAAAACTTAAATTTTGATTTCATGGGGATTTTAAGTAGGCCTACTAGTATAACCAACTAGCAGTTAGTCAATGGGTCTTACTTTTTGGTATCAAATTAGACCAATCGTTTTTATGTAACTAGCATGAAAAAGTTATGAAGAAAAAAATGTGATGACTAACTTGTAAGACTAGTCTTAGCAGTATCTGCAACCGGCCCCAAGTTCACCATTCCATAATGGAGGAGGAGTTCATGGCATCATAGATGCAAAAGGAAATGCGCTAAGATACCTTGATTGGCCCATATTCTCAAAGGCAGCACTGTATTTATTCTTCACAGAGAAGGCAATCCCAGAATGCACCAAGGCAAGCAATAAATCCAAGATGATTGTATAAAAAATTCCAGATTAATCTAAATTAATTGTTCGTGTGCTATATGTTTTCTGTGTTTTCTATAACAAGATGTTAATGTCAAATTGATTGGCTCCATGCAGGCCACAAGGCAGCTGACAAGGTTTTGGGAAAGAGGTTAAGAGTGTTTTATGTATGCTTTACCTGGTTTTCAGTGGCAAAGAGAATGGTAAACTCTGAATGGCTGCATGTCTAAACAAAGACTCACTGCTCTCCATCATTAGATGAAGACACACTGATTGGGCTCCAGCGCTCTCGCCAAACAGTGTAACCTACACACATGCAAATATATGTACAGTAATTAGATGTCCAGACTGTCGTCATTCATCCACCCCCATGCGCTCTGATACCTTATTTGGGTCTCCTCCAAAAGCTGCAATGTTTTCTTGGACCCAGTGCAATGCTGCCTGCTGGTCTAGAATCCCATAATTCCCCACTGCAGAGCTATCAGGATCTTTGCCTGTGACTAAGAAGCCAAATGCACCTAAACATTGACCAGAACATCTTACAAACTTGCTTATTCAGATGTCGGCACACACACCAATATGGAAAATGTAATGCTTTTTCACTAACCAAGACGATATTCCATGTTTACAACCACTGTGTTGCTATAGTTACTGATGAAGCAGCCATCGTACAGAGGTTTAGAGGCGGAGCCAGCGATGAAGTCACCGCCATGAATCCACACCATCACTGGTAGTGCTGTTACTATCGGCAACGACAGGTTGATGCTCACAGGTACAAACACATTTAGATATAGGCAGTCCTCACTAACCTGTGTACAGTAAATGCAGATTCACATTCAGACCAGCAGTAAGAAACCTTTCTTAGATTAATATTGCTAGCTTGTTGTCAGGGTGTTGCCATGTGGTTGCTTAAGTGTTCTTAGTCTTTCTTAGCATGTTGGAATGTGGTTGCTAGGACATTGCTAGATTGTTATCAGGGTGTTGCTATGTGGTTGCCAAAGTTTTTCGGGTGATTTTAGCATGTTGCAGTGTGGTTTCTAGGTAGTTGCCAGGGCATTGCTATGCGGTTGCTAAAGTGTTCTGAGTCTTTCTTAGCATGTTGGAATGTGGTTGCTAGGGCATTGCTAGATTGTTGTCAGGGTGTTTCTATGTGGTTGCTAAAGTTTTTTGAGTGTTTTTAGCATGTTCCAGTGTGGCTTCTAGGTAGTTGGCAGGATGTTGCTCTGTGGTTGCTGAAGTTTATTGAAATGTTGACAATGAACTAGCAGTGTTTAATATATTAGCAACGCTTAGCAATATGCTACATGTTAACATGTTAAAACATGCTGACAACAGACTAGCAGTGCTTAGCAACGCTTAGCAAAATGCTAACTGTTAAAACGTGCTAAAACATGTTAGCAATGCCTAGCAGCATGTTAAAAATGCTGAAAACAGATCAACAATGCTTGGAAACATGCTAGAAACATGTAGCAATATGTTAAATGTTAACAACATGCTAACAATGCAAGTCATCTAAATCTTTCTTATCATATTGATGTGTTGTTGCTAGGACGTTGCTATGTGGTTGCTAAAGTGTTTTAAGCATTTCTTAATGTTTTGCTTTGTGGTGTCGCTACACAATTGCTGGTGTGCTCTGAGTATTTCTTCGCATGTTGCAATGTGGTTTCTATGCAGTTGCTGACATGCTCTAAAAGTGTTTCTATGCATGTTTTAGTGTAGTTTCTAGGGTATTGCTAGGTGATTGCTTACAGGCCCAAGCCAAAAGATCTTATATTCAGGCCCCTATTTATGTCCATATGTTGTATTTATGTTGCACAAACAGTGCAGGGCGACTAATCGTTTTAAAAAACATCTAACCTTAATTATGAGCACCTGTAATACTGAATATTTTATGCGTGCACTATGCAGCCATATCATTCTCTAAATGTACTGTATTTTAATAGGTGGATGGTTTTAAAATGTGTAATGATTACATACCTTAGGAGGACACAGCTGAGAGAACTCTCCAGCACACATCTGCATGCACGCGGGACGGGGAAATGTGGCATCATACGTGTACGACCAAGGTGACACGGGTGAAGGAGGAGTCCAGCGTTTGTCTCCCACAGGAGGGTCAGCAAACGGAATGCCATAAAACACGTGAGCTTTGTCCAAAGTACGGCCTCGAACTCGCCCGAGATGTGTGATGACCACTGGATCTTCACTAGCCGTATCATCCAGGCCATCAGAGGTGTTATCCAATGAATTAATTATGCATTCACCATCACATCGCACCTTATTCAAGTCTTCATGCCCAGCAATATCCATCTCAGGCTCCTTGTGTACAATATTATCATCTTCAAAATTACTTTCATTACATGCAGTTCTGGTTGTTATGGAATCAGCTGCTGAATGCATATCACTTGATTCAGCCACAGTGTTTCTTGAAAAATCATCAGTACTAGCATATAATTCTAGACTCTTGAGCGAGTTTAAAGACCCACCTAGAAAAACATCATCCAAGCTCTCATGTACTTCATTTTGTTCAGTATTTGGGATGTTAAACATCATGGTCCGAGTCCCAGTTGTGTGTACATAGAAGGTATTTTGTTGAGTTTCACTTTCTTGTCTTCCTCTAACAATTGGCATCATTGAAAGTAACGTAACCGCAGTCAATATAGTAGCAGGCGACATCATGATGGCCTTTCAAACTGAGGTGTAGATTCAGATCAATCAAGATCAAGTTAGTTTAGTCAAGATAGTTAGTTTAGTTCCACTCACTTCAACAGAAGAATCTCAGCTGCCCAGATCCACAAACAGATGCTTGCAGAAAGTTTTATGCTGTAGATTCCCAGTTTTTGTCATCCGTAACTGTGATTTGTCTTTAATCTGCAAACAGAGAGTATGTAGAGGAATCGGACTCTGTCTTGTGCGCCTGTTGAATTTCACGTGACATCAATGAGTTAAAATTTCACAAACATTTCAGTCTCTCTCTCACACAAGAGCGCTATTGTGAAACAAATCAGATTACAGGCAGTGAGAGGTCAGGATATGGTAAATGCACAGGCCATGCTGTAAGCTAATGTTTTGTATATTTATATACAACAGAATCACATAGACTTAATTTTGAATAAAAAATGTAAAAAATCATGTAATATGTAATTTGTCTTGTCTCAGTTACCTCCTTATAGATCAACTAGTCTCGTACTAATAGCCTGGACTGAGATTTTCTTAAACTCTTGTCTGTGTTTTATCATTTTCTGTGAAGTCTTTAATGTTATTTTTCTTAAAGAAGATATTTTGAAGACTGTCGGTAACCAAACAGTTGATGGACCCCATTGACTTCCATAGTATTTTTTTTTTCCATACTGTGGAAGTCAGTGGGCAACAGTAAATGTTTGGTTGCCGATATTCTTCAAAATATCTTCTTTTGTGTTCAGCAGAAGAGAGAAACTCGTACAGGTTTGGAACAACTTGAGGGTGAGCAAATGATGACAGAATTTAAATTTTTGGGTGAACTATCGCTTTAAATGACTTTAATTTTTTTATTGAAAATTGTTTCAACATTTTTCAGAGGTGTAAGAAACAAACATGAATGCAAAGATGACTCTTCAAAGAACTTTACTCATGCATTTTAAACTAGATTTCTCATGTTCTTCATCTCTGACATCCTTATAATTAACCTATAAAGTGCTGGTCAGAATTATTTGCCCCCTTGGTAAATATGATCAAAGATGTCTGTAAAAAATAAATCTGCATTGTTTATCCTTTTGATATTTTATTTTTTAAAAATGCAAAAATCTAACCTTTTATTGAAGTAAAAGAAACAAAAAATAGATGGGTTTGGTGCACACAGGGATAAAGTACCCCATGTGTAAAATGAAATACTCTGCTATATCTTTAATGCTGTGGGCCAGAGGTCCTGGACATCTTGTTCAGATACATGGCATTATGGATTCGATTAAATACCAACAGATAAAAAATCAAAACCTGACAACCTCTGTTAGAAATCTTATAATGGGCCATGTATGGATCTTCCAACAGGACAGTGATCCAAAAACAAACATCAAAATCAAAACAAAAATGGGTCACTGAGCACAAAACCAAGCATATGCAATGGCCATCCCAGTCCGTTGACCTGAACCCTATAGAAAATGAGTGGGCTGAACTGATGAGAAGAAGCGCCAACATGGATCTGGGAATCTGAAGGATCTGGAGAGATTCTGTATGGAGGAATGCTCTCTGATCTCTTGTGTTCTCCAAACTCATCAGGCATTATAGGAGACGACTCAGAGCTGTTATCTTGGAAAAAGGAGGTTGCAAAAAGTATTTAATAAAATGGGGCAAATAACTGTTCCCAACGTGTTTTGGAGAAAAACATTTATTTCATAATGTGATTTCCCCCCCACTTTCTATTATTTTACTTCAATGAAAGGTTAGATTTTTTAAATTCTGACCTGCACTGTAGGTGTGTGTACATCCTAAAATAATGGATGACACATTACTCATGCACTAATAGAGCACTGCTGATTGATTACTCAACAAAATAAACTACTTCAAAACATAATTCGTAACTTGTGACTCATAGCTGTTCTCACTCACGGCCTACAGTGTGCTATACGTACACCCGTTTCCATGGTTACGGTAAAATCATCAGGAATGCATCGTGACTTCATTGGTATGTGTGTGTAACACACAACAACTGAACTCTCAGCCACCATACACAGTCACACATGTTCACGCTTCATAATGGTTGTAACACACTTTAGAAATGAGATCACAGAAGACCAGTAAGAGTATAAAACAACCCAAGTTTATTCAAGTAGCACTTTTATGATTGCCAATCTTAGAAGTAAAATGAAAATTCCACTTTATTTATAGACCTTACAGATTTACACACAGCAGAAATGGAACTATATATATATATATATACATATATATGATAATATTTCAGTGATTACTAATTTAATATCTAACCGTATAACTGATGGAGCGATTCAAAGATTAAGGTTCAAGTTTGAGACATTAGATAACACGGGATGACATTAATGTGTTACATAAAAGTGCCAGCAAACTCCTAGTAAACACAGTCCAAGATTAGTCAGCCAAAAGGAAACACTGGGGGCTGAAGAGGGCGTGCCATGGTCCCACCCAGGGAACCAATCATATCCTGTAAAGAGAAACCTTAAGATGTAGGTTTGAAAGGGAATATATGCAAAATTTATATAAATATGGAAATAATAATAAAAAAATACATCTTTAAATAAAAAGATGTAACATTATGAATAAAACATTAACATTTTCTTTCAAGCTGCTTTGAAACAATCTGTATTGAGAAAAGAGCTATACAAATGAAATTGACTGTAATATAGTCTAAAAACTTACATGTGTAGTGTACATGTGGTTATGTCTAAATTAACTGGTTTTATTCAAGTCAAATATATTATTTAATATGACTTCATCAAACTGACTTCATAAAATTACACAAAATTAGTAAGGTCAGGAGTAAGCTCCTTTGTACAGTAAATAAGGGAAGTTTTTATTACACACACACACACACATAATTCACAGTTTAGTCTTATTAGGTACAACCTTTCCACACCATCTGAAAAGATTATATATATATATACATACACATTTATGTACTATACAGTATTTACAATATCAATACATACATATATTATATCTATATACAATCTGTTCAGATGGTGTGGGAAGGTTGTACCTAATAAGACTAAACTGTGAACTATGTTTGCACTGTAATATTGCAGTGTGATAGTTATTGTGATGTGTCATTGTGAATGCTCTTACTACAGACGTTGTCTCGGCAGATCTCTGATCCACAACCGCTGCAGCTCACACCTGCTATGTTTGGAGTAACACCATGAACTTGTCCTCTGCAATAAAGCATGTTGGAATAACATCACCACAAGAGGTAGACAAAGTAATATTTTGACCTGTGCTGTACTTTATTATATGCAACAATAAATCAAGCAAAACTTTTATACCCCCCTGGCCTTCCCCCAGTCTTGAACATTTGGCTACGTCCTTGCAAATGTAAAATTATGAAGTCTAACTTACGTATCGCCATAGTTGCACACAAAGATGGTGGATTCTGGGTGAGTGGAGAAGTTTTCGATTCCTTTAGAGCACACATTTACAGCACAGCCCAGCCTGAAGCTTGTAGACCACATTAACTGAAACATACAATACATGTACAAATACACAAGGTTGAGAAAGATAGTCGAAACAAATTTTCAGTGCTGATATATATTTACATACAAAGCTGTAATAATGTTAAAGAACATACCTGTGTGTAGTGGCCGCACAACCGTGAGCAGTTGTTGTTTTTGAGTGAGTACACTCCTTCTTTGTTCCACCTGTGTATGGCATTCTCCACGGAGAAGGCAGCGAACGGAGCGCCCAGCCAGATGTTCTCGCCCATCCATCCGAATGGCGGGTGCCCGAAATACGCCAGCCCAGGATGATGAGAGGCCTTGCAGTGTCTCGCCCGGTCTCTGGCACCTTTGGCCAATTCATTGTCCCAGGACTGTAGACAAACACACAAACACATCCACACAACGATAATGCAAATCAATAGAATTCCAATAGATATTATATGATTTAAGATATGAGGATTAGAGGAGCAAGCTCCAACAAAACTTACATTTACAATGTGATTTGTCCCAGAACATTTGATCCCAGAACATTTTACGTGTGCAACTAAGTTTGGTTGTTCTATGCTATGTTCTAGTACAAAAAAAACAAAACAAAACACTGCTTAATAGTGCTTATATTTAAAAAAAAAACAGAACAAATTATTGATGGAGAGATATCATGACACTTTGCCTGTCATTTTGCCTCTTCAAGCACCATCACAAACAAGAAGACCCTTTGTTTTCTCTTCATTCTTTTACTACTAAGAAAAATGCGATCCAGATCAATAGGGAGCCTTTTCTTTCCACTCATACAAAAACATCTCTCCATTGCCATGACAACCAGAATGATGGTTGTACATTATATTCTTAAACCAAACACCCTGAGACAAAAACAAAAGAACATGCTGTTCGGGTAGCATGATGAATCTGTGTAATTACCATGAGCGGATTTTATACCATGACCATAAAATGTGGAAAACTGGAACACACAAACACAGACAAATGATGATGAACATGAGTAAACAAGATTGAGTAAACAACATGCTTAAAACAGCTGCGCAAACAATTATAAACACATGTTTTTGAGGATTGATTAATGTAAACGAAACATAGGCTAACCGATGCATCAAATACCTGCTCCCCGAACACCTGTCTTACCATGGAGCGCGCACTGACCGCAGGTGGAGTGACGCGCGAGCGTTGCGTGTTATGCGCCTGCACACACCTGCGGATGAACTCCGGTTCCGTTATTCCCGGTAAGAGAGCCAGAACGCCGAATGAGCCGTACAGAAGAACCCATATCTGTAAGAGAAGACCGCCGAGAGAGTCCATGGCAGGAGACTGTCCTGAGCCGCGCTGCTTCGCTCTGGATAAATGAGTCAATGGAGCATCACTGCAAGAGACGCGCTGACCTGTGCGTCATGGTGCCGTGGATTTGCCCACTCTCTCTCCCTCTCTGTCTGTCGATCTCTCTCTCTCTGTCTGTCTATCTGTCTTCGTACAGGGGCTTTTTAAAGGACCGATACAGAACCACCCACCATGTCACGAAAGAATTTGATGCGCGGGGCTCTTTGTCTTCATCTCTCACGCACAAGTTCTCGCTCCCCCGCGCGCGCACACACATTTTATGTCTAAATGTAAAATAAACCGTTACAAAAATGGCTGTTTTGCCATATTTAGCCAGTACGTATTTAGAATGTCTATTTTGAAAATGCATTTAGAGTTAGTTAATTTAATTTAAATGTCAGCTGAGCTAATTTTTTGTTAATATATTTTAGCCGGACATTTAAATGCATTAACAGGGTATTTGTATTTATTTTTCCATTTATTTTAGTGTATTCATTTCAGACTTCATTACCCACAATCCTTTAACGATGACAGTCACGCTGCCATCGTGTGTGCTCTGTGTTTGGTTTGTAACCACCGCAGCAACGTGAGAGCGGGAGTGAAAACCGTCCTAAAACCTGTTAATTTTGAACAACTATATAATTTACATATATATAAATATAGTTTACAGTTCCACTAATAATGAAAGCAAACGTGAAATCTTCACCCTTACATAAAACCGTGCAACAGGTAAGTGCGCAATGCCTATAACGTAATGGATGGCTTTTTAACTCGTTAAGCTTTAATAATTATTCTTTCTGTTTGCATGTATTTATACTAAAGCCCAAGACAAGTGGGGCAGACCGCGGGCCGAGGCCAGCAGAGTAAGTTAAGAGAACTAAGATAAGCTTGCAAACATATTGTTTGTAGAGAGTTGTTAATATATGGTGGTGGTTATGTATTGATTAAATATCGCTCCCAGAGTTCCAGTGCTAAAGTTAGAGACCCTGCACGACGCGGAAGAGGAGGTGGGGTAACAAAACATGATTATGTGTAGTTTAATGACTTGATTTTGCAAATAGAGTCGAAGCAGATCTAACACTATTGAACATGTAATTTTCTACAGCATCCTGCCATAATTCCAAAGGATGCTGCTATCAAGAGTGTCACAGGAGAGCTGTCAGGCATGAGTTGGGGCTCTCCAGCCTCCACACAGTCAAAGCAGGTGCTTATTCAAGATTACCGGAAAAGTTCACCCAATATTATGTCATTATATGCTTTTTTACTGGTACTGGTAGTTTTTTTTCCCCCAATGCAATTTTGAGGCTTTTGAGCTTCCTGCATAAAGCCAACTTTTTTTATTTTCCCACCAAAAATATAGGCAGTGTTTGAATTAGGCATCTTGTGCTTTTCCCTCCCAGTGTTTTCCGTCCAAGATGAAAGACTCAATTAAAAATCACATGCCTGCAGTGGATCATGGAGAATCACTACAGCTGAGCCACAGAGTCCAGGCACAGAGAAGTCCAGTGTACAGTCACAAACCAAACCTGGATTCATCTACCTTCACCTCTAAAAACACAGCACAACCCATCTACAACCAGTCCAACACTGTACGGCCCAACAGCAAGATGATGGATGCGGTGAGTTTAATACTGGGTCCCAGTCCAAACAAGTGCCTCCGTACTCTTTGCCAGAAATTTTCTTATAATGGGAGACTGCAAACTCAGGTTTTTTTAGCATTGAAATAATCACAATAGTAAAGTTGGATCATCTATCCATCAGTGTATTCTTCAAAACACTTTATCGTCTGCAGTCGTGGGAAGTTGGATCATGTGCACTTTATATATATATATATACAGTACCGATCAAAAGTTTGGAAACATTACTATTTTTTTATGTTTTTGAAAGTAGTCTCTTATGCTCATAAAGGCTGCATTTATTTGATCAAACATACAGAAAAAACAAAAATATTGTGAAATATTATTAAAAGTTTTCTATTTTAATGTACTTTAAAATATAATTTATTTATGTGATGCAAAGCTGAATTATCATCAGCTATTACTCCAGTCTTCAGTGAATTATCATCAGCTATTACTCCAGTCTTCAGTGAATTATCATCAGCTATTACTCCAGTCTTCAGTGAATTATCATCAGCTATTACTCCAGTCTTCAGTGTCACATGATCCTTCAGAAATTATTTTAATATGCTGATTTATTATCAATGTTGGAAACAGTTGTGCTGCTTAATATTTTTATAACCTGTGATAGTTTTTTTTCATGATTCTTTGATAAATAGAAATTTAAAAAGAACAGCATTTTTTTTTAAAATAGAAATATTTTGTAATATACACTACCATTCAAGTTGGGGTCAGTAATTTTTTTCTTTCTTTTTTGAAAGAAATTAATATTTTATTCAGCAATGTTAAATTGATAAAAAGTGATAGTAAAGATTTATATTGTTAGAAAAGATTTCTATTTTGAATAAATGCTGTTCTTTTTAACTTTTTATTCAACAATGAATCCTTAAGAAAGTATCACAGGTTCCAAAAAATATATATTAAGCAGCACTTCTGTTTTCAACATTGATTATAACTGAGTATCAAATCAGCATATTAGAATAATTTCTGAACTGGAGTAATGATGCTGAAAATTAAGTTTTGCATCACAGAAATAAATGATATTTTAATGTGTATTAAAATAGAAAACCATTATTTTAAACAGTAATAATATTTCACAATATTATATATACACACACACACACACACACAGCTTTAAAAATTTAAATAAGTATAATTATTTAAAATGTAAATATATCATTTATTTATTATTTTATCCACACACACGTATTTTGTTTCCACACAAAAGCAGTTTACTTGGGCAATTATGGCATTGACTTTCATTCAGGCCAAACATTTTCTGGCAGTGTTTTTGACCAGAGATTGTTGTCTCCCCCTGGAGGAGGGTGTTTGTTAAGCTCCAGAAGTCCTATGTGAGCATGTAATGTGATTGGATGATATATTTGTGTTTGTGAGAAGGAGGGGCTTACCGAGGAGAGGAAACTGCAGGCAGTAATTGAGCAGGTTATGGTGGACCAGCTGTCGAGGTCAGTATCTCTCTCGCTCTCCTTCTCTCTGTTCCATTTTTGTCAGTCTGTGGTTAGTAATAACGTCGTGAGGGTTCTCTGATACTCATGCAGGGCTGTCATTAGCGATCCAGAACAGAATGCTGTGTCTGCCAGTCCCACGAGTGTCCCACCACGCTACAGGAGAACTCTTCACCACACTAAGTAAAACCCACACACATATATGACTCAGATACAAAACGCTCTTTCTCCCCTTCTGTCTCATACTCATAGGTTTGGAGAAGGTCACAGTGGTTATGTCCCCACTTATATTTTTTGTTTTTGTATTTTTTTCTAAGTTTTTGCTTAGAAAAGCTCTATTATTATTATTGCATTATTGCTCATACTTGGGGTTACTGATTTGAACAAACCAATAACCAGCCGCATGTCAGCGTGCAAAAAACCCACTCAGAACACCCTCACAACCACATAGCAACGCCTTTGCAACCACCCACAAGCACACAATAATCGTGATGGTAAGTTTTGCAAGTACCGGCATGAACCACTCACGTTTTCTTAAGAAAATATAAAAAATCTATTTTCAGTATAGTACACACATAAAAGTAAAGATTTCAATTAGTATTGAAATCTTTTCTGAAATATGGTTGACTCTTATGACAAATTGCTTGGGATGTTCCTCATTTGTAAGTCACTTTAGATAAGTGGCTCTCAAACGTTTTGACTAAAAGGCCCCCTGAACACAATATTTAAAAGAAAAATGCTTTAGAGAAAAGCATCTGCTAAATCAGAAAACGGAAGTTTGTGAATCCTTGGGGGTTTGTTAGGGAACTGCAGGAGATTTCATCAAGAGTTGATGAAAAGCTAATTATTAATTAAAAAGTTATTGATATTACATTTGCGTTTCTAGTAGCATTCTAGATAATACAGTCTAGCAAAATTATCGCTAGAACCCCTTTTACAAAATGTCAGGGGGTACTTCCAAGTAAATATTTTAAGCTAATATTTCAATAATATAACACCATATTCGCATGTTCATGGTTTTCTGATTTCGGTTAATAGCCACCTGAAATGCCGGTAAACAATTAAAATATTTTATATTTTTTAGTAAGTGTTTATTTTTATTGGTTTCAATTTAAAATAGTTGTTTTATTAAAGGGGGGGGTGAAATGCTCATTTTCACTCAATCTCCTGTTAATCTTGAGTACCTATAGAGTAATATTGCATCCTTCATATCTCCAAAAAGTCTTTTGTTTTATTAAATTTTTAACAGAAAGATAGGCTGTACCGAGTCTTTCCGGAAAAAACCGAGCGGCTGGAGGCGGGCCCTGTGGGCGAAGCTTAGCTGTGCTAACGCGCCAAGCTAGTGACAACACACAGAGACATTTGTTCAACAAACAGTTTTACTCACCGTCCGGTTCCAACGCACGACCGCGAACCTTTATCATTGTGACTGCTCGATCCTTAAGCATTAGACGATCTGCAAATCCGTCGATATGGGCTTTGTTTATAAAACAATCATCGTCGAAATGCAGGGAACAAAAGTCTTACACAACTCCGTTTATGCTCAGGAAAACAAACTCCATCCACTGGTGCCTTAACGCCGGGTTCTTTGGGAATCTGTGCAGGGTTGTCTTGCCCTGGCAACCAAAAACACACTTCTTTGGTGACATTGACTTCCCAAAAGCCGGGCAGGGCGCTTTGATGGCGAACTGCTTTCACTCTCTTGCTCTGGTCTACGAGTGCGCGCGCGGCCGCGATCTTACCGGAGAAGTGCCCTTAGGACCCATATAAGGAAATTCCGCCCTATCTTACGTAAGACAGAGCCATACTCGAAAAAAACTTTCCGAAACTTGTGACAAACCGGAAGGAGTATTTTTGGAACAAAAATACTCCTTCAAACGTACAACTTAGTTTTTGAAACTTTGTCCATGTTTAGCATGGGAATCCAACTCTTTAACAGTGTAAAAAACTCAGTATGCATGAAATAGCATTTCACCCCCCCTTTAAAAAAAAAGACGTAAATGTAATTTAATATCCAAAGAACTATTATGTTTGTTAAAGAAAGAAACTGAAAATAGTGCCTGCTAACATTTTGCTCCCTTTGATAAAACTGATTTGTGATATTTAGGTTTTTGTTTTGTATCTACAGGGTAAAAACTCGGATGTCTTTAACGGAGAACACCTTATCCAACAAGCTCTGTTTTCAAGCCAGGATTTTATCAAGGTAGTTATAGTATTGTGATGGAGATTCAACTATTATTTTGGTGTTTTATTTTGTAATGCGTGTGTGTTTGATATATAGGTGTGGACGTGAGGCTTGCCGAAAACTGATTGGCTTCTTTTTCACATGTGACCAAACACTGACCGTGTACGAGTACCGACATTTTGGGAAAAACAGGTCCGGCTATGATGCTTTGCATTTGTACAAATACAACACATCACTGTTTGCTCATACTACATATTTTCCCTCCAAATTGAGGTGTTTTTGTAAAGTTAAATGTTAATCGAAAATCTTTCAGATGGAACGCGTTGCCCTTTATCGCTCGTGGTGTGTATTTGAACAGAGGGAGGCCGTACTGCCTTCAAGACATCTCACAGGTTCGACACTCATCATCTTTCACACACTCACCGAATAACATTAATTCATCAACACTCTGCCTGCATCTCCCAGGGTGCCGAGTTTCATTTCTGTACAGACGACCCACACCTCCCCCAAAGTCTGAGACAGCAGCCGTGCCTGACTCTCAGAGTTACTGATGTGGATGACACAGCCAAGGGAGCCCTGCTGTATGTACCACTCACACACATTATGTACATGAGTGCACAAGTTAGAGTACAGAGTGTTTCTTTTGCACAGAACTCAGTCTGGGGAAGGTCCACATTGTCTCTCTGAAGAGGAAATCAATGATCGAAACACTCTAAAGGCAATTCAAGGTTAATCCTTAACACACATTCGCTCTTGCACACACATTTTTTTTTCAAATGCATTAGCATTCATCCAAAATGTCCACCCACACATGAGGTATGTCATTTTTTATGTTAAAATTAGGCTAATTTTAATCAAATTATTTACATGATATGCCAATTAGTATATTGAGTTGGTGAGATTTTTAAAATGTCTCTTATGCTCACCAATGATGCATTATTTAGATAAAATACAGTAAAATAGTAATAAAAACCATTTAAAATACAGGTTTTCTATTTTCATATATTTTCTATATGTGATTACTCCAGTCTTTAGTGTCACATGATTTTTTTAGAAATACATAGTTACACATAGACATAGTTTTACACATAGTTACAGTACACATAGTTACAATACACATAGTTTTTGTAGAAATTGTGATTTTTAAAGAATAGAAAGTTCTAAAGAACAGCATTTGTCTGAAATAGAAATCTTTTGTAACGTTATGAATATCTATAAAAAATCTTACTGACCCCAAACCTTTGAATGGTAACATATATCAATATTTGCTATACGCTGTGGGTTCCCTGAATGATTATAAAATATATATTAAGATCATTAAAGAAATGACATTGTGTCAAACAAATAAATAAACATGTTGAATAGACAAAAAAATTGGCTTTAAAAATCAATATATCTATTTTTGTGCATATCATTGCAACTGACCAACAACCCACTTTGAAATCACATTTATCGGTCTTACACTGAGCATCACATTTTAAGATTTAAAAAGCTGTATTGAGTTACCTGAAATTACACACTTCACCTTAAAGTGACCTTGTATTTTGATGGCACATTAATCATTAACCAGTCACAGTAAGCTTGACAAGGAATCCAGTGCTCTGATTGGTGGATGTTTTTGCAGGTGCAGTGCGCGATCGGCTGAGGGGACATGCAATCCAAACCATAATCAATCTAGTTAGGGATATGCAGAACTTAGATATTAAGATTGATAGTGTTCAGCAAAAAGTTCTGATCAGACAATCTCTGATGGAGCAACTGTGCCTTACTCAGCAGGTAAAGAGAAAAAATCTCATAAAACATGTTTCAAAATGTAAAAGCTAAATTTGAAGCAAGTCAATATTTTCATGTCCTGAAGGATATCTATCTATCTGAAATGAGACTGTAGGAAAGCACCAGGCATGTTGATGTAGTAGAACATAATGTGAGAGTGCTGAGCCGTTACATTATCGTGTGCTGTGTGTGACAGGACTTCGAGGCGGTGTGGAGGATTGTGGGTCGGCGTGCAGAGAGGCGGGTGCACCCCGCTGATGTGATGCGTGCCGTTACTGGGGAGATGAGCGAGAACAGAAAAGCCGTTTTCCTGAAGGTGACAGACCAGCCAGACTGCTTTCGTCCTCCAGAGGACGCCGTCGAGCTCTGTGAGTTATTGAATTTCCATTTAGGCCATTTGCTAATGTTCCTATCTTTTCTCTGTTTTTAGGTTTATGTAAAGCTTGACCCAAATAAAACCGGCTCCATCTTCCTGAGCGATATTGAAAAATTCTATAGAGGCAAACAAGAGTCTGACGCAGCACACGGTGAGCCACTGATCATTTAGTCTCTTGCACACAGGCAGCAGCAATTGAAGTCATGTTCAGTGTCGGTCAATATTTCATGACAAACAATGAATGTGTGCTACTTCAGTATTTATTTCCGGAAAGGCTATATAGTTCACTTTACAGATACACTTATAAAGGCAATGAGTAAAACAAACTCACACATGGGCAACATGGATGACTGATGTTTATGAAGATAATACTGTATCATTCTTATTTCGGACCGTTGACAGAAGCCGTTCCGAACCCTGACATTCTGGCCTTCGTACGGGAAGCAGGAAAGGTCACCAAGACTGTGTCATATGCCGAGTTTGAGGACTATTACGAGGGTCTAAGTATTGAAATCTCTGATGATGAAGAATACATCAACAATCTGAGAGCTACCTGGAGTATCTGAGACTATCTGTCCATTTTATAGAATGACACTTTCTGAACACGAGTAAAATATTGAGCTTTTATGAACTATACACACTGTAATAGGTTTGTTATAGGTTTTGCTTTGTTGCAGCTTAATGTAAAGTCACCTTTATATTACTCATATTAATAGCCATTCATATTGCAAGATTTTACTTCTGAATTGACAAAATGCTTTAGCTTCGACATGATACAATGTAAAATACTGCTTAAAATAATGGGGTCAGTACTTTAATTTTTTAAAGAAATTAATACTTTTATTCAGCTAGGATGCATTAAATTGATCAAAAGTGACAGTTAAGACATTTCAAATAAGTGCTTTCTATTCTTTAACAAAAAGATTAAGCACAAAATTTGATTTGAGCATCCAAACAGCATATTAGAATGATTTCTGAAGGATCATGTGACACTTAAGATTGGAGTAATCGGAGCAGCCTACATGTGGAAAATTTTAACTACTGCGTGGATTGGCACATGCTAACAAGTTTTAAATTATAAATTGATGTTTAAAAATATGTTGTATTGATTTTATTCATCTACCATAATATATGTACATATACGAACCTTAATATGAAAGGATATGCAAAAAAAATTCACAGATAAATCATGTCCAATATGGACATATATGCATGCATGGCATCAAAAGTCAATTTGTGTCTGTTTGTTGAAGCTTTCCCTCTGTGTCAATGGCCATTAGACAGTCCATTCCCAGATCCATTAGAGTATGTGTGCGTATAGTCTTCCTCAGAGCCCTCTTCATTCTCTTCTTCATCACTGCGCTCATCACCCTTTAGCTGAAGAAAAAGAAAGAGAATTAATCTTGTGCATTAAGTGCATACATGTTTTTCTACCCTCTACCAAAAATGAATATCAACATGTGAAAAATCTTATTTGAATAATAATGAATACTCACATTGCCGAAGAGAAACTTTTTGACCATGCGGAGGATCAGGGAG
The DNA here is from genome assembly GCF_949319135.1 of Squalius cephalus. Lineage (NCBI taxonomy): Eukaryota > Metazoa > Chordata > Actinopteri > Cypriniformes > Leuciscidae > Squalius > Squalius cephalus. Next base: position 18,003,917 of record NC_137127.1, on the reverse strand, counting down.
GCCCAGAACACGTGCAATAACAGCAGCACCACAAGCATGACGTTAAAGAAATAATAGCCGAAAAAGGGTTCAAACTGGTCCAGAGGATACACCCACGTACAGTGGATCAGCCTGCACACATGACATGGACACACAATTTAACCCTAGGTAACCATAAAATCTCCCACACATTTCCCTCCATCACACACTTACCAGAAAGGGAAGATGATGAGTCTGGTTACCATGAAGACCAGAGCGAATACAACAAATATACTGTTGCAGATCGTCTCCCATCCAGCATAGTTAAACATCTTAGCAGACTTGGAGAAACAGATAAACAAAAACCTTTAACGCAAAATACCCTATATACATTAAATATTTTATGGATTCTTTAATGAATAGAAATTTCAAAAGAACAGCATTTGTTTTTGTTTTTAAATAGAAAAAAAATAAATATAAAATTCTTGCTGGTTTTATTTTTTGGGTGATCTTTTCTTCCACTTTTTCACTCACCTCGAGTAGGACATCAGATGTGTCATGGACCAGCATGACCAGTGTGCCAATGCGGATGTAGTTTGCACACCAGGAGAAGGACAGCAGAGTTAAAGTGGCCCAATGATGGACCAACTGCTCCTTAAAGTCCTACAAATAGACAAAGA